>NW_020291822.1:0-576209 GCF_003184835.1 Aspergillus costaricaensis CBS 115574
TAATTATTTTAATTATTTTAATTATTTTAATTATTTTAATTATTTTAATTATTTTAATTATTTTAATTATTTTAATTATTTTAATTATTTTAATTTTATTAATATACCTCCGATAGAATAATTATATAATTTATTTTTTGTAAATTATCTTACCAGCTGTCTCTGTAAGTGCTAGTATAAAATAAAATAAATAAAAATAATTATTAAATATATTAAGAAAAGTAAAAGTATTCTTTCTTAGCTAGTAATATTATTTATTAAAATACTTTTAATAACTGCAGAGCTGCTTACTATAATTAATCTAGATTAAGATATATAGTAAAAACTGAAAAAATTAAATAATTATTTCTACAATCACTTACTCAACTGTATTATAATATTATAATAATTAAATTCTAGATTGATTTAAAAAATATTATTAAGGCCTCTGTATCAAGCGGCAAGATTTATATAAATATATTTTAAAAATTATAATAATATTAATATCAATATTATTAATAACTATAATAATTTTTATTATATAATATACAGCTAGAATAGGAACTCCAGGAATCTCTCTATATAAATTAAATAATAATAAAAAAGTTATTATTAAGTTTTTTAATTAATCTTTTATTAAATATCTGGAGGCTATTCTTCTATTAAAAATTATAAAACAAATTAAAGAAATGCGGGTCACAGTTTTACATAATTCTAAATTATTATATGACATGAAAATTATAATAATTAAATAACTTCAATTAAAAATTAGTTATATATACTACAGCTGAAGTACACATTATATAAGAATATAAGTTTTAACTAAATCTTTAAAAATAAAAGAATTCTGTAACTGAGATTTAAAAAACATTAAATATATTTATTAATTGACAAAATATTAGACAACCGGTTAGAAGATTTTTTTAATTAGAATTAAATTAATATTATTTATAAATATAAATCAAGTGCTGAAGTACTAAATACTATAAAAAATAATATTAGATTTAATTGTATAACTGCACAGTATGTATTAAATAATATTTTCAGTATAATAGATATAATTATAAAGAAGTCTAATATTTATATAATAATATATATAATTATTATATTATATTATATTAAACAAGACACTGTCTCAAATATAATAACTATAAGAAAAACTACCTGGCTTAAAATAAAATATATAAAATATATTTAAAAAAAAACTTAATAGAATTAATGAAATTTGATTTGTTTTATAATTTTCTTTATTCTAAACTAGCAGGAGATCTTTTAGACCTGTATATAAAATTAAAAAAGAATTTTTTAAAAAAAATATAATATATATTTTTCATTTATATAATTAAATAAATTGAATTCTTATTTAGTAGAAAACCCAGCAGAGCTGATTATATAAGTATAAAGAAATATTTAAGAATTAATATAATACATATCCCTCTATATAAAAACTAGAAAACTATGTATAAAATAAAACCAACATTCTGTATATAACTCAATATAATTATATTAAATATTCTTGACTTTATAATATCTAGGAATACTGATATTAATATTAATATTAATTAAAATCTAGTCCCTAATAGGACCAGATCTTATTCTTTAAAGAAAATGATAAATATAATACTTTTACTAAATAATTATTACAAAAGATTCTTAAAGATATTTTAGCTAATATCAGAGCACTATTTAATATCTAAAAAACTAGATATTACTAAAAAGAACTCTTAGTATTATAGAATATTATTATAACTAGTTCAGGAGCTGGGTCATAATGAACTTTCTAAAAAATTTAACTTTAAAATAATAAATATTATTATTTATTAAAGATCTTAGAATAAATTTTTTAAGGTATTATATATTATTTAAATATAGATATATATTATTATTTTTATCCTGAGAAAGGTAAGACATATATATATCTAAATACCTAGAAGCACTGGCTAGTAAATTAGAACTATTAATAATTCTAAATTAATTATACTAGAATAAACAAGATAAAGACTCTTCATTTATAATATTTTGGTAATTATAATATAAGAATTATTAATTATTTCAAGAATTAGCTGAGGCAGTTTTACTAAATCTTATAATTGGTATAAAAATAATTATTGTATTTTTAATTATTATTATTAACAAGATTAACTAATTTTATATTGATTTAAAAACACCTGCAGAAGATAGAAATAATTTTTAAATATAAATATTTCTTATGAGCAGAGTTATTTATATTTTAGTCAAAGATAGTACTTACCGTAGTCTTTTTCTAATGAAAATTATTAATAATAGATACTGCAGGAGACCAGACATTATGAAATATATTCATAATGAATATAGATTATTTATTATAATTAAATATATAAAAGACACAGGCAGAGCTATAAAAATTGGTAAACAATTATATTAATAATGATAATAATAATAAATAATTATTATAATTATACTCGCAGGAAAAAATTAAGAAAAAGAACTATAAATAATAAAAATAAATTGATAAGAAATTAAGAATTAAAAATTATGAAATAGGCCTGTTCAGCAGTAATAATAATAATATACTGATATATAATAAAAGATATAACTTTTATATAATAATAATAATAAATATTTTTATTTTGACTATATAAAAAGGTATATGAAAATAAAGATTTATTATCAATATATATATTACAGAATCTTAAAGAAAATTTTTAAGAAGCCTGAGACTTTGTACTGAATTTTAGAATTTTATATGAAAAAATAATATTTTATATATTTTATAAAAAGATCCCATGAACAGGAATATATAGAAACTTTCTAGAAAAAAATAATTTATATAAAGTAAAACAAAAATATAGTATAAGGACTTTGTAAATAGAATTTTATAAGAATATTATAAATTAAAAAAAACAGATAATATTTTCCCTGCTTGTTTTTAAAACTTCATAGAGATTATGATAATATTTAATTTTTATTTTGAATAATATTATATTTCACTGATTGCAATAAGATAAATCTAGAATAAAATAATTATAAAGATATAAATTCTTATTATTCTTGTAATAGAAACTTTATAATAAATATCTATATCAATGATAGATTTATTACAAAACTTGGTTAAGATTTATTATATGACCCACAGGCTACCTGTAAATATTTTATTATTTGTAGGTAATTAATAAGATAATTAATAATAATACTTTAGGAAAATTGATCCCTATGCTTTATATTTATAATTAAGACATATTTTTTATACTATCTTACTATTTTTTTTATAATTATAAATGATTTTTTAGGAGCTACATTGATAAATATAATTTTATATACTTATAATTATCTATAAAATTATTTTTAAAGATTTTTGTATATACACCTGTATATTCTTATATATAGGAAATAAAAATATTAATTAATCATATCTTCAGTCATATAATACCTACTTATTTCTGTAATCTCACTAATATTACAAAAATTGATAAAAGAATTCTTCTGGTATATACTTGTATCAAGACAGAGTTTTATATATTGAGAACAGTATTTATTGATTATATTTAATATTATTTTACATCCAGATAGGATTCCTAATAGTAGTCTCAATAAGATAATTAATAAAAGTATTTTTGAAAATCTCTATATAACTGTAAAATTATTACACAAAAACTTCTTAATTAGAATTCAAAGGCAGTTACAATTTTAACTATAAATTTTATATAAAATAGTGGTTAGTTAATAATAATTTTCTGATTAGTAGCTGTCTATTTTATTATTTTCATACTAAAATCTTGAAAATTTAGAGATTTAACTAAATTGATATTCTATTATTAGTCCTTGCAGGGCTGGCAGTTAATTAATCTATGGTGTATAAAATAACTTACATAATATTAATAATAATTTTATGTTTATATATCTTGTATATATTTGCTTCAATATTTTTGAATTATTTTAGCTAGTAACCAATTGAACTAAATTTTTTTTAGTATACTAATGATTATATTCTGGTACAGCCTATATAAAATAATATAAATTAAAATTATAAATAACTAGATATTTACTATAAATACTTATAATTTTATCAAGAATAATATTAAAATATATTTCCATAAACTATAATTATAAACATCATATATATAAATAATTTTACTTCCTGTATCCAGGCCCCGGAGAATCAGAATATTAAAATTTATCATCTTATTAATAAAAAATAGATCTAGAATAATTTTTTAAAATCTGTTCAAATAATTAATATAGCTATATATAAATAGCCTTGTGAAAATTTAAATGTATATAATTATTATTGTTATCAGTATTATTACTATAATTAAAGTTGAGATTCAAAGAAAAATTATCTTTATTATCAATATTAATCACGTTTGCTATTTCAATAAGAATTCATTAACTTAATTTTATTAATTTAGATAACTAAAAGCTCTATGTAAAAAACTTATTGTTTCTTCTATTTATTATTATATTATTATTAATTTTACTGACAAATACAGGTGTCTTCCAGTAAAATTATTTATAGATTATTATTTTAATATCTTGAGACCAATATTATTCGATATTCTAGAAGTTAGTATATAATAATTAAATATAGGATTATCTACTATATAACTATATAATTTGTAACTACATCTACAAGTTTTTATAATCTTTGTTATAATGATTTTTATTTTAGGTATTGTTGTCTTTTTCTTAGTTTATAAACAGGATTATTATGTATAATATAATCGATTAAATTTTTGTTTATATAAAATAATAGTAGTATTTTATATATCACATATAATGATATTAAATAATTTACTAGGAAACTGTTTTATATATATAATATCTGATACAAAGATTAATAACGGAATCTGGTAATACTATTTGATATTATTGATATATTATTGAATATTTTCTAATATAAAGAATATAATATATATATAGGTTTAATTCTATTTATATAAATTATCAACGTTTTTATCATTTTTTATATAATACATATAGGCTAAGTACTTATTAAAATATTAATATATATTTATAATTTTGATATTCATAACACTAAAAAGTATGCTGGTTTTAGTTATAAATTATAATATTAAAAAAATATTAGTATCAAATAAAATCTTAATATAAAGATTTTTACTAGCAGTATAAATATTAAATTTTAAAATCAATATCAATTGATAATTTCTTGAAATAATCTTTTTTAAAGTTTTTATTAATTTATATATGTAATAGCTGTCAGTATAGTAGTCCACGAAATTCTAAATATAAAAAAAAACTAAAGCCATAATAAACAGTACTAGAGTAATATATAATAAAAGTTAATCTTAACCTTTATCTAATAAAATATAATTTAAAAACGGTTATCTTGCCCTGGAGTATAGGAATATTATTATAAGAATAAAAAAATACAATTAAGATTTTTAGTATCTTTTCTGGGACAGATAGAATTATCATCTATTTTTCAAAATCTATTAAAACAGCTTAAAACATATTTTATATAGTTTTTATATTGATTTATCTTATCTTTTTATTATTTACGGCTGTAGAAGCTGGCAGAGATAATTAATTTTTCCAAAATAAATAAAATTAATATAATATTTATCTGCTCCTGGAGATTATTAATATTATTATTTTATATTATAAAAGTCTTGAATTATAACTGGAAAATTCATATAAATATTAGTAATTATTAATATTTTTAATTTACAGCAGACAGGGACCTTATTCAGATAATTAATCATAACTTTATTAATAATAATTTTTGTTCATAAGATAAAAATTACTCTAGTACAGAGACATAAAGTCTTCCTAGTTGTAATAAATATAAAATATCTTTGATATATTATTTATTTAATTGAAAATTTTTAATAAGACATACAGCTTAAATTTTTTTTCAAGAATATTATTATTAATAAAAGTCTAGTATATTACAGCGAACTAAGAACGGCCATGCACCACCATCCAAAAGATCAAGAAAGAGCTCTCAATCTGTCAATCCTTATTTTGCTTGGACCTGAAACACTGTCTGATCCCTAGTCGGCATAATTTTCAAGTCACAGTGCAGAGTGGTTGTAGAATACTTACCTTTGCATCTGCTTCTCCCTGAATCTTTGCTTCAGGTACTTTTTAAATGCTTCTTATTTTTGCATCTATTCTTTCCTGAATCTTTATTTCATGTGCCTTTCAAGCACTTCTTACTTTTACTTAAAGAATCATGCTAAATTAGAAGATTAACCTGAAAATATAAATTATATATAAAATTAATAGTATATTTCAGAGAGAGATTTGTAGGCATAATATTAATAATATTAAATAAAATTTAATTATATTTCTTAACTTGATAAATATTTTATTATTGAAATATATAATAAACAGCCTACTTTATATATTATATATATGAATTGATATATCTTAATAGTTTTATTTTTTTATAAAGATGTTTATTTCCAAGTCAGAATTAACAGGTAAAATGATTACTCTTAAATTAGATTTTTAATAATATTTAATTCTTAATAATTCTAATAAATATAGATATTTTATTTTATACCTGCTTATATAAATCTAAATATTTAAAAAATAATCAGAACTTATTTTTTAAAGCTTATTTTCTGTATTTAAGTAGTATAGACTCTTATTACTCTAATAAAAACTATTAAAGAAAGAGAGCTGGGAAGAAGAAATTAATAATTAAATTATATAAATAAAATTATATATAATAATAATAAAACAATAAGTAAAACTGTAAATAAAATAATAAATAAGATAATAAATTAGATTACAGATAATTATTTAAGAAAATATTCAAGAGTATATATAAATACTAAATATAATAAATACTACAAAAATAATATAATAGACAGTAAAAATCTAGCAAACAAATAAAAAATTTAATACAAATATTTAATATAAAATTTAAACATGAGATTATATAGAATATAATATAGAATAATAATTACTATTTATTAACAGCACAGTACTAAGTCAATAAAATAATTTTAAATAAAATATTAAATAGACAGTTATAATAAATATATAGAAGAAACAGTAAAATTAATAAAATATTTAAAGTCTTATAAATATATATATTAGATAAAATAAACATACTAAGATAATTATATACTACTACTGCCTGTATAGCTTATTTATATAAAAGAAATTAAGATAGCTATTACTACAGCTGAGAAAATTAGATAAGATTATATAATTTAACTAGAATCTCCAGCATGGCCCGCAAGGCACTGAAACAGAGTAAAGAATAAAATAAACAAATAAATAATAGTATATTACAGCGTAATTCAAAATTTTTATTAATTTATGTAGCTGAGATCCTTCTCAGATATTAGATATTTTAATTTTAAATAGGGGGGCGCTACTGCCACACCAGCCAGGCTTCCTCCATACTGGCCTTCGCTCATGCCACACCTTCTGCCTACCTTATAAGGTAAGGTTGCATCCGTTTAATATAAGGCTTAGTTCTTATAAAGGGCAATATTCTACCGCCTACTATTCTAGAAATCTCTATGCCTGAGGTATATATTTACACCCCAGGCATAAATATACTAGATGAAGGAGGCGGTGAGGGATATTAAATAGATTATATTATAAAGGGAACAAGCCTTGTCCTTTTAGGTAGGAGGAGGGTGTGGCATGAGTGAAGACCAGTATAAAGAAAGCCTGGCTGGTGTGGTGGTAGCGTCTCCCTTTAAATATATAATGATATGATTTTATAAGGTCTTAACTAATCTGGGTTATAATATTTAAATTCTAGCTAAAAATATCAATAGTATCTTATATTAAGAAGAAAGAAATAGAATTATATTTATACTTAAAAACTAGAGCTGGTATATATTTATTTACAAATAAAAAGTTATATATCATTTATTACAATTAATAAATAATTTATTATCTAATTAATCATAATTATAAAATACAGCTAACAACCTGCACTCTGCTTGCTAAATATATCTCCTAATGAGAAACTTATATATTATAAACATTTATTTATATATATAATAAAATTATATAGGATAATGAGATAATATAATATATATAAAATTTAAGATAAATTTTTAAATCGCGTGGCTGTTTCTTTTTATAAGATAATTAATTATTATTTATATTTTCTCCTTCCTTCTGTACAGGACTAAAGCCTGATGTAAAATTACATATTTCAATATTATAAAATTTATTAATCTAAATATAAACTAGTATATTAATATAGTCACCTATATATTAATCCTTATTATCTAAAAAGTCCATCTGTCTAGTATGTATATACCATTTCTATAATTATTCTTTTCTAGAATAGTAGTTTTTCTCATAATAATTATTCTGGAGGAAGTAAAACTCTGTTTTATATTATATTTATATATAATGAATTTTTAGATTTATCTTGCTGAATACATCCTTTTATTAATAATTATAAGAAACCAGAATATAGACACCCAGCAGAGATTTATAATAAAACTCTAATATAGAAAATCTATTTTTAAAATTTTTATTTAGTACTTGCACTGCTATACTATATTATTAAATATTAAATGGATTTTATTCAGAATATTAATAAAAAATAACAGTAGTAGTATAATTTATATAGTAATAGATTTCATTTATTTCTAATATTATTATAGCAATTTTTACAGATATCTCAAAGCGCTGAAAAACAGGATGTTAATATATATAATGTAAATATATTATTTGTTTAATTTAAGATCTGATTAATATAGGAAAGGAAAAATTCTTTAATTATTCTTATATTTTTAATCTAAAAATAATAAAGATATTACAGAATTTTTTAATAGTAATTACTACTGCTGGATCTATATCTAGACTAGTATAAGTCTCTATTAATGAAATATTAAATATTTAATATTTTCAGAAAAATACTACATTTCTATTCTAATAAATATTCTTAGCTTGTCAGCAGACTATCATTATTTATAATACAAGTTAATTATAAATATATTTCCAGGTATATAAATATCAATAATCGTCAATATACTAATAAAGTAGTTAATAAAAATATTAATATAAGAATATACAGCTCAAAAGCTGAATTTATTTTAATTATGTATATATTTAATATTACAAGTTATAAGAAGAGGTAAGACAGGTCTACGAAATTTTAATATCTAATAATTTTCTATTTAACATAATATCTAGCTTAAGTGAGAATATTATATTTTTCTATATCTAAATTTTTATTCTAGTTAATCTTCTATTGTTAACTGGCCCTCTGGTCATCGCATAATAATTTTATATAATATTATAAATATCTTCTTTATCAGAATACTCAAATTACCTATTTTTATAAATATAATTAAAGTCCCAATTATCTTTTAATATATTAAAAACTAAAATAATAATTTTTTAATAACCGAATAAACTTTCACATCTTCTAATAAATAAATATAAGATTCTAGTATATCTGGCCTTCTTAATATTTTTATAATTCATTAATCTATTATAATTAACAGATTTTTATAATAATACTTATATTAAATAAGTAGAGTACTTTTTTATTCTATAAATCTTTTTTTTCTGAACATAGCTAATCGTTTATTTTTTTTATATTTCTTTTCTCTTGTTCTTTTGTCTTTTTGGTTATAATATTTTTCTTTTTCTATTTATAAATAAAATTATTTAGTTAAGCTGGTAAACTAAGACGGATAGCTTAACTATCTGTTAATATTTTATTAGAAATAAATAATATAACCTATAAGACTAAAATAAATTATAAGAAGCCCGACCTATAAAAAAATATTATAATAAATTTTATATATCAGAAATTAGATAACTAGGTGAAAAGATTTATGTGGCTATAATAGAAAATATCTGTATAGAAACATAATTTATAAATATATTTTATATATGAATTATATTATATCTATAGCCAGACATATTTTTATATCCTAAAAAAGGTCCCAGAGATATTAGTAGATATTAATACTCCGCCTAAGACCTTAAATACTATTGTTGCTGTTATTGGATTAAATTAGTAAAATTGATTATAATATTAAAAAGCGGAAGTTTTACAGTACCTGTAGTCTTAATGTTAAAATTATATTTAGAAATAAGAAGATAGAATTTTATATTTATATTAATCTTCAAAAAATATGTATCTAATTAATTTAATTGATTTTTATAAAGATTTTAGAATTCCAGTTAAGCCAAAGCCTCTGGCAGAGAATCGAAAATTATATATGTAAAAAATCTTTAATATAATAATTTAATTAATCAGATTAATAAAAATATTATAATATAAGAAATATAGAATATTTTATATATATAAATACTCACTGGATCAAGGCCGTGAAAGAAAATATAATATTTAAATATTATACATATATTATAGTTTCTATTAATATAAATATTAATATAATCAGGAAAAATAATTCTTTAAAATATTAGTATGAACTAAATATTTGATTATTATTGTTTCATATTATTAGATTATTATATTCATTTATATTATATATATCAGTTAAATAAGATTCTAGAAAAAAATATGTAGAAAAATTATTTATTCACATTAATAATATAATTTAATAATAATTATATTACCAGCCAGATTATTAATACAGAAGTCCTATTTAATGATTATTATTTTGATATTATAATCTATAATCAAGACCAATATATATACATATCAATATAACTGTAACTATGAAATATATATATAATTTAGACATTATAAATATATTAACCTTCTCCAATGGAATAATATTAATCATAATAAAATTTATTATATCTTTAACTGTATCTATGAATATAAAAAATATTTAGTAATAATATTAAATTATATTATGAGACTTTCTCCTAACACTTTAATTTGATATTATATATAAAAAGAAGCCTTTTAATAACCTATTTAGTAATATTATTGTTAATATATAGGATATTATCTTATGAAGCTAAGAATTTAGCTAATTATAATATATTATCTAATCTTATTTGAAAAAAACTATTCAGAGTAATTAACTAATCAATCAATTTATTTATATATACTCATATCAGCCCTACAGCTGAGTGGCAGACAATATTAATCTAACAGCTAGATATTATACTACTAGGATAACTGGTAAGATTACTTATATGTAAAACTATATAATATATATACGAGATATTTATACAACATAAAATACTTGTAATTCTTTAGAATCGTCCTACATTTATCTTTATATATTATAACCATGTGGATCAAAAAGAGCTTCAATTAATATAAAAATATTGATCTACCTGAGATCATTTTTACTAGATATACTTATTATCTGAGAAATATAAGATCTGTTTAATTGTACTAATTATCTTTAAATAAATATTTCTGCTGCAGTACCCTCCTCTGTATAACTAACAGAAAAAAATATTATTTAAATAAATATATAAAAAAGTAGGATTATTACTAATAATATTATAATACTGTAGGAGAATCTTATTATTACTATCGTACAGGAGAATAAAGATATTATTATTTTTTATTAGTATCTTATTAAGGCCCTGAACTAGTCTAAAATCTAGATTATAATAATAAATTATTCTACCTTACAAGCTAGATAAATAGATCTAATTCTAAGCATATATCTATAATTACGTACAAAAAATCTTAATTTAAATATTTTTATCAATATGCCTGCATGTTATATATATAAAGATAAAATATACTAATTTAATTATTCTCCCATTTTATACAAACATCTAATTTATTCTGTAAATCTGATAATGCTGAAATAACCCATAAGAGTGATTTTTTTAATTTATATTTATTATAAAATAGAGCTTTTAATACAGGCCTATATATAAAACAAACATCTTAAAAATAGGTTCTAGAAGAATTCTTTATATATATATACTCTATAGATTTATTATGTATTAAATCTTTTAAATTCTATTAGCCAGGGTCTTAAAACATATATAGTAAATTAAACATAAAACCAGTTTACTAAAGTCAGTATTATTTTATAACGAGGCAGTATTTTTGATACCAGCCTTAGTAAGATAGTCAGTGCCCTTATTACTGGAAATTTCTTCATTGCTAGGAAGCCACTGTGTTCAGAGTAAGAATTATTATTATAAAAATTATGGGAACTTCTAGTAATAATCATGAACTAAAGAATCTTATATTAGATTATAGAATATTAAATAAAGCTAGTCTCAGGATATTAAAATAATCATAAATAATTGTATTATTTAAAGATACCTTCCTCCATTATTAAGATTAATAATAATAAGTTTCTTTTTTTAAAATTACTGGCTGTCTAGATTAATGAAATTTTATTAATAAATTATTTTTATTATAATAGATATATAGATCTTAATTTAAACAGACACAAGAATCTTGATTTTAATAATAATAATACTAAAAATAATTATCAATAAATATATTATAAATCAATCAATCAATTAATTAATTAATTAAATTATATCAGTCCTATGGCTGAGTAACAGATAATATTAATCTAGCAGCCAAGCATTATATTACTAAAGTAACTGAAAGGATTACTTATATCTAGACTTATATAATATGATATATATAAAGATATTTATATACATGTAATACTTATAATATTTTAATTTTCTTAAAGTTATTTTAATATATTATCTCACCCACGTAGATTAGGAAAAGCTTTATGTTATATAAAGATATTTATTTCTCTAAGATATTGTTTACTAAATATAGTAATATAGTTATTATTTGAAAAATCTAAAATTTATTTAATTATATTAATTATTTTTATAGAAAAAACTTTATTATAGTATTCTTCTCCATATAGCTAGCAGGCGGGGAGTAGTATTATTAAGATAAATATATAAAAATAAAACTATTATTATTTTATAGAAAAGATTATTTTTATTTTCTACTATCTTATTTAATAGGACCCTGAATTGACCCAGAATTTATATTATAATAATAAATTATATTATTTTATAGATCATATTAATAAGTTTAATTTCTAGTACTTATTTATAATTATTTATAAAAATTTTAAGTATTCTTGTATATATACCTGTATATTATATATATATATATAAATAAAATATATTAAATTAATCAGGAAGATTATTAATATTTATATTTATTATTATTATATTATTATTTTTAATAATAATGATAGGTGTCTACTGGTAATATCATTTATAGATTATTTTAATATTTTAAAATTAATTTTATTCAGTATTCCAGAACTCAGTATAAGATTATTTAATATTAAAATATTTAATTAATAACTAACTCTGGAAGATTTTATCATTTTTATTATAATAATTTTATCAATATTATTATAGTTCTTTTCTTAGTTTCTGAGCAGGTATAATTCTGTTTTATATAATATGATTAATTAAGTTTTAATTATATAAGATGATAATAATATTTTATATATTAGTTATAGTAGTATTAGATAATCTATTATAAAGTCTTTTTATATATAATATCTTATCAGAGAATTAATAAAAATTCCAATAATATAATTTAATATTACTAATAAATAGGGGGACGCTACCGCCACACCAGCCAGGCTTCCTCCACACCAGCCTTCGCTCATGCCACACCCTCTACCTACCTTAAAAGGAAAGGTGTCTTCCATTTAAAGTATAGCCTCTTTTATATTTCTCACCGCCTGCTGCTTTAGGTAGCTTTATACCTGAGGCATAATTTCAGTGCCTCAGGCAGATAAATAACTTGATTAGGAAGGCAGTAGAACTTTGCCTGTGGTAGAAATCAAGCCTTACCTTTAATAGATGGGACCTTACCTTAAATAGAATAGATCTTTCCTTTTAAGGTAGCCGGAGGGTGTGGCATGAGCAGAGGCCAGTGTGGAGGAAGCCTGGCTGGTGTAGCGGTAGCGTCCCCCTAAATTAATTGAATATATATTTATTATTAATATATAAAATATTATTATTATTTCATATAGTTAAAGACTCACCTAATTATATTATATAAAATAGATTTATTAAAAGATTAAAAGAAAAATTATATTTATTTAAAATAAGAATTATTATAGTAAAAACAGTAAATTCTTAAAAAAACTTTTATATAAAATTATAAAATACTGAACAGAGCCAGTCCTGGAATACTAAAATAATATATAAATAATTTTGTAAGAAGATATTTACTTTTATTATTAAAGTTGATAATAATATAATAATAATTATAAATAAGTTTTTTTTATACAGAGCCGCTGGCTGCACAGATTGATAAAATTGAGTTAATAAATTATATTTAAAGTAATAAATATATAGATTTTGATAATAATAAAGACAAGAACTTCTTAAGTCTTAACTTTAATAATAAAAATCTTATAATTAATAAAAATGATGAAAATAATAAAGATTATAAATATTTATATTATAATGTGACAGTGAGTGACATCTCAGGTGTGACGGGCTAAGAAGCCGGGAGGACTATATAAGGTACAGTAATTAGTAAAGAAGTTGAATTTATTAGAGAAAGAACTATTTAATCTATAGATAAATTAGTCTTTCTTATAAATAATTCTCCTAGGAGTTTTTTTTTATAATTCTAGTAAACTTCTTTATTATTCTAGAGATTTTTATTTTTTTTATAAATATCTCCGGATCAAGATCTAGAACTAGATAAATTAGAATATAGATATTCTGATTTTAGATAACTGATAGAGTCTAGTCTTTTTTAATTATTATTTTTTTTACTGTAATACAGCTAAGCTGATATAGATTTCTTTAAATAAAATAAATAAATAGAATTATACCAGTATTTATAAGTCTTAATATTATAAAACTTAGTTACTAATTTTTATATAGATTTAGTATATTTCTTTTATTTAACTAGAAATATTTTTTTATAGCTGTATTTTTCTTAAAGTATATTTTTTTTATTTATAATTTTCTTAATAATATATTTCTCAGTATTATTTTTTATAATAATAATATTTAATTATTAATTAGTTATTTTTTAAATAAATAAAGAATCTGTAGCAGTAAGTTAGAGTAAATTAATATAAAATATTAAATAAATTCTAGATAATATATCTGTGACGGCAAGTGACGTCTGTGACAGCAAGTGATGTCTCAGGGTCATGTGACTTCTGTTTTATTTGCTTTATTTGCCTGTTTCATATGGCTTACTTATCTTTATATAATTATATATTCTCCTTGAGCCTCTTCCTTTCTTTTCTTATACTAGAAATTTTCATTAGATAATATTAAATTTGATTATTTGATTGGTTTTTATATAATTTCTAGTATTATTTTATCTTTTATTTTCTAAGTTAATATTATATACTGCCAGCTATTTAGCTTAGCAGCTGGTATTATCTTTTATATATACTTAGTAATATTAAATATAATTAAGATAAAATAACCTGACTAAAACTTAAATTAAAATAATCAGTAAAAATATTTATAATAACCAGAGAAAATTATACTAAATCAGTATTAAGTACTATGAATTTTTAATAATATCTGATAATTTTATTAGAAGAAAAGTCTGATAATAAAAAAAATATTATTTATAATTAATTCTATAAATTATATATAAAGAATTTTGATAAAATTTTTAATATGATTCTTTATATTATAAAAGAAATAAAAATAAAAATATATAAGATTATTTACTAGCAGGACAAGCTTAATAATAATTATAATAAAATAATATATAAATATAATTTATATATTATCTAGTTTTTTTAATTTAATAATTAAAATAGCTGAGCAGCTGAGGCTTCTGAATTTAAAAAATTAATAAAGATCTCTAACTTATCTTTATTTAATAATAATAAGATTATCAGTTTTAAAGACTGGCTTTTTGTAATACAGTAAAAGCTAAAAATTAATATAAATTATTTAAATATAATTATTATCTGATAAGCTTACATGATTAATTACTATAAAAATAATATTAAAAAATATCTAGTTTTTTAATTTTATTTTAATATTCTAAATCTCTATACAGATGTGATTAATATACTTAAATATTTAAAAATTATTTATATTAATTTAAATAAATCTTATAATATATACTGACAGTATCAGAAGCTTAAAATAATAATTAATAATAAATTTTATAATTTTATATTTATATTCTACTATCTTACTGTAAAGGCAGGTATTATTAAAATTTATTAAAAAAAGAATTTTTATTAATATCTTTTATTTAAGTTATAAGAGCTGATAATATCCTGCTTTAATAATAATAATATAATATTTAAATAATATATTAAAAAGTATGCCTGATTATTAAATTTAATTAATAATATAATAAAGTATTATAATAAAATAAATATCCTGAGTCATTAGTTATTTATATTAATTATTATTATTATTATAATCATGATCTTCTTTGCTCCAGTTAAGATTTTTTATAATATTAATTATACTACCAGTATAGAGCCGGAAGAATATATTTATATAATAACTAAAAAATATTATTTTATTTACTAGAAATAGAAATACTTAGTCTGGAATTATTTAAAGAAGAAAATAGATTAAATTAAGCTGTTAAAAATAATAGAAGATAATAATTTAATAAAAAATAATATTTAGAAAAAGTCTTCTTTCTAAGTAAAATAAATATTAATATTAGTTTATTAGATTTATAAGATCTGCTAGGCTAAGAGAATAAAAACTTTATTATTAAAATTTTAATATTAAATAATAGACTAGTAATATTTATATATACTCTTACTAATACTGGAGCTAATATTTATACTTATATAAATATTATTTTTATTATTTAGATAATCTATTAATTTTGAATTAATATTATTTCTTTTAAAATTAATTATACTATTACAGACTTTAATAGTAAGACTATAATATTTTTAATTTATATTATCTGATTTATATTTACAGTTAATAAATATTAATTCTGTAATATATTATTTCTAATACTTAAATTAAATTATTATAATATTATTTTAGAATAAATATAATTTATAAAATAAGAAATTTTACTAGATTACTAATAAGATAAGTTAATATAATTTAACTATCTTTTTTTATAAGATAAAATCAAGATTGGATTATTATAATAAATTTTCTAAAATATTTTATTATAATATTTAATTAATTAAAATTATTAATAAAATACTACCTGATAAGACTATAATTTTTAAAAAATAATTAATATTTTACTACAGATATTCTTTTCTGAAGTAAAATCTAAAATATCTTATATTTATTAAAATACTCTACAGAAGGCCTTAACTAAGATATATTAAAATCTGATAAATTAGAATTTTTAATATTAAATTTCTAGAATCTTCTAGAGTCTCTAAAAAAGAAATATTCTTAAAAAAATTAAAATAATTTTTATTAGAACTACTGCCTTTTATAAATATTTTCAGAATCTTAAATTAAAAATATTTATTATATTTCTGAGTATAATTAAGAAGATTATTACAAAGAAAATAAATTTTAATAATAAAATATCTAAATTAATTAAGAAAGAAAAGATAAAGTAAATTTTTTCTAAATATTATTATAATTTAATAAATATTTTTTTTAAAAAAAAATCAGATATTTTGCCTGTTTTCTGATTTTATAATTATTATATTTAACTAAAAAAAATAATTTATTAGAAACAGCCTCTCTTTATAAAATAATTCTAGAAGAACTTAAAGCTATCTATAATTATATTATTAAGAATTTAAAAAAAAATTTTATTATATTTAGTATAGTTTTATTCATCTCTTCTATTCTGATAGTAAAGAAATCTAGAAAAAAATTATATTTATATATTAATTATTAAAAGTTTAATATTCTGATCTACAAGAATTCTTATTTTATTTTTTTAATTAATAAGATAATGGACTGTCTCTAGAATATAAAAATATTTATAAAACTTAATATTTATTAAAATTTTTATTATATTTATATAAATCTTAAATTTAAAGACTTAACTACTTTCTAAACCTATTATAAAATCTTTAAATATTAAATATTATTATTCAGATTTATAAACAGATTAGTAATCTTTTAATATTTTATTAATAAAATTCTTATAGACTTCCTGGACAAGTTTATTATAGTATATATAAATAATATATTAATCTTTAGTAAAAATAAGGTAGAATATAAGCTTTATATTTATTAAATTCTTAAATATCTTCAGATAACTAGATTTTAAATAATAATTTATAAATATAAGTTTCATGTGATGAAAACTAGATTTCTAAAATTTATTATTATTATTACTAGTATTTAGATTAATTCTATAAAAACTACTATAATTATAAAATAATAGTATCTGATTACTATTAAAGAAATCTAATTATTTTTTAGATTCTATAATTTCTACTAGTATTTTATAAGAAACTATAGCCAGATTATTAAGCTTATAAATTAATTTATCTAGAAAAATATTTTATTTATCTAGAACTAATCCTGTAAGACAGTCTTCTAGATCTTAAAATAAATCTTAATATTAGCTTTTATATTAATTTATTATAATTTATTTAGATTTACATATATTAAAACTGATATAATTAATAAAGTAATTATAGAAATTCTTTACTAGTAAATTAAGAATATATAATATTTTATAGCTTATTACTTAAAAACTATATCTCTATTTAAGTATAATTATAATATTTATAATAAAAAAATACTAGTTATTATATATATTCTCATAAAATAAAAAGCAGAACTAGAAGACTTATAATAATTAAAAAAATTTATAATTTTTATAAACTACTAAGTTCTAGAATATTTTATAATTATTAAAAAACTTAATATCTGGCAAGCCTGCTGGATAGAAATATTATTTTAATATTATTTTATTATTAAATATTAATTAAAAAAGAATAATATACTAGCTGACTGCTTTATATAAAAAAAAATTAATTTAAAAATAATTAATAATTACTGTTATTAAGTATTATTAAAATCTAAATTTCTAAAATCTGATATAACTTTTAATCTAATACTAGTAGTTTTTATAAAATAAAATCTTTATATTATAAATTATATTCTAGAAGTAAACTATATTTATTTCTTCTTAAAAAATCTCCGGAAGTAAATTTACTAATAAAAAATTAATTACTTTCTATAAGATAAGCTGTTTTTATATTAAAATAAATTAATAATTTTTAATAAAAATAATCTACAGATCTAGTTATTAGATAAAATCTATTAATAATTATTATTAACTTATCCTGGATAAATGAAGATAATAATATTAATTAAATAATAATATTTTTAAAGTACTTAGAACAGAGATATCTAATATTATATAAATAATTATTTAATTTATAAAAAAAAATATATATTAAAATTTATTATCTAGATTATTCTAATTCTTTCTGATCTCTGATTAATTATAATAATATATATTTATAAATTTCTACTCCTTCCTGAAGAACTGTTATAGATTTAATACTATTTTTATAATAATAAATTATTTTAGTAAGTATATAATATCTATTCTTTATATAAAACAAATCTTTATATAAAATATAATTTATTTATTTATTAATTAAGTTTATATTTAAATAGGGCTCCCTGACACCATTATCTTTAATTAAAAAAATTAATTTATAATTAATTTTTAAAATAAATTATACTAAATTCTATAGATTAAATTAAAATTTTTAATAATATATTATTTACAGACTAACAGGTAAATAGAAATTATTAATTAATATATAATTTAGTAATTTATTTTATTTATTAATTATTTCTAGGATAACTAATCAGAATTATTATTATTTATTAATTTTATTATTATAGCTCTGTCCTATAAATCTACTAAATTATTTTTATTTATAATTAAAAAAAAATATAAATTCTAAATATTATTTAACTGGATTTTTCTAGTAGATTTATTATTTTATATTATTATCTAAGATTAAGTCCATGAATTTACTTACTGTATAAAATAGATCTAGACTTTTATATAAAATAAAATCCGGGAGATATAAAGCTAGTAAATATAATAAATTAATTAATCTTATTATCCTGTTAATTTTAATATTAGTAATAAAATTTTTATTAATATTTATAACTAGAGATGGAGCTAGCCCTTATAAAAATTATTAGAAAACTGGTATAATTTTATATTTATTATTAATAAAATTAATAATATTTACAAGATTTGCTTTTCTGAGAATATATATATATATTTTATTTTTTATCTTAAGAAGCTCTGTCTGTGTAATATATTTAATTTATTATTAAAATAGATTCAAGATATTACTGTACTTATTAAAGTTAATAATTAAATAAAATAAAAAATTAAGAATATTTTAACTAGTTATCTGTGATACAGTTACCTCTAATATAGAATTAAATAGCTGGTATCTGATGTAGCTGATTATATCTAGTATTTAATAAGAAATTTTAAGAATATTCCTTTCTATTTCTGGAATTATTATATAAAATATTCTATTTATTCTGGATCCTCCAAGTGCCTCCCGCAATAGTTAGCGGCTGTGGAGGCCGATGAATTTGTGCCGGACCATGAAGAAGATGACTTACCTCTGGCTGAGGGCAGCCAGACCTAAACGGGGGGGTGATGTGATGGTAAGTGATGTCTGTGACGGTAAGTGATGTCTCAGGGTCATGTGACTTCTGTTTTGTTTGCTTTGTTTGCCTGTCTTATGTGGCTTGCTTACCTTTGTATGATCACATGTTCTCCCTGAGCCTCTTCCTTTCTTTCCTCATGCTAGAAATTTTCGTTAGATAACACCAAATTTGACTATTTGATCGGCTTCCACAATATCTAGTCTATATATATATATTCTAATTTATTTTAATATTATAAATTTTATATTCTGCTGGTCTAATTTCTTATTAAATTAATTAATTATAATATTTTTTTAAATTTAATTAAATTTTATTATTTTTCTTATAACAGGAAGCAGGATTTTACTATTAATTAATATATTATTTTTATATTTCTTATACTGCTGCTATTATTAAGCTAATAATATTTTAAATTTTTTAAAATTTATTAAAAATAGCTTCAGCCTGCTCTCGGAAATTCCTGGTTTAATTATATTTTAAAAAATTTATTTTAATATTTAAGTTTAAGAACTTTATATAAAAATTATATTATAAAAAAAAAGACTTATTCCTGTTAATATAAAGTTCTAGTTATTTAAGATTAATTATATTAAAAGTAATAATTCTTATTAATTAATTTATTAATAATTTATAAAATATTATAAAAAAATCTTAATAATTATAATTTAGTACTTTATTACTTTATTTATTTTAGAATAATAAATAATAAAAAAATATTATTTAATATCTAGAATCTTATATAAGATTATCTATAATTTACTTATAAATTAAGAGTTATAATCTGAAACTATTAATTAAAATACTTTATAATAATTATAAAATACTTAGATAAATATATTTATAAAATTTTTTATATTTATACTCAGAACAGCTTTAATAATAATATTTTTAATTAATTAATTAGTGATAATTATAATATTTTTATAATTTTAAAACTCTGGGAGGTCTACCAGGAAATTAATAATAATATTTTATTAAAATTAATTAAAGATTAGCAGTAATTTTAAAAGATCTTATTTATAATTTTTTTAAATATAATTAACTCTATAATTATCATAGTTATAATAGAATTAATAAATATCTTTATTTATATCTAGCTAGTAATAATAATAAATAATTATTTTATAAATCTAATCCTGTCTGGAATATCCAGTAATTATATTATTATAAATTTCTTAAATAATTTAAATTTATAAGAATTTTAAATTAGAAATCTAGATTTATTTTTAAAAAAATAAATATTAATTTATATTTAGCTGGCACTCTATAATAAAGATTTTTAATTTTAATTATTTAAAAAATTTAGATCTGTCTTCAGTTATTACTTTATAATATTTCTTTAAATTTTTATTAATTTATTTTATTTATTTTTATAGATTATCTAGTATTAGTTTTCCGGGCTCTGGGCTAACAGAGATTTCTTTATTAAAAATTTTATTAATAAATATTATATAAATAAACTTTTTTTTAAATACAGAATAAAATAGCTGGATCTTTTAATTTATAATATATTTATTTTTTTTTTAAATATATTTTAAGACCTTTAAGATAAGATATCTAATTAAATATTTATTATTTTTAAATAATAATTAATTATAAAGTTAAAACAGCTTAAAAACTGGGTTTAATATATTTATTATTTTATAAATTATTATTAGATTATAAAGTATTTTAAATTCTAATAATTACTAAGAATTTTAAAATAAGAAAATATAATAAGCTCTAACTTCTATTTTTATAAAACTTAGATAATTACTAGTAATTCTTTATTATAAATCTAGTAATTATATTCTATAAACAGATTTTTTTTTAAGAAATATATTATTAAGTAAAAAATTCCTTAATTATCCTACTAAAATAATATCTTTTTTATATATTATCTAGAAAAATTAATTTTTATTAATATTTTTTATTCAGGATTCTAATATACAAGAACTGAGATAGTAATAAAGATCTTTTTAAAAATTTTAAATATTTTTTAGATCTCTAGTATCCAGCTGAACTTGATATTTTTTTTAATAAATTATATTAAAAATTCTAAGTAAACTCTCTAATTCTTAAAAAACTATTAATAAAAGTTAATAAATTCTAGAAAAATTTTAATATTATAAATTATCTTTAGTATCTCCTAGTCCTGTATAATCTAGACTTTAATAAAATTTATATAAATCTTTTTTTTTATCTTAATAATAAATTCTAGATATTTTATAATAGTTATCTTAAATTTATATTTATTAATATTTATTTAAAGATCTATATTTTATAAATATTCCAGTATTTATTATACCTGGATATAATATATAACCAGACTTTTATTTATAAAAATAAAAATATTATTAATATAAACAGAGCAGAATTTATTAAAAAATTCTTATAAAATCTAGTTAATATATTACTGAAATATATTTAAATAATTAATAAGTCTAAATAAAATTATCAGTTATTTAAATAATCTGAAATAAATATAAAATATAATTTTTTATTTATTTTTTTTTTTAATTTAAATATAATAAAAGACCTGGATAATATCCAGTTTAATATAATAATAAATTTTTAAAATATATTAAAAAGTTTTTTGAATAAATAATAAAAAATACTAATTTTTTATTATTATCTAGTTAAGTATCTGGTAGTCTATATAAAAATATAAATTATTATTAGATTTTAAAATAAATAATATAGATACAGTTACTGGGAAATTACTAATTTTTATAAATTCTTTTTTTAAAAGATTAATCAAGATTTTTTATAATATTAAAAAATTTAATTAATTTATCTAATAAAGAGGACTCCAAGAAATCTTTTTTTTTTTTTTAATATTTTTAATTATTTTTATAACATAGTCCACCCCCAGATAATAAAATAATAAAATATTTATAATTATTTTATTAAAAATATTTAAATACTTATAATAGGAGTCTGGTAGCTTACTTTTTACTTTTATAAGATTTTTTAATTTATTAAATTTATAAAAGACTTTATTAATATCTGTTAGGCTTACTATAAATAATTTTATTAAATATTTTTTCTTTTTTTAATTTTTTTAAATATACTACGTGTTGGCAGAGATTATAAGTAATATTAAAAAATAATTTTATTTTTATTTATATTATACTTCTACCTCCATACTCTAAATATAAAATATAAAGTCTTTAATTTAAAATATTATATTCTAGTATTTTATCTATAAAAATCTTAATATAATATTATATTTATATATATATAGCAGAATATAGAGGTATATATATTTTTATAAACTTTTATTTATATTTAATAATATTTTTACTAATTCAATTATACAGATTTTCTTTTTCTTAAATTCTTTGATACTTCAGGATTTGATAAGAATATATTTTAGTTTATTTTTATTTATAAAATTCTAGTTAATTATCTTATAAGATATACAGCTGGTATTAATTAAGATATTTATAAAATAAATTTTATTAATTAATTCTAATATAAAAAAGATATAATAGTCTTTAAATTCCTAAATCTTTTTTTTAAATTTTTTATAATTATAATTAATTAATATATATCCCCCCAGATAATAATCTAGAGGAATTATATTTTTTTTAGAATTAAAAATTATTAAATAATTAAATTTTTTAATATTTAATTAACTTTACTAGCTAGATCATTTTTAAGTAAAGCTTAATAAACTTTATTTTTTAAATTTTAAAAATATTATAGTAACAGATAAAAGTATCTAATAATATAATATTTTAAGAATTTATAATATAAGCAGAGTCTTGTCTTATAATATTTAATTAATATTTTTTTTAATATTTATTAAATTTATTAAACAGATTCTGTACTTACTATTATAAATTTCTAATTTATAATATTATTTATAATTATTTTTTTAAGAATATTACCTGCCCAGGTATTTAAATATTTTAATTATTTTTTTAAAAATTAATTTATCTTTATAAATTTATTAATTATCTATTTAACTTGTCAGTAAAAATCTTTAAAATCTAATTTTTATTTAATATTTATTATTTATTAGCAGATATTATTATTTAAAATTTAATATAAGAGATTTTTTTTATTTAAATTTTTTTAATTATATTCTTCAGCCTTAATTAACAGGCTGTTAATTTTTATTAAAAAATTATTAATTATTTAATTTCTCTATTTAAAAATAAATAATTTATTAATAACTTTTTTTTATTAAACTGGGTCCTCATAAATCAGTTTAAAATAATTAATTAAAGCTATAACTAAAAAAAATAAAGCCTTATAATTAATCTTTATTTATAAATTAATTTTTATTTTAATTTTCTTATTTAAAAATATAAATATATACCAGACTTATTCAGCTAGTATATTAATAAATTATTAATTAATTCTAATCTTTATTTATATATTATTAAACTAATTTAAAAACTTACTTTTATTCTTTTTATTAAAACTCACAGATATTAATAACTTTAATTTCTTTATATCAGCTAGATCTTGGACTAGTACTGATACTAATATTAATATTAATATAAATAAGAATATTATAATAAATATCTAAGAAAATAAAAGTTAAATATTAATAAATTACTTAACTTATTTAAAATTAATTTTAATCTTATTATTTATTATTATACTCTATTAAAAAATAATATATTATATTTTTATACTCTGGATTATTAATTCTTTAATATATTTAATTAATTAATTAATAATATCAGCTTAAATAATATTTTTATAATAACTAGAAATATCTATTAATTTATTATGGTTATTATACATTACCGGTCTATTATCTAATAAATATTTTAAAAGGAAATAAATTTAAAACTGTAATAGACTAAGAAGCTGGAAAAACTATATAAAATATAATAATTAATAAAAAAGTTAAATTTATTAAAAAAAAAACTATTTAATCTATAAATAAATTAGTTTTTTTTATAGATAATTCTCCTGGAAATTTTTTTTTATAATTCTAGTAAACTTCTTTATTATTCTAGAGATTTCTATTTTTTTTATAGATATCTCCAGGTTAAGATCCAGAACCAGACAGGTCAGAACATAGATGTTCTGATTCCAGATGGCTGACAGAGCCTAGCCCTTTTTATCAGGGTCACATGACTTCTGTTTTATTTGCTTTATTTATTTGTCTTGTATGGTTTACTTATCTTTATATAATTATATATTCTTTCTGAGCTTCTTCCTTTCTTTCTTTATACTAGAAATGCTTATTAAATAATATTAAATTTAATTATTTAAATAGTTTCTATATAATTTCTAGTATTATTTTATTTTTTATTCTTTAAATTAATATTATATACTACCAGTTATCTAGCTTAATAGCTGGTATTATTTCTTATATATATTTAGTAATATTAAATATAATCAAGATAAAACAACCTGACTGAGACTTAAACTAGAATAATTAATAAGAATATTTATAATAACTAGAAAAAATTATATTAAATCAGTATTATATACTATAAATTTTTAATAATATCTGATAACTCTGTTAAAAAAAATCTAATAATAAAAAAAATATTATTTATAATTAATTCTATAAATTATATATAAAGAATCCTGATAAAATCTTTAATATAATTTTCTATATTATAGAAAAAATAGAAATAGAAATATATAAAATTATCTACTAGTAAAATAAGTTTAATAATAATTATAATAAATTAATATATAAATATAATTTATATATTATCTAGCTTTTTTAATTTAATAATCAGAATAATTAAACAGCTAAGACTTCTGAATCTAAAAAATTAATAAAGATTTTTAATTTATTTTTATTTAATAATAATAAAATTATTAATTTTAAAAATTAGTTTTTTACGATGCAGCAGAAGCTAGAAATTAATATAAATTATTTAAATATAATTATTATTTAATAAGTTTATATAACTAATTATTATAAAAATAATATTAAAAAATATCTAGTTTTTTAATTCTATTCTAATGCTTTAAATCTCTATATAAATATAATTAATATATTTAAATATCTGAAAATTATTTATATTAATTTAAATAAATCTTATAATATATACCGACAGTATCAGGAACTTAAAATAATAATTAATAATAAATTTTATAGTTTTATATTTATATTCTGCTATCTTACTATAGAGATAAATATTATTAAAATTTATTAAAAAAAGAATTTTTATTAGTATTTTCTGTCTAAGTTATAAAAGCTGATAATATTCTATTTTAATAATAATAATATAATATTTAAGTAATATATTAAGAAATATACTTGATTATCAGACTTAATTAATAATATAATAAAATATTATAATAAGATAAGTACTCTAAGTTACTAGTTACTTATATTAATTACTATTATTATTATAATTATAATTTTTTTATTCTAGTTAAGATCTTTTATAATACTAGCTATATTACTAGTATAAAGCTAGAAAAATATACTTATATAATAATTAAAATATATTATTTTATTTATTAAAAATAAAGATATTTAATCCAGAATTATTTAAAAAAGAAAATAAGCTAAGTTAAACTATTAAAAATAATAAAAAATAATAATTTAATAAAAAATAATATTTAAAAAAAATCTTTTTTCTAGATAAAATAAATATTAATATTAATTTATTAGATTTATAAGATCTGCTAGGCTAAGAGAATAAAAATTTTATTATTAAAATTTTAATATTAAATAATAAATTAATAATATTTATATATATTCTTACTGACACTAGAACTAATATTTATATTTATATAAATATTATTTTTATTATTTAAATAATCTGCTAATTCTAAATTAATATTATTTTTTTTAAAATTAATTATATTATTATAAGCTTTAATAACAAGACTATAATATTTTTAATTTATATTATTTAATTTATATTTATAATTAATAAATACTAGTTTTATAATATATTATTTCTAATATTTAAATTAGACTGCCATGATATTATTCTAGAATAAATATAATTTATAAAATAAAAAATTTTATTAAATTATTAATAAAATAAATTAATATAATCTGACTACCTTTTCTTATAAAATAAAATTAAAATTAAATTATTATAATAAATTCTTTAAAATATTTTATTACAGTATTTAATTAATTAGAATTACTAGTAAGATATTATCTGATAAAACTATAATTTTTAAAAAATAATTAATATTTTACTATAGATATTTTTCTCTGAAATAAAGCTTAAAATATTTTAAATCTATTAAAATATTTTATAAAAGATCTTAACTAAGATATATTAAAATCTAGTAAATTAAAGTTTTTAATATTAAATTTTTAAAGTTTTCCGGAGCTTCTAGAAAAGAAATATTCTAAAAAAAATTAAAATAATTTTTATTAAAACTATTATTTTCTATAAATATTTTTAGAATTTTAAATTAAAAATATTTATTATATCCCTGAGCATGATCAAGAAGACTATTATAAAAAAATAAATTTTTATAATAAAATATTTAAATTAATTAAGAAGAAGAAGATAAAATAGATTTTTTTAAATATTATTATAATCTAATAAATATTTTTTTTTAAAAAAAATTAAATATTTTACCTGTTTTCTGACCTCATGATTATTATATTTAATTAAAAGAAAATAATTTATTAAAAATAGCTTTTCTTTATAAGATAATTTTAGAAGAACTTAAAACTACCTGTAATTATATTATTAAAAATCTAAAAAAAATTATTATATTTAATATAGTCTTATTTATCTCTTCTATTCTAATAATAAAGAAATCTGGAGAAAAATTATATCTATATATTAATTACTAGAAATTTAATATTTTAATTTATAAAAATCTTTATTTTATTTCTTTAATTAATAAGATAATAGACTATCTCTTAAATATAAAAATATTTATAAAATTTAATATTTACTAAGATTTTTACTATATTTATATAAATTCTAAATCTAAAGATTTAATTACTTTCTAAACCTGCTATAAAATCTTTAAATATTAAATATTATTATTTAGATTTATAAATAAATTAATAGCTTTCTAGTGTTTTATTAATAAAATCTTTATAAATTTTCTAGATAAGTTTATTATAATATATATAGATAATATATTAATCTTTAATAAAAATAAGACAGAGTATAAGTTTTATATTTATTAGATTTTTAAGTATTTTCAGATAACCAGACTCCAAATAATAATTTATAAATATAAATTTTATATAATAAAAATTAAATTTCTAGATTTTATTATTATTATTACAGGTATTTAGGTTGATTCTATAAAAATTATTATAATTATAAAATAATAATATCTAATTATTATTAAAAAAATCTAATTATTTCTTAGATTCTATAATTTTTATTAATATTTTATAAGAAATTATAACTAGATTATTAAACCTATAAATTAACTTATTTAAAAAAATATTTTATTTATTTAAAACTAGTTTTATAAAATAATCTTCTAAATTTTAAAATAGATTTTAATATTAACTTCTATATTAATTTATTATAATTTATTTAGATTTATATATATTAAAATTAATACAGCTGACAAAGTAATTATAAGAATTTTTTATTAATAAATTAAAAATATATAATATCTTATAACTTATTATTTAAAAACTATATTTTTACTTAAATATAACTATAATATTTATAATAAGAAAATATTAATTATTATATATATTTTTATAAAATAAAGAGCAGAACTGGAGAACCTATAATAATTAAAAAAATTTATAATCTTTATAAATTATTAAATTCTAGAATATTTTATAATTATTAAAAAATTTAATATCTAGCAGGCCTGCTGGGCAGAAATATTATTTTAATATTATTTTATTATTAAATATTAATTAAAAAAGAATAATATACTAGCTGATTATTTTATATAAAAAAAGATTAATTTAAAAATAATTAGTAATTATTATTACTAAATACTGCTAAGACCTGAGTTTCTAGAATTTAATATAATTTTTAATTTAATATTAATAGCCTCTATAAAATAAAATCTTTATATTATAAATTATATTTTAGAAATAAATTATACTTATTTTTTCTTAGAAAATCTCCGGGAGTAAGTCTGCTGGTAAAAAATTAATTATTTTTTATAAAATAAATTATTTTTATATTAAAATAAACTAGTAATTTTTAATAAAAATAATTTATAAATCTAGTTATTAAATAAAATCTATTAATAATTATTACTAGTTTATCCTGGGTAAATAAAAATAATAATATTAATTAAATATTAATATTTCTAAAGTATTTAAAACAGAAATATCTAATATTATATAAATAATTATTTAATTTATAAAAAAATATATATATTAAAATTTATTATTTAAATTATTCCAATCTCTTTTAATCTCTAATTAATTATAATAATATATATTTATAAATTTCTACTTCTTCCTGAAGAACTGTTATGGATTTAATATTATTTTTATAATAATAAATTATTTTAATAAATATATAATATTTATCTTCTGTATAAAACAGATTTTTATATAAAATATAATTTATTTATTTATTAATTAAATTTATATTTAGACAGGGCCCCCTGATATTATTATTTTTAATTAAAAAAATTAATTTATAATTAATTTTTAAAATAAATTATACTAAATTTTACAGATTAAATTAAAATTTTTAATAATATATTATTTATAGATTAATAGGCAAACAGAAATTATTAATTAATATATAATTTAATAATTTATTTTATTTATTAATTACTTCCAGAATAATTAATCAGAATTATTATTATTTATTAATTTTATTATTATAATTTTATTCTATAAATCTACTAGATTATCTTTATTTATAATTAAGAAAAAATATAAATTCTAAATATTATTTAACTAGATTTCTCTGGTAAATTTATTAATATATATTATTATTTAAGACTAAGCCCGTGAGTTTATTTATTATATAAAATAAATCTAGATTTTTATATAAAATAAAATCTAGAAAATACAGGACTAGCAGATACAGTAAATTAATTAATTCTATTATTTTATTAATTTTAATATTAATAATAAAATCTTTATTAATATTTATAATTAGAGATGGGGCCAGCCCTTATAAAAATTATTAAAAAATTAATATAATTCTATATTTATTATTAATAAGATTAATAATATATATAAGATTTATTTTTTTAAAAATATATATATATACTCTGTCTTCCATCCTGAGAAGCTTTATTTATATAATATATTTAATTTATTATTAGAACAGATTTAAGATACTACTATATCTATTAAAATTAATAATTAAATAAAATAAAAAATTAAGAATATTTTAATTAATTATCTGTAATATAATTACTTTTGATATAAAATTAAATAACTAGTATCTAATATAACTAATTATATTTAATATTTAATAAAGAATTTTCAGAATATCTTCTTCTATCTTTAGAATTATTATATAAAATATTCTATTTATTCTAGATTTTTTAAATATCTCTTATAATAATTAGCTATAAAGACTGATAAATTTATACTAGAGTATAAAAAAAATAATTTATCTCTGGCTGAGAACAGCTAGATCTAAATAAAAAAATAATATAATAATAAGTAATATCTCATAATTATATAACTTCTGTTTTATTTACTTTATTTATCTATCTTATATAGCTTATTTATTTATTTTCATATAATCATATATTCTCTCTGAGCTTCTTTCTTTCTTTCCTTATGCTAGAAATTCTTGTTAGATAACACTGAATTTGACTATTTGAACAGCTTCCACAATAATACAGTATATTACAAGCTAACTATTAAAAAGGTCTTCTAGTTATATTATATTTCTTTAATAAGAAGAAAGCATAAGAATCTTAGTATAATAATTATTCAGAAATTATATTTATATTATTATATATTATTAATAACTATATTTATAAAAGAATCACTCTCGATCTATTTTTTACTAATAAAAATATAAATTTAAAGATATAATTTATTTAATATTATTTATAATATTTTAATACTTTTATTCTTTTAAATCTTGCTGAGAATAAGATGTTTATATATTTAATATTTATAATTTTTATTTTTATTATTTAATAAAAATTATATTTTAATATAATTTTTATAATTTTGAGACAGAGATCCTAGTTAATCTACTTATTAATTAATATATCAATCTAAAATTACTATTTTCTGAAAAGTGAATTATATATAATAAATAAATAAAAAACTACTATTAATTTTATATAATTATAAAATAATTTATAAAGTAGCTGATCAGCTACTAGCTCCATAAAAATTAATAATAAAATATTAATTATAAATTTGTATTAATCTAATCTAATTTCTGATTTATAAAAATATCTGTATTAAAATAAAAAATTAAATATTTATTAATTAAAAATTATTTTAAAACTTCTAATTATATATACATCCCACCTGGGTACAGATATTATATTATTAAATAATATTAGTATTATTATATTCTGTCTTGTAATAGTATTTATATTAGGGGCGATGTAGGAGACATGATAAGTTCAATTATATGTATGAATACTAGCTACTATTCTGCTTAGAACTGATCACTGGCCTTCTCTTGTGTTGGAGAAGCCAGTAAGATATAATATAAAAACAGATTATATGACCTTGTCTAATATATATAATTTATGACTGTGTATTACTTATATAATTTATTAAATTATAATAAATTAATAAATCTAATTTAATGATATTTTTTTTTCCCGCAGCTGGATAAAAATCTATATAATTTTATATATTTTTTAATTAGAAAATTAAAAAGTTGCAAGGATCTGATTAATAAAAGTATTCTAATTATAATTTTTCTTCTTATTAATATATAATATATTTTTTTATTTTAAAAGTTTTATATTTAAATTTTATATTTAAACTAATATTACACGCGCATCTACAGTAACTGGTATAGAATAGTGTATATTACCTTATAATTTTATTTTCTACTGTATTTGATTTGTGATAATAAATTATATAAAATTAAAAAAAAAGTTTTATTTTTTTTTATAAATCTCTTCTCTTTTTTTTATAGTATATTATTATACTGGCTTGCTTACTTAGTAGTAATCATTTCTAATATTTTTTGTATTACTTATATTTTCTTGTATAAAATAGTTTGCTTATATATTTTTTTTAATAAAAAGTAATTATCTAATATATTTTCCTTACTGTTCTGTGTGGGTGGTGATTTAATTTATATAATAAAAATATATATTTATGTTTTATATAAGAAAATGACTGTGTTATACAGATCACAAGTTTATATATAATTTAATTATATATTATATATATTATTATATTAGCTGTTGATTTTCTTCTTTTGTTTTGAAAGTGCATGGCCATGGATATAATGATTTATTAAAAATTAATAAAAAAATTAATAAAAATAGCTTATTCTTTTTATATTTTATATATTACCTGTATCTGTATTACTGACTGTATTACTATTATTATAACTAATTTCTCTATTACTACTAACCCTGCTGTGTGTGTTTTATCTGTTATTATTTCTATTATAAACATTATTATCTTTCTTTTTATATACTATGCCTATGCTCTGTATCATTAATATTATTAATATCTTATTTTTATAAAGACCTGTTCTAATAAAACTCTTTACTATATAATCTCTGCTAGTTATATTGAATATCAAAAATACTTAGCCAGCCGTTATTTCTGTGTACTAACAAGTAATTCTTTTTTATAAAATATATTAAATATAAATTCTGACTAATTTATATAATAAATTCCTAGTAAGTATTACTATTTAGTAGCTGCTATTATAGAGATCTATTATTATTATTAAATATAATCTAATAATATCTTATGCCAGGTTATACTTAAGATAATAATATTAATCTTCTAGTATATAATTTATTAGTTCCAGAAATCTGGCTGCAGGGATAACAAAAATATATAATTTATTATTATTATTTTTTTATTTATATTTAAGATGCTTTGTTCAGGTATATATAATAATATAAAAATAATATAAAAATATAAGTTAGTTAATTCATATAATAGAAATTATTTTATTTAGTTTGGTATTTAGTATATAATTAAATAAATAATTAAATATAATTTTTTATTTTTCTTTTATAATTAATTAATTATTGAATAATATTTTAATTATATATATATATATAATATGTCCTCTGTAATACGTGATTACTAGTAGAAAATATATAATAAAAGATTATTTAAAATATAAATAGTAGTGGAGGGTATGCAGTAAAGATTATTTATATTATTTTTATTAATAATTAATTACTATTTTTTATATTAGTTAAGATAATTAATTCTGGCAGACTTATATATTTTTAATATTTATAAAAAGTTTCCAGGTGTCTTCTTTAAGACTGTAATTTTATTATTATATTAAAAGTTTTTCTGAGTTTTTTTGGCTCTGTGTATAAGGATCTTTTTTTATTAATTATTTCTAATATTTAATAATTAATATTATGAATAATTAATAGAACTTACTTTTTTAGAAGTAATAAAATCTTAGAAGTAAAATATAAAATACTAAATATCGATCTTTATATTTTAGTAATAGCTGTAATTTATATAATTATAATTTTTAAGTATTAATTATTAAGAAAATCTAATTTACTGATAATCCAGCTTTATATTTAAATAGCTAATTATAATATTTCAGTTTATATTATAATCTCCTATTTTATTTAGAGAGTCTTTTTTAAAATTTATAATTATATTATATTATTATTATCTCTTTTATCTTATCTAATAAAATTTTAAATATTTTTTTTAATTTTAAATAAGAGTACCTGCCTGCTTCTTTATTATAAATATTTTATTATAAAAGAACTCTTAATCTACATTAATTTATAATTAAAATATAAAATTTATTAGTACTTTGTAGAGCATGATTTTTATAATATTATAAATTATACTATTATAAATTATCTGGACTATTAAAAACTATTAAACTTAGTTATTTTATAAGAAATTTAAGTAGGCTTATAAGTAATATTTAAAAATCTAATTTTAATATTTTATTTATTTATTTACTTAGAAATAATATATAATTAATAATTTTTTATAAATATTTATATAATAATACAGGGTCGCCCAATATCTGTTTACAAAAATAATTTTTTATTAATTACTAGTTTTCTTATATATTTAAAAATAAATATAGTGTGCTTATATATTAGCTTTATAAATTATAAAATTATAATATTTTTCTAGTATAATAAATAAAATATAAATTTAATATATATATATTATTATTAGAATTATATTATAGATCTTTTCTTATTATTTACTTAAAGAAAAATCTATAATAAAATTTATAATTACTCTCTCTTTAAATTCATTATGTTATAGTAACAGCTCTAATTTACTATATAATATATAAGAATAAACTTAAATTCTTTAATAAAAATTATATATTTTTATATATCTTTTTATTTCAGCGCGTATATTATGCTACTAATATTTATATTAAATATTCTTTAAAATATATTATTCTTAATTATAACTGCTCACTGGTATATTATAATCTATTTATAATATACTTATTATTTTATTACCGAGCTAGCGAGGATTATTATATTTAATTTTTTTAAATAAATTTATTTATTTTCTAGCTCAGGTTACTTAATTCTTTATTTATAAAAATTTTAGTTTTCTATTTTTATATCTACAGATTTTTTCCTGTATTTTATAAAATAGATTTATTATAAAAATTTTTAGATTTAAATATATTATTCTAAATCTAATTATTACACGTGCATAGATCTGTGGTACTAAAAATTTAAATTATAAATAATATTTTTTTATTTATAAATATATTTTAATATTTACTGAAATTTTTATATAATTCTTTAAATTACTTTCTGCTGGTATTCTTCTGGGGAATTTATTTATTTTCTAAATTTATTAATTTTTTTTAATAATTTTATTTATAAGATAAAGAATAATAAGTTCTATGTTATCTTCTCCTATAAAGGAATAAAGTCTGAATATTAATTGAATATATTTATAAAATTCTTTTTCCTGGGCTGGTGTTTAATTATTAAAATCAATTTTATAAATACTTTTATTTATTTAATTTACTAAAGACTTAACTTTTTAAATACAGAATTTAATAAAGTTCTAATATTAGTATAGTTAGATTTTGTTATAATTAAGAATTTGTCTTTTTCTTAATAGAAATATCATTACTTAAATGTTTCTAAAATACTGAGTAATTCTTAGTTATAGAATATTTTTATCTTATATTTTTTATCTTTCTTCAGAAAAATATAATAGAATATCAGCTTCCTTTTATTTATGATTATAATATAATTATTCTGATTATAAAATTTAATAAATTTATTTCTAGTTTAATTTGCAGTTCTGGATTAAAATATTATAGACATAATATATTTTAAAAAGCTTTTTTTAAATTTTTAAATATTTTCTTTATTTTTACTAGTAAGTTCAAAAATTAGTCCAGGAATATATATTATTAATAATTTTGTTTTATTATTATAATGAGTCGCGATTTCTTTTTTTTTCTTTAAGATATGAATTTAGTGAAGAGAAAAATAATATAAAAATAATTTTTAATAAATTATTTATGAAAATTTATAAATTCTGTAAAAATCAGGATTTTATATATAGTTTTAGATTCATAAAAAACTTTTTCTAGCTTAATTTTGAATCCCAGGTAGTATATTTTTTATAAATAAAATTTATATTTAAAGACTTTTATTACTAGCTGGTATTTCTTTAAGTGACTTAATATTATTTATATATATTCAATATATTTCTTAAAATCTTATAAATATATAAAAATATTATTAAAATATATAATATAATAAATATTAAATAAATTATTAAATACATGGATTATGTAGCTCTAGAATATAGTAAATAATTAACTAAATTAAATAGTATGATAGTATATTTATAATAATTATAATAAATATAAAAGACATTTTTCTATTTATTATTCTTTTTTATTTAAATGTGATAGTAGATATTATATAAATTAAATTTAATAAAAATTTTTATCTTATTAAGATAGTTTATTATTTTACTGACTAATAATAAAAAATAATAATTTTTAATAATAATTATATTTAATTCTTAGTAGTCTACACAGAGGCGTAGTATATTATTCTTCTTAAAAATAAATAAAATAAATATATTTATTAAACTTTGAAAAAATTAAATTTATTCTTAGTATAATATAATTATAATATATTTATATAAAGTTTAGAGCTTGGTCTCTGATAAATTATAAATTAAATAACATAGAAATTACTTTTCTGCTTTTAATTTAATTATATAATTTAAATTAAAGTATAATACTAGAATATCTACTTATTGTTTAAAAATATATTTATAAAATTATTATATTTATCTAAAAATTCTAATATAGTATTTTTTATAATATTTATTTTATTATTATACTTTCTTATTTATATATAAGTAATATCTAAATTTATATAAATTTATATAATATAAATGCAAGCTCCTTCTTTAATAATAATATTAATATTTATCTTATTAATTATTTTAGAATATATTTTTTATATAGTAATATCAGTTCTCTTTTTTCTAGTTAATATCAGGATTTTGGCTTCGCAGTTAAAGTATATTTAATATTATGATAAAATCTTATATATTTATAATATTAAATTATTATTAATTTATTTTCTTCTTATTTTTACAGTCTGTGGTAGTGACTGTAAGATTATATTATTTATATTAAAATATATAATATTTATTTAAAATCTTTATATAACAGAGAACTTAATTTAGTAAATTTAATTATTATTTTATTTATAATTAATTAATAAGATTTATTTATATATTATAATTTATTGAGATACATATAAATACAGATTCTTTAGATATACGGACTATTATATATATATTAATAAAATCAAATCTTTTTTATAACTGGAGTTCCAGCGCTGCTGTTATTTGTAAAATTTAAAAAATTTAATTTTTTATTTATATTATATTCTCCAGGCAGTGAGCTGTTATATATTTTAATTTTTAATATTAATAATTTTTTTATTTAATTATAAATACTTTATATTATTTTGATATTTAATTTTTGATAATTTATAAATATATTATAAAGATATTATATATATTTAATTTTTCGTAATATTTTAAAGTTTTTTTATAAATTTTCTTTAATATCTAGATATACAGATAGTTCTTTTACTAGTTCTTTATATATAACTTTAGAAGCTGGGTGTATTACTAGTAAATATATTATATAAATTTATATATAAATTAATAAAATTCTTATTTTATATTTTAATAATATTAGTTTATATCCCTTTGCAGATTTATAAAATTATTAAATTATTAAAAAAATTTATAATATTTTAATTAAATTAAAATAAATTATTTATTAATAAATATTTTATTACTATATTACTCCCACTGGAGGAATAATAAAAAATAAAAATAAAAAATAATATTTATTACATTTAAATAATTCTGGATAAAGTAATGTGTATTTTATATAAAATAATCTTTTATATAAATTATATAAATATAATATTTAATTATTTTTTTACAGAATCTTTTATCTATAGTAGGCCTGGCTGGCAGTCTTATTATATACAAAATTTTTTTATATCTTTTCTAAGATTTTATCTACTGTAAGAGACTGGTAAAAAAATTTTATAAATTGAAATATTATTATTTTATATATTTTACTATCTTATCTAGATCTGTAGGTTGTTTTTATAAATATAATTTTCTAATTAGATTCTTTTTTTAATGTAATTATTATTTTAGTATAGTAATATTCTTGTTCCTGGAGAATCTATATAATTTAAAAATCTTACTAGTTCTAGTATTAGTTAGATATTTATTACTTACAGTTTTTATTATTGGAAAAAATTTTATAATAAGATTGTTAGAGAATTTCTGTAAGTCTTTTTCTGGTATAGTACTTTAAAGATAAAATATTATTCTTTTTATTAAGTTTTCTTTTATAAAAAAAGTAATCAGAACTGTTAGGGATAATATAAAAGATATATTAAGTTTAATTATATATATAAATACTAGCTATTATTTTATTTAAAACTGATTACTAATCTTCTCCAGTATTAGGAGGACCAGTAAGATATAATATAGAAGTAGATTATATAATCTTATCCAATATATATGATTTGTGACTGTGTGTTACTCACATGACCTGCTGGGTCACAGTGAACCAGCAGACCTGCTCTAATAATTTATAAAAAAAATTGCTAAAATAATCTTTAAAAAATAAATTATAATATAATACTGTCTGGAATATATTAATAAGATCAAATAAATAAAAATAAAAAAATAAATAAATGTAAATATAGCAGGTCCAGAGATAATATAAATATATATATTTAATAAAATAAAACGAGATTCTGTATAATCTAATATTTGATAAATAATATAATCATTAAAATATTCAGATTTATATATTGTAATTAGATTAAGAAAAAAGATAAATTTATATAAAGATTCTAATAATTAGTAAAATAAACTTATGCTAGATAATATTTGATGTTTATATTTATACTTACTCTATGAGGCTCTAGTAATATATTGATTAATATTTTAATAACAAAAAAATCAGATTATTTTAATAGATATTTTTTTAGAATCAGTACTGCTGACCTGAGTAGTACTATATAATATTATTTATTATTTATTATTATATATACTATAGAATACTTTCTAAAAGATTTATAGAATTATATTCTAAATTATATTTTATAGAATATTTAATTTAATACTTTAAATCTTATTCTGTACCTGGTACTGTTTTAAATTAATAAATATTATTAAAAATATATATCTGGATTATAGATATTATTTTATATATTTTCAACTTTTAGTTATAATTATTTTATAGAAACTAAGTAAACATAATTATATAAATTTAATAAATTACTATCTTGTGATCTTATATAAATGTAATTAATGAAATTTTTAAGTTCTTAATTATTACATGCCTCAGTTATCTAGTTAAATATTATAATTGTTATTATAAAAATATATAAGATAAATAGCAGAAATATTTTTATAGAAATATATTATATTCTTATTTAAAAAATTCTATACTGCCTAGTAGAATAGATATCTTACTATAAATCTTTTAATTTTTAATATATCCAGGACTTATAACGATATTTTAAATTTATATTTATTATATAATCCTTAAAAATAATAAATCTTTCTAATATTTCTTAATTAGATTTGAATTTTCTTGAATAATTAATATATGATTATGGAAAGTATATTGTAAAAATATGAAATTATAATTAATATTTTATAAAATTCTTTATTATTTTTTATTTTTATTAATTTTATAATATTAATCTACTTAGTAGTAGTAATAAAAATCTTTTTATATAAATGATATATATGATTTTATTTAAAATCTTATTATTAAATAAGATTATTATTTTTAATTCTAATACACGCATATGTTAAGTAATAAAAAATATATATACATATTTAAATCTTATTTATTAAATACAGCCCGATTTATTTAATTAAATAATGCATTTTTATATCATTTATTTATAATTTTTATATTATAAAATTTGATTAACTGTTTTATTTATAAGATATTAAATTTAAATTTATAAAGAACATCTATTATCTTAATATGAATCTTAATGTCAATCTATTGAAAAGAATTTATTTAAAATATAGATTATAATAATTAACCTGGTTTTTATTTTATTGTGAAATATTAATTTAATGTAAAAAGTACTTATCTTAAATTTTAATATATATATATATATTATAGAATTTTAATTTTTTGATTTTTATATAGCTGCTCTACAGCTTATATAAAATATAAAAAAATTTCAAGAATTATTATCTGATATTATTAAAATTATAAGAGATATTTAATAATATATATTTTATTAGATTACAGGGGCATTCTATACATTATTTTATATTATCTTTAAAATTTATTCTTATATTATATTTTCTTATCTCATTTTCAAGTAAACTATTGAAGATAATTATCTATAATTTCTAATATTATTATTCTACTTGATACTTTGTAATATATATAATTAATAATTGATTATAAAAAAATTATGCATAAGATCTAATATTCAAAATTTTATAAAAATTTAAAATAAATTTCATTTAATTTTTAGATAAGGATCCAGTAGACCTATTTAATCTTAAAATTATTAATTTATAACAATGCCCCTAATAGAATTTACTATATACAGAAATTATAGACTGAAAGATAGTAAGTAGTATTTGAATAATATTAATAATTTTATATAATTAACTTATTATATATTTATATAAATAGTAATAATCACAGAGGCGGTATTAAAATAATAATGATTATAAAGTTTTATATCATTAATTACTTTATAGACTTTAATATAATACATATAATATATACTAGAAAACTTATCAGTATTAATATAATCCTAGTTTTTCTTAAACAATTATATTTTATAAATTATATTATCAATAATTGAATTCTATTTATTGTATTAATTTCTGTATCTTTAAAAGTCCATAATATAATTATTTGTAGGAATAATTCAGTTATTTTCCAGGCTTGTACTAGCTTCTTTAATTATTATTAATTAAATTTATATAATATATAAAATATTATTATAAAAAATTATTAACTTTATTATTTTAGCTGGATGATTTTCTTGTAAAAACTTCTCAATTTTACAACAGATTTTAAAATAGATAAAATATAAAGAAAATATATAATCTTATAAAATATTAATTATAAATTAATATTTTTAAAAGCTATCTTCCAGCAGGGTAATAATTTTATATTTAATTAATAAATACTAGAAATATCTATTCTTTTTGAAGATGATATAATAAATATATATATAGTAGGTCAGAGGTTAAATAAAATTAATATTAATTTATATAAGGCTAGTGTTAGGGGTCGCCCCTTGGTTCCAAGAGTACATCGCCTGTTAGACAAGAAGAAATAGCTACTGTTCAGAACAGGGCCTCAGAACTCCCGAGATTTTATATATTATATTTAATCAGCAGACAGTAATAAGACTGGTTAACTAAGTTTTTTAATAAAGATTTATTCTGTAATATTATTTCTCTTCTCTAGGAAGATAATAATATAGAATACTGATATATTTATAAACTAAAATATATTAAATTTAGATTTCCAGCTAGTCTGCTCTGCTGTAATATTATACTAGTCTGCTCTGCTGTAATATTATATTTTATTTTAATTTTTATTATTTTTATTTATATTCTTATTTTTATTACTTAGTTTCTAGGTTTTATATTATTTCTATTTTTTTTATTTCTAGATATTTAATATTTATAAATCTCTCTCTTTTATGTCCTGTTCTTAATTATTTATCTAATATAATTTTTATTATTATCTTAAACAGGAATCCTCTCTTTAATATAAACTTATTTAATTAGTTTATTAATTATATAATTAATCTAGATTTTTATAAAAGAAGATTCTTTTTTTCTTTTTCTCTTTTTTATTTTTTTTAAATTATATTTATTCTCCCCTGTGTTCTTTTTTTGTGTAAAATATATAAAAATAATTTTTTTTTTATATTTCTTTTTCTCTTTTTTTTCTTCTTCTGTCTTTAGCTTTATTCTATTAGCTCTTATTTATATTTTAATCTTATTTTACTTATTTTTATTTATTTTTTAATTTTATTTTATCCGCTCCTGCTTGTGCTCTGATTTTATTTTATTATATTAATTACTAGATTAATTATTTTTTTTATTAATATTTATTATATTTTCTAGTCTACCAGCTTATCTAGAAATCTATTACAGAAAGAAATAAACTTACTTATATTTTAAAATCTTATTAAATTTTATAATAATCTGCAGTTTAAATATAATACTTAACTAGCTTATATAATCTTTTATTTCTTATTATTATAATTTATAAGATTTCTCCGTTATCTTTTCAAGATAATTGAGATTGCGTTAGAGGATAATAATAAATAAATATAATTTTAGTTTTTATAATATTTATTATTAATATTATCTATTTTAATTATAATTTTACTAATCTTATTTCTGTCTCAGTACCTATCTTAATATCTAATAATAAGTATTCTTAACCCTAGACTTACTAGACTATACTGATTCCTGATTATACAGATAATTAAGATTATTATTATTACTCTTCAGAATATTAATAGTTAGCCTTTTAAAGTATTAATAATTAGCTGGATAACTTTTCTCTTTTTTTTTTTTATTATTTAGTTTAATAAGACCTTCTCTGGCTCTGATAAGAGTATATTAAATTTAATTATAATTTTTTCTGGAAGTTCTTCTATATATAAATAATAATAATATCTTAGAGAGTCTTAACTAGTTCTCAAATATTTTATATATAATTTATTTATTTAATTTAATAATAAAATTTTTAATCTTATCTTCTTAATTACCAGATTATTTCTAAAATAATTTCTACTAAACATTCTTTTTTTTATTAATATAAATAGTTGAAGGCTACTAATTATCTCTCTATTAAGATAATAATTAATCTATAGCTGCTGAATATAATAAATTTATATAAAATATATTATAAATTCTAGTAAATATATCTAGACAGATAGAATAAATATCTAGTATTTTAATAATTTAATATTTAGTATTCTTCTAGTCCAGCTTTCTGTTTAATTAATTAATATTAATATTCTTTAAATTCAGCTAGATTATATTTTTAATCTAATATATTAGAACAGATAATTATAATCTATTTACTTATTATTTTACTTTTTATTAACTATATACTAGTAATATTCTGGCCCAATTACTAGCTTTTTTAATAATATAAATAATATATTTTTTTATTTATACTGGACTCCGGGAGGTCTTATTATATAAAATAAATTAATTTTTAGTAAAATTAAAGAAGAACAGCTTGTATCTATAATTCAGAAAAAATAAAAATATATTAATAGATATTAAAATCTAGATATTAATAACTAATTTAATAAATTTATTTAGCAGAATAAAAATTATACTGGTTCAGGCTTTTAGACTAAGTTATATATTGGTATTTTTAATTATTTACTACTAAGATAATATATTTCTAATCTATAATATCTCTTGTATTACTGGTTAAGGTTATATTAAAATTATAAATTTATATATATTATTAATAATTCTGATATTTTTCTTTAAATACTATTTTTTTTATATTATAACTGTATTATTGAAGCTGATTATAATATTTTTTATAAAAAGAATTTTTTTCCAGGCTGATAATAGCTTATAATAATATATAATTAATTAAATTTTTTAATATTATAATTTTAAAAATATTTTTTTATATTATACTACTTACCTGAGTTAAAATAATATTAAAATTTTTTAAGAAGTCTTCAAAGTTCTTACTATTTTATTAAAAAGAATATAATTTTTTTAAAATCTTTATTTTTTAATTTTTATTTTTATAGGCTTTATCCAGTTCTTTTATTATTTTTTTATAGATAGTTGTACTGTCTATACTTTAGTATTATAATAAAATTTTTCTTTTTATATTTTTTTCTAGTTATCTAAATATATAAGTTATTCAGGATATATTATTTAAATATATAACTAAGTTTATAAGAAATTTAAATTACAGATATATTTTAAATCTAGAATAATTTCTTTTATTCTACTTATTAAAGGGTTTGATTTCTAGATATATAAATTTTAATTATAAAATTATATATTAAAAGAAAAAATAATAATATTATAAAAAATATTACTTATAGTTTAGATATTAATAATATTTTATAATTCTATAATATATTAATTCAGCTGCTTATATTTATTTTATTAAATTTATTAATAATAATTTTATTATTTTATTATCTATTATTCAGTTTTTTCAAACCTACTAATAAGGTTAGTAAGGAATTATAATTATATTATATTATTTATTATTCTTCTATTTTATTTTATTCTATTTTATTATATTTTATTAATTATATAATCAGACTCTGTTCCGCGGGTTTATCTAAAAAGTTATTTTTAATATTAAAAATTATCTCTTGGTTCTAAGAATATATTATCTATTAAATAAGAAGAAATAGCTGCTGTTTAGAACAGGATCTCAGAGCTCCCGAGGTTTTATATATTATATTTAGTCAGCGGGCAGCAACAAGACTGGTTAGCCAAGTCCTCTAGTAGGGACCTATCCCGTAACAGCTAGCAGCTAAATAACTAGTTTATAAATTACAAAATGATTAATAAAAAATTGATAATAATTTTATAATTATTTTTAATATATAATTATTTCTAGGAAGCAGCAGCTCCAAACTAATTTTTTAAATAATAATTAGATTATTTAATTTAGATCTTTTTTTTAAAATCTTAATAATTATATTTTAATATAACTTATATTAAATTATATAATTTGAAATTATTAATAATTAAATACTTACTCTACATACTAATAATCTTATAAAAAGCCTTCAGTATTAAAATAATTTTCTATAATTTAAGACTATAAATATTTAATCTTATCCTCAGCAAGATTTTGAAAGACTAGAATACTAGATATGAAGTATAATAATATTAATTTATATTTTAATTTATTTTACATTAATAAAGAAGCAGACCTATGATGATTTTTTTATTATATATTTTTATAATAAATTATATAATTATATAAAACCAGCTCTATAAGATCTGTGTATATATTATTATTTATATTATATATTAATTTAAATATAATATCTAGATAATTTTTATATTAAAGTTTTATATTCTTATTAATAAAGAAATATATTGTAACCGGGAGACTCTCTCAACAGTTAATTTATAAGTTATTCAATTATAATATAATTTTATAATTATTATTTTTATTAATATTATTATTATTATAATTAAGATTCTAAGAATTTTTATTTTTATTATTATTAAAATCGGTCTGTTTACTACTTTAGTAATAATTTTTTAATTTAATTTTAATATTTTAAATAGTTAGGAACTTTATATAAGAAAAAGATTTATATTATTTATATTTACTATTATATTATTATTATTTTTATTATAAAGATAATATCTTATTATAGGATTCTTTATGGGCTGTTTTAGTATTTTAAAAATAATTTTATTTAATATCTTAGGATTTAATGTAAAATGACTTACTATAAAATTATTTACTATAATATTATTAAATATATTTTATACTTAAGCCTGGGAGAACTTATAATTCTTATTATAATATTTTTTATTTCAAATTCTTAGTTCTATAAGATAATAATAATATCTTATATAATAATTATAATAAAATAGGACAGCTTATTAGAAGACTTTTTTATATATAATAATATAACAAAAAGATTAATACAAAGTCTAGTAATAATATAGTTCAATATCTTCAATAAATTATATTTAAATATATTTTTCTATGCTTACAGATACAGTTGAATATATAATATTTTTTTATTATAAAGAATATAATATATATAATTCTTATTAATATTATTTTTCTACAAAAAATTAATAATTTTATAGTTTTCTGTATAGTGTATGCAGGCTAGATATTTATAATATTATAAGATATATTGATTGTGGTTATAAATTATAATATTAAAATTACTTTTTCTGATTATATTAATGATATCAATAAGAATTATAACATATTTATAATATTTAAATATTATATTTACTCTCAGAATTTTGATTGAGTAAATAAATCTATATATAAAAATAATATATTAATATATATTTAAATTAAAGTATAGCTCTATGGATAATATAGATTTATTATTTACTTAATTTTTATTATTATTAATTAAATCTTTAAAATATATAGAGCATGCTAAAAACAATATCAATCTATCAATAATATTATTAATATTTTATTTCTACATACTACCAGTATTTTATTTAATATTTATATTTTATTTTTATATAATAGCATTAATACTAGCTCTAGCATAATAATCAGTATATTTATTACTATAAATCTTTATATAATCTAGAAGTTATTAAAGGGAGATTTTCTAGCTAAGATATTAAAATTGATTAAATTATATAAGAATACTTTATAAATTATACTGGCTTAATAAATAATAATAATAAAGATAAATAAAAATCTAGATAATGATTTGGTTATTAATAGAAGTACTCTTATTCTATGTCTCTGAAAATATAAAGATTAATATAATAAAAAAATTAAAATAATTGATTTAATCTATAAGATATGACTGTTTAACAAAAAGTAAAATTATATTAATATTGATAAAATATTTAATATATATTATATAAAATATTTTAAAGTTTAGAGGTCAACTGATACTATATAATTTAATAATCATTATTATATTAATATTATTATAAATACACGAAAGATGCTTATTAAGTTATTAGATTATTAAAATATTAGTTAAGATTTATATTAATTTTTATAAATAAATAATATTACATTCTACTCAGTATTCTTTTATAGTTTAACTATTAATTATGTATCTTAAAAAAATTTAATAAAATAATAATATCAGGATATACAGGCAGTTTTCTTTCATAATATATTTGAAAATTATATAAAATATTATACAGGTCTCAGTAATCTAATAGAATATATAATATTATTTATTATCTAGAATTCTAATTAGCTTAGATACTATTTTCTAGAAAAATTTTATATTTGATATAAGCTATATAGAACTATATAAAAATTCAAAAATTAAACTTTTAGAATATATACATCAATAATTCAAAAAATATTTTATAAAGAATTTATATTCATGTATATATATATATTTGTTTTTTTGCTCACTATGTTTTTCTATATATTAAAATCAAAGATAAATATTCTGGATAATAAGATTCCAGATAAAAATATAAATATTATTTATATATATTATTAAAAGAAATATATTCTAGTATAATTAAATCTATAAATATAATTAAACCTTGATACCAAATAAAAGTAGAATTAATTTAATTTAATTTTATTCTATATATATAACATGCAGGTATATATATAAAAATAACTATAAATATTAAAAACCAGATCTAGTAATTTAATCTATAATATAGTATAATTTATTACTATAAAATAAATTTTGGACTAATTCGGGACCTTACTAAAAATAATAAAAAGTAAAGAAAATAAGATTTTCTAAAAAATAATTTATATTTTTTTAATTATTTATATAAAAGAGCGTACTACAGCAGAAATATTTCTATAAAAATATTTAATATTATAATTAAATAAATCTTATATTTTTTAGTAATAAGTAAATCTAGTAAACAGAATTTTAAATAAAGTTTTTTATATAAATTAAAATAAATATTTATAGATCCACGTGGATAAGAGTATTAAAATAAATATAAAAAAATTAAAGAATTAGAAATATTTTATATATAATTATTATATAATTTTAAATATACTTAATACTTATACTTATTATCCTGGCAGTAGCCTGATTATTAAATTAATATTATTTATTATCTATTTATAAGACTAATATAAGCGGATATAAATGAATACATTATTTAATTAATCTGATAATAAAATTTATCATTCTTTTTATAAAGTAATAAAGAAAATTAGTAAAGAATTAAAGATTATTATATAATAAAATTCTAGGATAATATTATCTTAATATATTGAATAAATTTAAAAAATTCTATTATACTTTTATATAATTAATTCAAATAGAAATCTTTATAGAAAAAATTTTTATTTAGAATTCTCTGTATAAGAGCGATTCAAATAATTATATTTAGTATATCTAAACTATAATATTAAACATAAAAGAAAAAAGAAAAGAAGTAAAAAGAAATATATATAAGTAATGAAAATAAATAAGATCACATATAATTAGTAAAGTAAATAAAAACTATATTATATACTATATTATATATCTTAATTATATTATTTATTATTATATTTTTTAAGACTGGCTGCCCTCAGCCAGAAGTATATTATTATTTTTATAATTTAATATAAATTTATTAGTCTCAGCAGTAACTAGCTACTATAATAATTATTTAAGAAATCCAGAGCGGGTGGAATATCTAATATAATAATTTTATAAAAAAAAATATTCTTAAAGTTTCTAATTAAATATTATATATAATTTATTTTATTTGATACAAGCTATTTAACGCTATACTAAAAATGTATCTAATATAAATAACTAGTAATTATCTTTTTCATTTTCTATTCTATTTAATTATTAATTTTAATGGGAACAGTAGTATCTTAAATTTAATTAAATAAAATCTCTAATAAATTTATAAATATAATTTCTTAAAATAGAAGATCAGGTACAGGAATTTACTTATAAAATAAAATAAATCTCATCTAAAAAAATATTTAATAAATTTAATAAATAAATTATTAATATTATCTAGATAATAAAGTAATATAATTATAAATATGAATTTTTCAATAGGACAGGAGGTCATGGTATAAATCAAAAATATTATAATTATTTATTTAAATATAAAACTTAATTACTAGTAAATTAGAATATTTTAATAATTGATATTTAAAAATTATACTTACATAAATTATATTATTATTAAAATCTTAAGATTTATATCTAGTTTTTTATATTTTATATCTAAATCTTATTATTTCTAAATAGGTAAGCTTTTATTAATTATCTCTAATATTAATTAATTAATAAATGAAATTGTTATATACAGAGCTAAGAGAGCTCAGAAAGAATTTTTAATATAATAAAAAAATTATAATTTTAAGAAAGATATCTGGAAATCTGTTATAAATATTAAAAGTATATAAGCCTATTAAGACTGGCTATTTTAATTAATATAAAAAATAATATTTAATTACTGATAACCATAATATAAATAATTTTTTATTATATATTTCCTACGACTGTTTATGCCTTATAAAAAATGCATTATAAATATATATATAGCTAATTATTATTTAGTAATTAATTAATCATAAAAAATATAGAAAGATATTAAAATATATTTAATTTACTTATTTAATCACACACAAATACTAAACTAAGTAAAATGATTAATATTATATAAGTTAACTAACTTATATTCTTATATTATTCTGAATAAAGTACCCTAAATATAAGTAAAAAAATAATAATAATAAATTATAAATTCTTATTATCTCTGCAGCCAGATTCCTGGGACTAATAAACTATATATTAGAAAACTAATATTATTATATTAAATTGTATCTAATGTAAAATATTATCAGGCTATATCCAACAGCAGTTATTGATAAGCTTTTATAATGATGATTATTATTTTATTTTATTCACTAGAAATTTATTATATAAGTTAACCAGAAGTTATATCTAATATGTTAAATATAAAAAACCTATTTAATAATATATATATGTAGTAGCTGGCTTAGTATTAACTATATTTAATATGCTTAATAAAAATTATATAATAAAGATTATTATCAGAATAATATCTTATAAAAAATAAAATATTAATAATATTATTAATATATAAGACAGCCACAGCACATAAAAGAAGAGAAAATAATAATAATTATAATAATAATAACAGCAGAGATAAGTACAGAGGGTAAGATAAATATAATAGAATTAATTATAATAATAGTAATATAGGTAGTAGTATAAATACAGATAATATATATGAAATACAGGAAAAATAAGCTATCTTTATTTTTTTATTAATTTTTTAATAAATAATCATACTTCTGGCCACATATTCCTAAAAAAAAAAGAAAAAAAACTAATAATTTAATATAAAAATATATATATTATACAACTAAACCATATATTAACTCATGATCTGTATAATACAGTTATTCTTTTATATAAAATATAGATTATATATCCTTACCTTGCGTTTATTATTTATATATTTTTATTATATAGATTATTATATAAATCACCACCCACGCAGAACAGCAAGGAAAATGTATTAAATAATTACTTTTATAAAACAATAAAAAATATGTAAGTGAATTATTTTTATATAAGAGAATATAAGTAATACAAAAGAATATTAGAAATTACTGTTATTAAATAAATAAGCTAATATAGTAATATACTATAAAGAAAAAAAGAAAAGATTTATAAAAAATAAGAAAAAAATATCTTATCTTATATAATTTACTATTATAAATTAGATATGATTAATTGATTGATTGATTGATTGATTTATTCATACACACATGTCAGTCCTATGGCTGAGTAGCAGATAATATCACTCCGATAGCCAGACATTATATTACCAGAATAACTAGAAGAATTATTCATATCTAGAACTATATAATATATATATAAAGATATTTATATATATAAAACACTTATAATTCTCTAAATCTTATTATATTTATTTTGATATATTATACTGCTTTTCCTGCATCAATTAAAAGAGACATTAATTTATATTAAATTATATTATATCTATCTGAGACCTTATTTACTAGATTTATTTATTAATAGAAAATACAAGGCCTGTTCAGCTATATTATTTATTCTTATAAAAATATTTTTATTACAGCAACTTCTTTCTCTATATAACTGGTAGGAAAATATTATTATTAAAATAAATATATAGAAAAATAAGATTATTATTTTGTAGAATAATATTTTGTTCCTGTAAAAGAGATTTACTTTTATTTCTTATTTCCTCTATTTAATACGGCCCTGAATTGGCCCAGAATCTATATTATAATAATAAATTATTTTTTTCCATAAACTAGATTTATAGATCTGACTTCAAGTACATACCTGTAATTATTTATATGTTATATACTTAAGACCATGTAGTTCTTTTAGTAGTTTTTTATAATATTATAATTATATAACATTATAAAACACTGGAAAAATAATACAGATAACCTTAGAGAGCAGTTAAATATAACTTTTCAAGGGTTCTAACCCCTAGAAAGCCTTGGTGAGCGTGCTTTTGCAGGGTGCTAGGATTTTTGTTTGGCCGGACCCCTGAGCAAATTAAATATAATAAATAATAAAATTTCTTTATAAATAAGTTCTTACTTGCTAGAGTACAGAACTTTAAAACTATATTTATTATTTTATATTAATCTGCTGTAGACGCGCGCATAATACTATGTTTATATATAAAAATTTGAAATAAAAAAATTCATTATATATTAATAATAAAGAAGATTACAACTATAATATTCTAATTTTCTAATTGAAAAATATATAAAGCTATATAAACTTTTTTATAATAATAAAAATACAGCCTCCAGAAAAAGAGAATAATATTAAAACAGATTTACTATTTTATTATAATTTAATAAGTTATATAAGTAATATATAATCACAGATTATATAAATTGAATAAATTTGTATAATTTATTCTTATATCACACCTTACTAGCTCTTTAAATACTGTAGAAGACCAGTAATCAGTTCCAAACAGAACAGTAACTGATATTCATATATATAATTAAACCTATCACATCTCCTACATCACCCCTAACAATTTCTGTATATGACGGCTATGTGGATTAAGAATAATTCTAATCTATATAAAAATATTTATTTATCTAAAATCCTGTTTACTGGATATACTAATTATTAGAATAATATAAGATTTACTTAGTTATATTAATTATTTATAAATGCTTTTTATAATTCTAATAATATTAAAATAATTAATAAAGAAATCTTTCTAATTTATATTTATATTAAAATAGAATTTTATACCTGATATATACTATACGGAATAAGTATATTAGAAATAGACTAGAAGAATATATTATATATATAAATTATATAAATTAGATAAATTAATTATTCATTAAATTTCTTAATATTTTATTAAAATATACAGCATGCTGAAATTAAAATTAATCTACTAATATATTTAAAAAATATTTTATTTTTAAATAATAATTTTAATATTAATTTCAAGAAGAAAATCAGCATACACTTGTTACTAGAAATTTCTTTATAATTAAGAAATAATTATAAAAAGATTATCCAGCTAAGATAATAAATTTAATTAATTTATATAATAATGTTACAAAAATTTACTAGTTTTATTAAAAATAATTAGAAAGATTAGTATAAGTCTAGATAATAATCTAATTGTCAATAAAAAATTATTTTATATATGTTTGGAAGCATTAGAATTAATAAAATGAAAATTATAATTATGAATAGTATAATTTATAAGATATAAATATCCAATAGAAGTTAGAATTATATTAATATTAATAAATTTTTTAATATATATTATATATATTATATCAAGATTTACAGAGCAGCTAATTATATAAAATTTTATAATTATTATTATATTAATACTGCTTCCGTGGCCGTTGTTATATAAATATAAAATAAATTAATTATATTAAGCTATCAATATTATTGAAATAGTTTTTTTTTAATTTATGATCTCTGCCTGCAGCCGTCTTTATTAAAAGATTTTATTAGAAAAGTAATAATGTAAAAAAATAAATATATTAATTAAATATCTACTTAAGGACTACAGAAGATTTATTTTTTATAGAAACAAATATTAGATTTTATTTAAGATTCTTTCTTATAATCAATCAATTATATATTTTATAAAATATTTAATAAAATAATAATATCTGAATTTACAGACAGCGATTTTTAATAACTTATTTAAGAATAAGATAAAAAGATATAATATAAAAACAAATTTTGAGATTTATATAAAATATTATGAAAAGGCCTCAATAATTAAACAAAATATATAACACTATATTTTTATTAATTTTGATAATATTAAACACTTGCTTTCTAGAAATTCTTTATATTTATATAGATTATATAAAAAACTTATACAAGAGTTAAAAGATTAAGATATACATATTAAGAATTTAAGATGAATTATTTTCTATATTAAATTAATAATTAAAAGTAAAGTAGAGACTAGATTAATTACTTTAAGTTATGATTATTATGGAGAGATTTTTTCTAGTAAGTTAAAATTAAATAAATATCAAGATAATAAAATTTCTTTATAAACTTATTTTTAATACTTTATAAATAAAACAATTAATTAAATTCTATGATACAGTAATTAAAGATAATATCGAAATATATTATTTGATCAAATATATTAGACTATATTCAATCAATAAAAATTTAAATATATATATTTATTTTTATTATCTAATATATTTATACATGGGTCCGAGTTAAAGATAATTATTTTAAATAATAAAAATTTTTTCATTATTATTAAATAAATTAATCTTATAAAATAAATATAATATAAGAAACAGTGAAAAGCTTTACAAAATATTAATTATTAAGAAATTTTTTAAATTCAATTAATAAATACTAGAGATACTTCCTTGCTATCTTCAAAAATTATATAATGAATATGAATAAAAAATATTATTATAAATTCTAGATATATTAGATATTATAGAAATTATAATGAAATTTTTTTTTATTAAACAGCATGAATCTTCTCTGAGAAAATATAATATATATATATATTTATAAAAATAATTTTATTATAGTTTTATATATTTCTATAGTAAGAGTTTATAATATTTGATTAAATAACTAAGAGATACAGTGATAATAAAATTAAAAATTTTATTGAATATACTTAGTAAAACTATAAAATAATAATTTTTTAAATTCATATAATTATCTTTATTTATTTTTTATAAAATAATTATAATTTTAAAAAAAATTAGAAAATAATCTCCATAATCAAGGCATATTTCAAATATTTTTAATAATATTTATTTGTTTTAAAATAATATTTAATATAGAATAAGATTTAGAATATTATCTAGACCAGATATTTTATAAAATATAATTTAATATATAATTATATATATTTCTTACAGAGTAACCTATAATATATATAGTAATAATGAATAATAATATTTTATAATATTACTCAGATCAGTAATACTATTTTCAAAAGATTATTTTCAAAATAATCTAGCTTTCTTCTCCGGATTATTAGTTAGAAAATTTCTATTATTTAGATTATATAAAATAAATATAGAAATAGATTTGAAATTATTTTTAACTTATGTTTATTATATTAAATACTAGAATTTTATATAAACTTATGTCCTTTTTTAATTTATTTATAATATATAATTATTAATTTTCTAATGGTTATCTTATCTGTCAAATATGAGATTATATAAAAGTTTTTCCTGTTTTTCTTTAAGTATACATACTTATATTACTTTTATATTTATTTTATTTTTTGTATACCTAGCTTTATTAGTATATTTTAAATAAATTTATTATATAATTTATTTTTCTAGAGAATTATAGTTCCACGTTAATTTTGATAATTAAATTAATTAATATTTTTATTTCAGGATTTTAATAGTTATATTCTAGTATATTTATATTAAGTAATATAATTATTCATAATTAAATATTTATTATAGACATTTATAATTATATAAAAGATCTTCAATATTAAGATATCTTTCTACAACTCAGAAGTATAAATATTATATATATAAATAATTTTAATTTTTATAAGATCCAGGCCCTGGAAGATCAGAGATGAAAGTATTAAAAGTAATATTAAACAAACTATATTTTAGATTTATTTTTTATTAATAAAGAAGTAAATTTAAAATAATTTTTTAAAGATATTTTCAGAATATATTATATAATTATGACAAAATAATTCTGTAAAGTTTATATATATATAATTATTTATAATATTTAATAAAGTAAATATAGTTTCTAGATAGTTATTATACTAAAACCTTGTATTTTTTATTTAAAAAAATATATTATAACTAAGAGATTCTTCCTGTAGTTAATTTATAATAAATTAAATTATATATATTTATTTATAATAATTATTAATATTTTTATTATTAAAATTAAGCATCAGAAGGTTTTCATTTTTATTATTATTGAAATCCATATATTTATTATTTTAATATTAATATATTAATTCAATTTTATTACTTTAGACAGCCAGAGATCCTGTACAGTAAAAGAATTTATTAGTAGAATTTATTATTAGAATTTATTATTATTTATTTTTATTATTTTTTTACTATTATATTATGTTTGATTTGAATAATAAAAATAGTTATCTTTCTATAGGGTTACTTATAAGCTTTCTTAATATTTTAGAATTAAAATTATTCAATATTCTGACATTTGGTATAAAATTATTTAAAAGGTTTTATAATTATATTACTTATCTTCTAGTTAAATCTGGAAGTTTTTACAGTTTTTATTATAATAGTTTTGATTTTAAATTATTATAATGTGTTTTTAGTTTCTGAGAAGGATTACATTATATAATATAATCAATTAAATTTTTAATTATATAAAATAATATAGTATTCTATATACTCACTTATAAGAGTGTTAAATAATTTACTAGAATATTGTTTTTATATTTATAAGTATAATTAAAAATATAATATTTTTTATTACAAAGGACAGTACGTGATTTTTATTGATGTTATTCTTATGAAAATTATTAATATTTTTAATAATTTTTTATAAAATATATTTAAACCGGGTACTTGCAGTAGTATTAATATATATATTTATAATTCTGCTATTTATAATACTGAAGAATATATTAGTCATAATTATAAATTATAATAATGATATTATTATTATTAAATAAAAATTTTTATATACATAGCCCGCCTAGCAGTATAATTATTATAAAACTTTATTATTAATATCAAAAACTTTTTAAAATTTTTTTAGCAGGACCTTGTCCAGCTGATATATATAATATTTATTAATATAATAATTTAATGATATTTATTAGTAGTAAATAAATATTTAGTTAACTTATATTAATAGTTTAAAAAATATTTTTCTAATTATATTAATATTTATATAAATAAAAATTATAATATATTTATATATTTAAGTATTATGTCTGTTTTCAGGATCTTAATTTAAGAAATATATATATAATAAAACTATATTATTACTTAAAAGAACCTGTCCGGCTGTAATCTTATAATTTAAAATCTAAAAATCTTTCTAAATAATAATATTCTTATTAAATAAATTAATTAAATTCTGGTTCCTATATTGGAATAATTAAATTATTATATTAAAAATGTATTATATATATAATTCTAGATTTTCTACTAGAGATTCAGGCTTGGCTGGAATTCTAGAGATTTTTATATAAAAAGTAATTAAATTAAACTAGTATTACTGCTTTTATTGTGTATTTATATAAAATATTTAAATATATATAATCTAGAGATTAATATGAATTCTTATTTTATTATTTTTAAATATAAATATAAAATTAAAAGTATAAGAACAGATTCTTTATTTTTTAAAATTATAATAAATTTAATTAGTTTAATCTAGTTAATTTATTAAAAGTATATAATTATCTTTATTTTCATAAATTCTTCTACCATAATTATATTTTAAAAAAAAGGCTTCTACTACTCTTTTTATAATATAATCATGATATTTAAAAGATTTAAAAAATACTCTCCAGAGATTTTTTATTTTTATTATTTTTTCAATAATATTTAAAATTATTACCATTTTCTAGTAAGGTGTTTACTTACATATAGAAATTCTTATATATAATTAATTTAATTACTTAAGGTTATATAATCTTTCTAGTAATTATTTATAATATTATAGCTCTATAATCACAAGAAATACTGGAAAAATGATGTGGATGGTCTTAGAAAGCAGTTAAATATATTTTTAAGGGGTTTGACTTCTAGAAAGCCTTGTGAGCGTGCTTTTGCAGGAGTACTGGTCCCTTTCCAAATTCAATCCTTTTAATTAATTCTTATGAAACTTTCCGGGACCCCCGTCAAGCCAGAATCTTTAATAAAGAATCTAGAATTATTCATATAAAAAATCTTTAGTATAGTAGTCCAGCTGCTTTAATATAAAAATCAGAATCTATTAATTAAATTAATAAAACTATTACTAATGGTAAAGATTCTAAAAATTTAAATTATAGGATTATAATTGTAACAAGTCCTTTTAAGCAGTAATATACTTTTTAGTATATATAATATAGTTATAATATAGAGAATAAAATATATTTTATATATATAAATACTCCTTGGATCAGCACTCTGGGAGTAAATATAATAAATAAATTATAATTCTTGATAATATTAATATTAATATAATCAGAAAAAGGAATTTTTTGAAGTATTCATATAAACTAGTTAAATACTTATTTTTTTATTAATATTTATCACTGGACTGCTATGCTGATAAATATTATATATATTAATTAAAAAATTATAGAAAGGAATTATTTAGAACAATTATTTCTTTATAATAATATCATTTAATAATAATTTTAATATTATAAATTATAACCAGAATCAGTGTATTCTATAATATTATAAATATTAAAATTATAAATATATTTAACAATATTACTGTAAATATCCGGCCTGCATATATTATATAAAAAATCATAAAAATGTAAATTCTTTTTATAAGAATAATATTAATAAAAATTATATATATTATATTTTTATAGTAAAAAATATTATATTTTTAACTGGACCTGTAATTACAGAAAAATAGATTTAAAAACAATTTATTAATAATATTAATTTATATTACTAGACTTCCTACTAATCTTTTAATTAAATATTGTATATAAAAAAACGTTTTCTAGTAAATTATCTGATATTATTATAATTAATATAAAGGATATTATTATTATCTTATATAATTCAAAATTTAGTTAATTATACTATACTGAGCAGGATTATATTTACTTAAACCTTTAAAGAAAAACTATAATAGTTTAGAGTAAGAGCTATTATAATAAAAATTATAAAGCTTTCTAAGCTTAATTATAAAATAAATAATTTTATATTAACTCTGTTCTAAATTTTAAAGTATTAACATAAATAATCTCAGGATACTAGGATATTTTATAAATAATTTTATAAAATTATACCAACCTCTCTAATTATAGTTAATAATAATATAATAAATATAAATAATAATAAAGTTTTTTTATATAAGACTCCCGGTCATCTAGATCAATAAAATTAAATTAATAACTTATTACTAAAGTAATAAAAAAATTAATTTTTATAATAATACAAATAATAACTCTCTAAGTGTTAATTTTGAGAATAATTATATGATAACTTAATATACTTAGAAATTAATTATCAAAAAATCTTCCAGTCATAATACATCTCTTTAATAAAAAATATATAAAGTCTTGATGTAATAATTATGCAGAAACTACATTCAAACTATTATATATTTCAAATAATTATGTATATATAAATCTTATAGAACTGTTTCTATATAATTAGATGATTTATTTTAAAAAGTATATTAAAAAAATTATTATAAGTCTACTTTTTTATTAGCACTAAAGTAAATCTAAAAATATAATTTATTTAATAAAATTTTTCAATATTTCAGTATCTTAACTCTAGGGTTTAAAAGCGGAAAATAAGATTACTTATATATATAATATTTATCATTTTAAGTCATAGAAAAGTATTTTAATATTAAAGAGTTTTTATAATATTATTACTATCTATAATAAATACTTAGTTATCAGTAATTTTATTTTATATTATCTAATATAAACTGTTCTAAAATATAATTACTAAAATTGTAAAACAAAAATATAAATTAATTTAATTATTAAAATTAATCTAGAGCTGTTATTTCCTGGAAAAATATTTATATATAAAAAATAATTATAAGATTATTATTAATTTTAATAAATTATTTTATAATTTATAACCTAGTTAGTCTTATAAAAATTAATAATAAAATATTAATTATAAATTTATACTAATATAACTTAATGTTTAAATTATTAAAGCATCCGTGCTGGAATAATAAGATTAAGAGATTATTAAATAAAAATTACTTTAAAATTTTATTATTATTATATTCTATTTAAATACAGGTATAATATTACTAAATAAACTTAATATTAGTATATTATATTTTATATTAATTCTTATAAAGATAGTAAAATTGAATAAACAAAAAGAAATAGAATACATATGAAAATAACATAAATATATATGTTTGAAAACGAACAAAGAGAGCTTTTATATGATTCAATATGATGGCTGTCCAGAATAATAAAATTAAATTATATTGATAGATTATTACTGAGGTAGTAAATATATAAAGTTTAGTAATTATGAGAATAAGGCCTCTTTGAGTCTTTATTTTTATAATAATAATATTAAAAATAATTATTATTAAATTTATTCTAATTTGATATATTACAGACTAACTACTAGAAGAGTCTTTTGATTATAATATATTTTTTTATTTAAAAAATATAAGATTTTAGTATAATAATTATCTAGAAATTAAATTTAAATTATTATATATTATAAATAATCATATATATTTAAAACCTACGGGACTGTTTTTATATAGTTATATCATTTATTTTAAGAAATATTTTAAAAAAAGAAATCATCCTGGATCTACTTTTCTATTAATAAAGAATAATTTTTTAAATATAATTTATCTAATATTATTTTTAATATTTTAGTATTCTAATTTTTCAAGGCCTTACTAAGAATAAGATTATTTATATATATAACATTTATAATTTTAAACTGTAGATAGATGTTTTAGTATTAAAAATCCTTTATAAAATTATAAATATCTGTAAGAAGTATTTAGTTATTAATAATCTTAATTTGTATTATTTAATATAAATTAAAATACAATTATTAAGACTTTGACATAGAGATACTAGTTAATGTAATTATTAAAATTAATTCAAAGCTGCTGCTTCTGAAAGAGATAATTATATATAAAAAATAAATTATAAGATTACTATGAATATTGTATGAATTATTTTTTGAATTATATATTAGTTAATCAGTTACGAGTCTTATGAGAATTGATAATAAAATATAGTTATGAATTTATATTAATTTAATTTAATTTATAACCTACCAAAGTATTTTTACTAATAAGATATAATTGAATTATTATTAATTAAAACTTATATTAAAAGATTTTAACTATATATATATCCTGTCTGGATATAGATATTATATCATTAAATATCAATAATATTATAATATTTTATCTTATATTAATGTTTATAAAAGCAGCTGATAAGATAATTTTAAATAAATTATATAAAAATTCTGTTCAGGATACATCAATAAAATTAAATAAATAAAAATAAGCAGGTATAAAATAATATAAATATATATATTTAAAGAATAATAAAAACCTTTATATAATTTAATATCTAGTAAATAAAAAACTACTAAAATATCAATAATGATATATTATAAATAAATTAAAAAGGATAATCATATTATACTTTATAATATATCTAGTTTAGATAATATAATAAATTTTATTTCATAACAGATATTGCTTTAAATGAAATAAATATTATCGATATATAATATATATTTAGATCACGGGTACTGCCCCGTTCATTCTTATATATTAATTATAATTATATTATATTAATTAAATAAACATTATTACATAAGTTCTAAGAATTACTGTTTTATAGCCTTGTTAAATATAATTAATAAAAATTTTAAATCTATTATTATATATATCTTAAATATCTGGTAGAATATTATAAGTTTTTATTATAGTAATATATATATAAATAGCAGAGATATTCTTATAGATATATAATTATTTTATATAACTTATATAAAAAATGAAAGACTACTAAAGAACAATATTCAATAATTTAAGATTATAAAAAGTATTTAGTACTGTATATCCTATTAAATTATCAGATTTCTTTATATAATATTTTATGTAATTTTTAAGATCTGTTTTTATATTATATATTTTTTTATTTTATTTTGAAATTATTATTAAAATAGTTACCTGCAGATCCTGGTATTATTCTTTTATTAAATATTTTATAATACATATAATTAATAATTATTGAAAAATTCTTTTTAATAAAATTTAATACTTTCTTCTTTACAGAGGTTTAAGATAGATTTTATTTAATTTGTAAATAAGAATCTAGTAGACTTATTTAATCTTAAAATGATTAATTTTAAATTAGTTTTCTTATAGTAGAGTCTATGATAAATAAAAATTATAGATTTAAAAAAAATTTAAGCAGTACTAGCAGCTTAATATAATTAATTTACTTTATATTTATATTAATAGTAATAGTTATGGGGGTAATATTAGAATAATAATCATTATAAGATTTTTTATTATTTATTATTCTGTAGATTAAAATAATATATATATATATATTATATTAAAAAACATATTAATATTAATTTAGTTTTAGTTCTTATTAAATAGCTATATTTTATAAATTCTATTATTAATAATTATAATATTCTTATTTTACTAATCCCAGTATTTCTAGTAATATATAACTTAATTATTCTTATTAATAATTAAGCTGTTATACAGATCTGTATTAACTTAATTCTTATTAATTAAACCAGTATATTCTTTATAGTATTATTATATATATTTAAATTATAAGATTAAATAAATATTTATATAGAATCAGAGAATAATAAATTTAATACATTTTATTTCCATATATATAACATGCAGGTGTATATATAAAAATATTTAAATTAAGATTTTCTATAATTATTTATAAATATATACTAGAAATTAGATTTACTAACCTAGTCTATAAAATAGTATAATTTATTATTATAATATTAATCCTGGACTATTTCAGTCCTATTAAATAAATTTTTATTTATAAAATCCTACAAGATAATAATTTTATTTTTTTTATATATTTATTTTAATAATTATACTTCTCTAGCTAGGCACGCGGAGAAGAATACTATAATAAAAATATTTATTTAAAAAATAATTAATATAATTAAATAAATCTTATATTCTTCCGATAATAAGTAAATCTGGTAAATAAGATCTTAAACAGATATAATAAGGTATTTTTATATAGATTAAAATCTTTTCTGATCTACACAGGTAAAGTAATATAGTATATTATAATAAGTATAAAGAGATTTAGAGGATTACAAGTATTTTATGTATATAAATATTTTTATATATATTATATAATTCTAGATATAAGTAATTCTTCCATTTACTCTGGTAGTATAATACTTGATTACTAGATTAATACCATCCACTACTCAGCCGTAGGGCTGACATAAGCGTGTATGAATAAATCAATTAATCAATCAATCAATCAATCTGTACTACAGGGCCTTGTTTTATGTTTATTAATATATATTTATAAGTATATAAATTATTTTATTTATTCTGAAAATTATTACCAGGATATTAGTATTATTAATTCAGTTGTAAATCTCTATTTTTTTATAAAGGTTTATCTGGTGGAGTTCTTGATTTGAGATATATTATGTAATAAATATAAAATAAATAACAAGAGAGATCCCTGTAAGTCTTCTACTATAATTAATGTATAATTTAGTATAATTTTAAAAGTTATATTTTAGTTTTTCTATTATTTAGAAATTTTTTTAAAAATAAGATATCCTAGATGTTATTTTCTGAAGTTAAATAATAAATACTAATAAAAGATATTATTATATATTTCTGATATATATAGTAGTAGTATAATTATTAGTTTATTTTTTTTACTATGTTTACTGGATATGGTTAATTATTTTATATAAAATTTATTTATATGATGAATATTTTTATTTTTCTACATATTATTTTAACAGGTGACAATATATCTTGATTATATATATAATATATTTTTTTATACTTATTTCTAATATTTTATCTAGTATATTAAGCACTATAATAAACTGATATAATTTTAATTTATACTTTTTTTCTGGTTTATAAAGAATGATTATTAGAAATCTATACAAATATTATAAATTATAACTAGTTTACAGGTATATATTATATAATTATATAAAATATTTTTTAATTACAGAAAATAATAGATGTAATACTTAATTAAAAACTTTATATTTTTTAATATTTTATTAGTTAGTGTTTTATAAATAGTTTTATATATTTTAATAAATATTACTTTTAAAAAATAAATTGCTGGTGGGAACTCATATAATTATATAAAATAAAATTATTAATATTTAAAAAATTATAAAAAATAGAAAAGAAAAAAGTTTTCTTATATATTTTTATCTTTATTTTCAATATAGTAGTTTCCTTCTTTTTATATATTAGAATAAATATAATTTGATTATTTTATTAATTTTTTTTAGCCCAGTGGCTGATCTGCTAAAGATTTTATTTATTTTTAATAGTTTATTAAATATATGTTTTATACATTCTTTATAAAATTTTCTGTGTAAATCTCATTTTTTATTTTATATTTACTTATATAACTCTTTTTAACTTTCTTTTATAATAAAATGGGGCCTCTGTAGATTTATATTAAATTTTATATAGTTTATACATAATCTTAATATATTTCGAAATAAAGTCTGGATTTAAAAATAAATACTCTGATATACTTATAATAATATTTCGTTAATAATCTTGCTAATTATATTAATTAAGTAATCTGTAACTTATTTATTACTATTTTCTATAAGAATATAATTATATATAATTAATTTAAAATTATAAAGTTTAAAAACCTTCAGCTGCTTTTATATAGGTAAAATAAATTTATTTATATTTATATATTTTTAATGTTTTTTGGAGCTGTTTCTGCTGTCTGTATATAAATATTTAATTTTATATATAATAATTAATAATTAAAGTTATTATCTATATTATTAAATTATTTCTATTAGATTAAATAATCTGAGACCCCCTGATATAAAAATAAGAATAATAATTATATTAATTTTTTATTTAAATAAATAATTATATTGGGATTATTTAGCAGTTCAAGGTTATATCTATTAATTAATTATAGAAGTTTCTTTAGTTTTTATTTAGTATTTTTCTCCAGATTTTTCCAGGTAAAAATAATAACGATTAAAGTTTTTAAAAATTATATAATTTATTTTATTTCTTATTATTTATTTTGAAAATTATATATTTTTAATTTATAATATCTATAGTATTATTTATAAAGAAAATATAGAAATATTAAATATATAATTATATTATTAAAACTGCTTATAATAGCCTTTATGTAAATAATTTTTTTTAAATTAATAATAATTTATAATAGAAAATAATTTATAATAGAAAATAATTTAATAAATTTCCTAAAATTATAATTTTAAAAATATTTTCTCAGACTGTATTATAAGTTTAAATTAATATAATATTAGGATTTTCTGAAAAATCTTTAAAATTCCTACTATCTTACTATAGAAAATATAATATTTTAAAAAATTTTATTTCTAGTTATTTATTTTATAAGTCTTATCTAACCCTTTTATTATATTATTATAAATTACTATATTACTAATATTTCAATATTATAATAAAATCTTTTTTATATAAACATTCAGATATATAAATTACTCTAGTTGTATTATCCAGATAAATAATTATATTTATATAAAATTAAATATATATTAAACCTAGAAAAATTTTATTTATTTTATTAATTAAAACCTCAGATTTCAGGAATAAAAGTCTTAATTATATAATTATATATTAAATAAAATTAATTAGATTTTATAACAGATTATTTATTAAGATTATAATATTACTAGAAATTTAAAAATTGATAATATTCTATAGTTTATTAATATAATAATTAGGCTATTTATATTTATTTCATTAAATTTATTAATGATAAATTTATTATTTGAATATTTGTTATTTTACTTATTCTAACCTACTTATTAAATTAATAAAGAACTGTAATTATATTCTATTATTTATTATTTATTATTTTATTTTATTCTATTCTGTTTTATTCATTGCACGATCAGACTTTATATTATAAATAATTTGATAAATTATTTTTAATATAAAAAATTGCTTCTTAGTCCTCAAGAATATATTATCTATTAAATTAAAAAAAATAATTAATCTTCAAACAGGATTACAAGAGCATTAGTATTTTATATATATATATATAATAATTAGCCAGCTGGCAGTAACGAGGCTGGCTAGCTGAGTCTACCATAGTATAGGGATCTATCCCATAACACCCAAATATCAATTTATTTTATAAATATAGGCTATCTTTGCCATTATTCCATAGATTTGGTATTTAAATATTAATTCCTTACCTAGTCAACAGGGTTTCTATTCTGACAAGTAGATCCGATCAGAAATAATTACTACATAACAACTAGGTATAATATATATATATATTTTATAAGAATTCCTGGAAATCAGCTTACCTGCTTACTGTTATATTATAGTTAAAATCTAGGTTTACTTTTTATGATATTATATAAGCTTCTGGATTAAAATATATTGAAAGTGAAGATTATACGCCACATGATTGGAACTATATGATTTATATATTTTAAAAGTATAATTAAAATAAATAAATCATGTGAATTGAAAATAAAATGAATTTTATTACATATGCATGAGAATATTAAAAAGCCATCATTAGAGACTGTATTCAATTTATAATATAATTTAACTTACAGATACTCTATTATAATCATATTAATATTAATAAATTATTATATAAAAATAAAATACTGATCTGGAGTAATTTCAACTAATTTCTTTGACTTTTCTATAAAGATTAGCTGAATATTCAAAATAATCAATTTACTATATTTCTTGCTAATTTCTTCTAGTTGCTTATTTCATGAGAAATATAAATAAAATAATCGAAAAATTTAATATTCTATATATGAAGATATGTGTATATGAATATTTATATTATATCATTATTAATCTTTTATATTTAGATCTTGGAATTCCTCTGCTTTATAAAACCTTTTTATGATTATATTAATTATATTAATCTATTTAATATCTCAGTGTGTGATAAGATAACCCAGCTATCAAGGTCAGGGTCATCAGCATGATGTATTATAGTGGTTATAAGAGTTGTAAGGTCATTAATAGCAGTTTTATATCTTTTCAATATCTATAAAATACCGATTACTCTGTAATAAGTTACTGATTTCTTTAAAAATCAGTCTATTTCATGGATATAGGCTATCTTTGTCATTATCATATAAATATATAATGTTTAGTGGCTGATTCCCTACCTAGTCAACAGGTTTTCTATCCTGACAAGTAGATCCTATCATATTCTGATCCTTTAGCTATATGAATCCAGCATGCAGGCAGAGATGGTACCATTTCATTGACAATAAAAGCCAGAAAGAGAGGTGATCCCTTAAGAAATCATAATTCTAGTTTAAAAACTAGATATATTAATTCAGAATATTACTACTTTTTAATCCGATACTATAGCTTAACTTGAACAGGTTTATTAGTAATATAACCAGGATCTGAGAGAATTTTATACTTATCTTAATATCTTAAAGTAATACTTTCCTTATTAAATAGAAAGCGAAAAGGCTTTATTATATTTTACTAAGTTATTATTAAATTTAAATTATTATATTTAAGAATATATTTCTTACCTGGTAAAGCAACAGGATAAAGTAATAATTATTATTACTTATTATTATAAATTACAGAAAAATAGAGAGAAATATAAGCAGAAAAATATTTAATTTAATAATATCAAATTATATAAGCATTTCCAGGAGAATACTAGTAAAATTATTTAAAAAATATCTAGAATTACAAGAAAAATCCCATTAGAAAAAATAGTAATTAATTATAATATTTTATATACAAAAATATCTAATATCTTATAAATCAATATTTTATTAATAATAAAAAAATTTAATTTACCAGAATCTATGAATCCTTATTAGAATCAGAGAAAAAAGTAGAGAAGTTAAAATAAAATTTATAATTTTAATTTTTTTATTTATAATAAAAATTATATATTATTTTTATATTTTTATTCACATCTGAAACAGTCTCAAAATCTTTATAGATTTAAATAATTATACTGAAGTAAATATCATTAATTATTAATTTATTGAAATCTATAATTTTTAATATATTTTAATTATTATATTAAAAATTAAAATTATTAATTAAACCATCACTTTTATTTATAATATATAAAAATTTATTATTATTATTATTAATTTACAAGGAAATACCTGTATTTTTAAATAATATTATATAAAAATAATAAGAATTTTTAATTAAAAAGTAGTCTAATATTATTATTAATAATTATATTTCAGGATCTATATATTATTTTATTAATATAAAATTAATAATAATAATTTAGTATATTATCCTATCTATTTTATTTTTTATTATTTAATTTATTAAAATTATTTAAAAAATTTAGCTAGAATTTATATTATTATTAAATTTCCTGAAAATATTTAACTACCAGAAAAAAAATCTTATAATTTATTATTAAATCCTAAGATAATCTCTCTTAAATTTAAGTAATTCTGAATAATATTTTTTATAAATTTTTTAAATATATATTTTCTTATAATCCTGTAGACCATGCTATTAATATTAAATTTAATAAAATATTTTTTTTATAATTTTATATATTTTCATTAAAAGCTAAACTTAAGATCCTATAAAAATATATTAAAAAATATAAAATTAGATTAAATTTAATTTTTAAAGAGTCCTGCAGGAGTTCTTATTTTTTTATATTTAAAAAAATAATAATTTATACTTTTATATATATTATAGAGATCTTAATAAAATCTTTATTAAAAACTATTAATTTTTAGTTTTTATTTTAAAGATTTTTAATAGTGTCTCAGGCAGTAAATATTTTTTTAAAATTAATATTAAAAATATATACTATTAAATTTATATTAAAAAAATAATAAATAAAAAATAATATTTTATATTTAATACAGGTATTTTCAGTATATAATTATATTATGTAGATTAATAAATGCTCTAGTAACTTTTTAAAATTATATATATATATTATATTTTGAAATTTTTTAATAACTTTTATATAATATATTTAGATAATATTTTTATTTTTTTACCACATAGAGAATTTTATATAAATCAAATTTATTAAGTACTGGAGAGACTCTAAGAAGTTTAATTTTTATATAAAATTATTAAAATATTTATTTTACTAATTCTAGATTGAATTTCTAGAATATATTATTAATTTTAATAAAGTATCCATTGATTTTTAGTAAGTAAATAATATTGTTTTATAACTAGTTTTTAAAAATTATTGTAATATTCAGATCTTTCTTAGATTCTATAATTTTTATTAATAATTTATTTAAGATTATTCTTATATTATATTACCCCTTATTTTCTTATTCTAGAGAATAGTTAAGAAATAAAAATTGAAAAAAATTATTTTTTATCATTTGATTACTGTCTTTCAACAAGCATTTTTATTAATATATTTTGATTTTATAAAATCCTGCTGTTTAGAAACTGATATATTAAAGAAAATAAATAATATTCTATTTTAAACTCATATTAAAAGTATATTTTATTTTATTATATTTTAATTTTATAAGTTCTTTAATATTAAATTAAATTCTAATACTCTAGATTAAGAGTTATTTATTGAATTATTTAAATTTATAATTTTTTATATATTAGACTAGAGTTAATAGAAAGCAAGCTTAATTTTATAAATTTAATTTTTTATAGTTTAATTATTAAATATAAAACAGGAAAGTTAAATCCAGTAAATAAATTTTTTAAAATATTTATAAAATTTTAGATAGAACTAGTTTTTTAAAAAAAGTTATTAATTCTGATTCAAGAATAATTTAGAAATATATTCTTTTTAATAATAAAGAATTTCATTAAAGAAAAATTTTAATTTAAATATTAAAATATATAGGATTACCCTGGGTTTAATATCTATATAATATAAAGTTTAAAAAATTTTAATAATTAAGCTGGTATAGAAACAGCTGACTAAATTATTTAAAAAAATTTATTTTTTAATCTATAGTATCACAAGTGTGTACTATAAAAGTTTCATATTTAAATATATATAATTTTAAATTTAAAAAATTAATTTTATATTTATAAAATAAAGATTTAGAGATATAATAATAAAAAGTTATTATTTAATAAAGATAACTAGACTAAAAATATTAAATAATTAAAATTATAAATTATATTTATCTTAAAAATAAATATTATATTCTATCTTCAGAGATACTGTACTAAGAACTTATTAAATTATATTATAATAATTTATTAATAGAATACTTTAGAAAAATTTAAATGAAAATATTATTATATAAAAAAATTGTTAGAATAGATTATAGCATGATATAACTGAGTATATTTAAATTTATTTAATATATTAAGAAACTACTATTCTAAAGTATTAATTATATAATAATCTTAAATTATTAAAAGATTTTATTACAGGATTACTTTTTATTATTTAATATAAGAAAAGTATTAGTATTATTCTTATTATTATAGATGAATTTTTAAAATATTATCTTTTTTTATTATTCTATTAATAATAATTATTTTTAATTTTATTACATTATTTTATAAGCAGGTTGAATTAATTGTTAAATTTTAAATAAAATTATATTTAATTAAGAATTAATCTTTACTAGTAACTTCTGGTTAAATTTAATCTATACTAAATATATAATCTTAAAGTTATTAATAATATTCTATTTTTAAAATAATTCAACAGAATAAATAAACCAGATTTTTAAATATTATCTCTAATATTACTCAAATTAATTTAATGTTAATTAATTATTATTTTTTTTAACTGCTTAATTTATTTATAATAATATAAATAATATAATTATTAATTTATTATCTTATAATATTTTATATAGTTACTCGCCAGACTTTTATATCAGAATTAAAAATAATTTTTTTAAAAGGAGATTCCAATTATGTAAAATAAAATTAAAAAATTTTAAAAAATAAGAGAATAGTAATAAAAAATATCATAAATTATTATAAAAAAATAAAAAAATATTATAATAAATATAGAAAGCTATTCTACTTTAAAAAGTTTAATTAAATTATTAATCTAGAATCTACAGCTCAAAGAATCAAGAAAATTAATTCTAAAATTTATAAGAATTTTTTAAATTCTTGTATATATTAGATTTTGGGTATATTATTTATATCTATTTAGAAAATATAAATAAATTTATAATAAATTTCATGTCTTTTTGTTGGAACTCTAAAGTATTAATAAAAATTATAAAAAATTACTTCTAATACTAGAACTAGATAATAAAAATAAGTAAGAAATTAAAAAAATTAAAGATTATATATTATAATAAGCAGGATTACTATTTAATTGAATAGAAAAAATTAACTAAATAAATATAATTAATAAATTCCTGTTAAAATTTAATAAATATATAAAAAAATATTATAAATTACCAGAAAACATACCAGAAATTATATTAATTAAAGAAAACCAAATAAAGTATTACTAATTAGTTAATTATAATAGACTTAGATCTTAAAAATAAATTAAAAGTATATAATATTACATTAATATATTAATAAATATATTTTAAATATTATTATAAGTAATAAATTACATCCATATATATTAATAATTTTATTTATTATGATTTAATATACATTTAATCCTGTGGAATAATTATTTTATTAAAATTTTAAAATCAAAATTATTATTTTTTATAAGCTAGAAATAAAAATAAAAGATATTTAATAAGATTATTAATTTTATAAGTATTAATATATTTGTTAAAGTTAATGTTATCTAATATTTTATTATTAATAATATTAGAATACTAGATATGAGCTATCTTAATAATAATTTTTAAATAAAATTTTAAAATTAAAATTTAGATTATATAATCTTTATCTCCTGGTATTAAATAAAATAATAAATTATATTTATATATTTAATACTTCTCAGGGGTAGTACTGGCGGGAGATAAAATTAATAAATTAATAATAAATAATTAGAAATAAATTATATTCTATTATATTTATTTATCAAAATATTATTAATTAGCTATCTATTCCAGTTATTTATAAGATTTTTATATTTAAATAATCTTCTTTATTTTCTTGAAACTAAACTGACAAGTATAAACTAATTTTATATAATTATATATAATAATTAAATTTAATATTTTTTAAAAATAAAATATTTAATATTATTATTTAATTAAAGTTTATTAACTCCACCTGTTATTTTAAGAATTATAATAAAATAATAAATATTACTAAATATTATTATATTAATCTAATAAATATTTGTTTTATATTTAATATAATAAGAAAATTAAATAATATATATAATAAAATATATCTTTCTCTTATCAGAACACTGGTGATATAATATTAAAGTATAAATATTTTAATAATAATTAATATTATAAAAACTTTTTTTTATAATATTAAAATTGGTATTGACAGTACAGAGATAATATATATAAAAAAATAATAAATTTTAATAAATTATTTCTATAATATATAAATCTTCTTGGGAGCTTTTTTAAAAGATATATTAAAATAGTTAATATAAAATATATAATTTACGGGCGAATGAAGTAGGAAATAAATATAAAAAGTTATTTAATTATTAAATAATTAAAATATAATAATGAAAATGATAAATAATATGTAAAATAATAATAGAAAATAAATAAAATTGTTATAAATAATTAAAGAAATAATAACTACAGGATAAAAGAAGAAGAGAAAAAAAATAATATAAAAAATTTTTTATTTATATTTTTTTATAATAGATCTACTCATGTAAATATAATTGAATATTTATAAAATTATATAGAATTTATACATAATTTTATTTACATTATTTATTTTATAAAATTTTTATTTTTTGTTATCAGATCCCTATTTTTCTGAATTAAGAATATATAAAACTATTTTTAAAATTAAAGCTAGATGGCTCGTCCCAATAAAAAATATTATTTATAATAAAATAACCCAGTTATCAAGGCCAGGGTTATCAGGATAATATATTATAATAATTATAAAAATTATAAGATTATTAGTAGTAATTCTATATCTTTCTAATACTTATAAGGTACTGATTATTTTATAATGAATTAATTTTTTAAGGATTAGTCTATCTTATAGTTATAGGCTATCTTTATTAATATTATATGGATATATAATATTTGGTGGTTGATTCCCTATCTAGTTAATAGATTTTTTATCTTGACAAGTAAATCCTATCACACAGTGTTATTTTAAAAAATCTTTAAATTATAAAATTTATATTATTGAACAATATTTAGAATTAAAGAAAATAGCATTCCTGTAAAATATTAGCATCATAGAATATTACTAGAAAAGTTGTAGATTTGTTCTAAAAATACATAAATAAAATATAACCCTAGTTAGATCCTGCCAGGCACAATCCAATATAATGATATTATTATTATAATGTGCTGCACTTCCCTGATCGAAGATTTTTGTATGTTCTCGATATGATTAACAATTGGCTTAGAGTATTTAAAAGTCCTTGCTTTATTTGAGGTGTTTAAGTATTATGTTCCCATTATATTTGAGGTCTAAAGCGTGTTCTTAGAGATATTCAGATTTCCCTATAGAAATTACTTGAGAAGATTATTTTGTAATCATTAACACCATAGTCGCAATTATTAAGCTGACCAAATAAAATTAGTATCAAATAATAACGGCTACATTCAGAAGAAGCCTATCAAATTTTGTAGCCTGTAAGGGCCTGCGTTGCGGCGTAATTTCAAAAGTTAGACTCCTGCGCCAACAACGTGTACAAAGCCTTTTATCATGAGGTCTTACATAGGTGTCTATATAAAGATATTACATTGTAAAATCTTAATACCATAATCTAAATAACTTTTGTAATATTCTATAATTAGGGGCTTCATATGCATTGTTTTGGTAGGTAAACTAGTGTAAGCTTAGTTAGGAAGGTGGGATGATTAGGCATATATTGTGGGGCAACGATCGTACACTTCATCAATGACTGTCATGTGACAAGACAGGTCCCCTTGTAAGTAACTACTGTCACATGATACTCATGCAAGCTACCTTTCAACCACACCAGGTGGGGTTGAGTGGCTAAAGCACCTCTGTTGCAGTGAAACAACCCTCGAATACAAGACTTCGGACTTCCGCACCCACTATATGTGGTTATCACATATGAGGCATAGGAATGCTGAGTTTATCACATGAAAGTGCTGCTAACATAGTGAGTGACCTTGGAATGAGGCACTGTATTTACTTGGGTGCCGGGTTTGGAAGAAGCCAAAGGCCGAAGGGAACAAAGGGGCCTCTGTGATCTTCGTCCTTAGCGAAGACGAAGCTATGTCTCATCGAGGTCTCACATCAGATAAAAGGGCCAGGCGTTTCCTGCCCGAACCTGTCGAAACTTCTTCCCGCAGTTCTAGGGACCCTAAGGCTACCTTCCGAGAAACCAGCCCGTCGACACAGAAGGGCTCACGAGGCTCCAACGAACAGTCACCTAAACCTAAGAATAGCTCGCGTCAACTTGTAACAGAAAGGTCTCCGCAGCCCGTCCGCGATAGTTCTGGAACGAATGATATAGTTTCAGGGCCAGCAGTCAACGAAGCCGTTAGCTTAACTGTGCCAACTGGGGTGGCCCGGGAAGACAAGCAATTCAAGAAAGAACCACGCTCTGTAGGTCCGAGAAACTCCGTGCTCCTGTTTCCCAGGAAATTCACACCACAACTCGTGGAGACTGGCAAACGATCGTTTCGGCGACAGCAGATGAGGCATATTCATCACAGTGAAAGCATACCAGAAGCATTGCCTCGATTTCCAAACCACGAAAGTATTAAGGACCAATTCGCCGATGATGTCACCGGCATAGAAGAGTCTTGTTTTTCATATGCAAATTTGCAACGACGCCAGGAAACCAGAAGACATTCTTTCCGAATACCTGATCTTCCTGCAATTCCATCGAGTTGTAGTGAGGATTCTGATGATTCAGAAGTTTCTCCAGGGCAACCATCATTACCTACTACTCATCCTGGGCCTTCTATGAGACAGAAGACTCATTTAAATGAGCGTCATGCAAATCAATTATCGGAGTATGTGGTAGCTCTAGCAGCCCATTCTGCAGAAAATCAACTAAAGGAGCAGGCCCTCGCGGCTTTCCCTAACGAACAAGTCTATCAGCCCGTGGATCACTTCGCAGTTGATAGAGAGGATGATGACTCTTCGAAGGATGAAAAGTTGCAAGTCCGTACAAACATATTTACATCAGGCATCCATCGAAGGGCCTCGTCCGCAGATCTACCATGGGAACTCGAGTACTTGCGCAGGCATAAGGAGGAGGCCGAGATGTGTGATCGTGCTATGGCTGGAACAAAAGGACTGCATTTCTCACCTACTGATAGGCGACCTTTTGACGGAGTGAGCGGGTCTTGCGGAAACTGGGCCGGTGGGTTTGGTTTGACACAAATCAAGCCAGGCATAAGCCCGCCCATGCTTGGAGAGGATCTTGTATTTCCGCAAAGTGTTTCACCCGAAGCGACAATATGTGAGAGCAGCAATGTTGAACATTACGTCACGCAAGAAAAACAGTATCACAATGCTGGGCTTTGGTATGCAGACCGCCACCTTTTCGATGATTCTGATGGTGGCGGTCTTTGGATGGGAACTTGTAAATCCAACAAGCGCCTTTCGCGGTTGGACGTTTCGCAGTCATCGAGCCCGCGGTCAAGCGGCAATGCCGGTGGATATTCTCAATGCTCAACCGAAACCCTCACAGGTCATGAGAATTGGCCGTCGTTGGATTTCTCAAGGGATGCCGAAAGTTTGGACTCGAGGCACACGAGACAACATGCTAGCGACCAGGACCTTGATCATGAGTTGACTGATAGCTTTGTGACTCAGATCTACAATTATTTGTCCCTGGGCTATCCCTGTGTTGCGCGCTACTACGACCATGAGCTCAGTATCGTTTCTGGAATCTCTGTAGCAGATCTTAGACGTGATGACCTCAAGACAGATGCGAAGGGTTACGTCAGCGTCATGGATGAAGGTCCAACGGATCGGAAGGTAGAGAAGGGCCTATGTATGCGATGGATGGCACTGCGTTTATATATACAAGAGTGGGCTAGGAAACGGCCCAAAGTGGCTGACGACGGTATTCATGGAGCATGGGGGGTGTGTGAACGAAAGGGTAGCTGGGCCATCTGATACAGCTCTATTATGAAAGAAAGAACTGTCCTGAATCATATGTGAAAACTCAGGATACAAGATCTAGGTATGTCTCATATTCATGGGTGGCATTATTGTCTTCTTTTGCAGGGTCCTAAGCGATGAAACCACGGCTGACACATCAATCGCATTGGTTCTATCCAGACTAATACTACCTCAAACCTGCTGCCCATGTTGAACGTATGTCGTAATCATTCCTCTCCGTCCTCCGTAGTAATGCCATCAATTGGTATGTTACTCCGGTGAGCTCTTTCATGCACAATGCCTGGGAAGATCTTTTGTTCTGGTATAGGGTCCGTGTTGAGCGTAGATTTGGCAGCAGTGCTAGTGCTGCTAGAAGACGTGCTAAACTCCCCAGGAGCAGTGGGATCTTGTGCTGGTAAGCCGCCAACGGATGCACTTTTTCTGACATTTGGGCTCGCGGCCTGCGGGTCTATGCAGTCATCTCGTACACCTGCTCTTTGGTACTGAGAAGTTGAAGAGTCATCGGTACAATCCAATGAGACTATGACAGCATAAGCACCAGATCACTCGGTACCTAGATATGTAAAAGCATACCTGAACCCGGATCACCTCGTACCTGAGGAAGCAGTGGCCCCGAAGATCCCAAGTGACTGATAGCGGCAACATTGGAACCTCTCAAACGAGCTGTTGTATCGTCCCCCGTGCTTGCATGTCGCTCGATCCTGAGGAACCTACAGTTAGCCAATATCCTCTTTTTTGTAATTAATAGCACGGTATCATTCCACGCATGCCAAAGGATTGAAACCTACAGTGTCAATTCCCCGATCAAAGTTTCATGCCTAAACTGTTCACGAATGTCAGGAACATTGCTTTTGGCAACATTGTTTCCTGCGACACCCTGTAGGCAGCAATCGTTGCCTAGCCATCTCTTCTTCAGAGATACTTCAAATCCACTTTGTTCGACTGAATGCTTTGCAAGCTCACACATATCTACCGCACTAAACTTGTAGATCTGCGCAGCGACTGAATATTCCTCGATAAGGGGCTCCTTGGTAAAAGCAAACTGCAAGGGATCGTCAGTAGACAAGGAAACGTTGAGGCCTCTCTTGAAAAAGTTCGCACAAGGGTTCTTGTCATAGGTTAGAAACAGCGCATTGTTACTGAGGGGTGACATAGCAATGCCTATCTGGTCGAGATAATATAGGTACTGCAGCAGGGGAACCTTCCTCAGAAGGATTCCATGACTGATACTATGGCAGCACAGAAATCCCACTGCAAGATGATCGGGATCCCCAGCCTCGCCACAGTGTGGCCTCAAGACAAATGTGTTAAAACCGCGTTGCTTGCGCCAGGTATTGAGAGATGCGATGTTGGCAAACATGAAATATAACCAATAGCTATACGGAGGGTTTTGCTTCGTATTCCATTCCCTTGGAATTGGATATTTCCTGTATAGTCGCCGCTCTGCTTTGCTCTCGTCGTCAACACTGTCAAACCCAACCACTCGTTGCAAAAAAATATGGAGCTTGGGGTGGCTATTTGGATCCTTTGTCACTTCGAACAATGGCTGGAAAACGTTTGTGATCACCTGCTCGAAATTCTCCATCATGCCACTCGATTTGTACACATCATACAGCCGAGGTACCTGGATCAGCCAACGGACATTAGGAGAAAAGAGCTTATTGTCAACAACCCAGGCTGCAAGCTTGTCCCACTCCTGAATGGATCGTCCATATATGGAGATGCGCCATTCCACCATTTGGTATTTGCTTGATTCCAAGTCAGAGATTACTTCCTTGGTTATCTCGGCCAGATAGCGTCCCTTGATGAAATTATCTGTTTTCAGGAATATTTCACGCAGCCTTGATTCACCCACAGGGTTGTACTTGAGGTTAAACTTGTCAAAACGGTGAAATGAATCGGTATGTGCCTATACCACATTTAGTAGCTAAACGGTTAAGGGTAATACTTTGAGACATACATGCATATCAAGCGTATCGATACTCAAGTCATAAGCCGTCAAATTAATACTCTCAAAGACTTCTCTCAGTGTCAGATGCTTGCCGTCTCGAAACAATACTACTTCGTCCGGGGATTTCTTCATCTTGCTCTTGATGAAACGAAGAAGGTGTTTCTGATTCATACACGCAGAGTGATGAACATGTGTGTCGACTTTTCGGACATTGTAAAAATCTCTATGAGGTACTTTCTTGCTGTCGGCGATCTCTTGGTATTCGTTTAGGAGAGCATAGAGCTGGAACTTCCCTTCCAAGTAGGAAAGCCGCTTGAACGCAAAGCTTTTAGCTGGGCCGTCTGTTGAAACGTCCGTTACCGCATCAAGGTCCATATAAAAATCCCGCAGGGATGGGATATTAACCACAGGCTGTCGTAAATCAGCCGCTGCATCGTTTTCATAGACTTGATATACACTATTTTCATCCAGTCTGTATACCCAGCGGGACTCTGTAGGAAGCGGCAAGCAATGGGCCATGTCAAAATCTTCTCCAACGTCTTGCCCCATTTTCCGTCTTTTTTGATCGATACGGGAGCTATCGGCACTTCTACCAATGTCCCCCTCGTTATCCCAGGCTGGTTCCGGGGGAGGAGGGTATATCTCCCAGTCGGGATGATCTTTCGGGTTATCCTCAGGCCCCTGCAGAGACAGCTGTATATACTTCGCCCGGCGGTCGAGTAAGTTTTTCATCTTGCGACATATAACATTCAACTCAGAAGTGACCGCGCTGCTATCTGCTGCGATGTTCATCATACCCTGAACTGGCCCCAAGGAGTCGCTAGTATTCTCCACATTATGCGAACGTGACAAGGATGTTTCTTCCTTTTGGGGTCTTATGACATGCACTTCATGTGGCTCGGGATATTGTTGCGAAGCAGAAAAGTCAGTAATACTTTTCCCAGCTGGGAAAGTCATTTCTGGTTTGTTGGCCGGGGAAACAGCAGTAACTTTAATAGCTGGAGGTGATCCTGCCATGTCTCTAGGATCAGAGTCGCCTACTAAAGTCGCCATAGCCGATGCTTCGTTGTGATGATCCCCATCAAGGTTCCGAGATGCGATCTGGTGATGCTGGTAAAAGAGCTTTGCTTCAGCGTGGCTCATTGACTTTTCGAAGGCATAATCATAGGTGGGCGTCTTCAATTGTATATCCCTTGGAAGAATACTTCCGGAATCTGTTTCTGTTGAATCAACGTCGCAGTTGTTCGGCTCAACCACTTCTATCCTTTCGTCACCAGGAACAAGCGATGGGCCGTCGACATTGTTGTTAGTTTGTAGATGAACACCATTTTCTGATGAATCTTCAGATGTGCTGGCATTGGCATCCAGCCTGGGAGCATGACCTGAGTGTGAAGAGGTCATCCCTTGACAACTGCCAGGGCAGTTTACACGAACAGGTGCTTTCTGTACAATATTGTGACACTGGTCAGGTCCAAGCTGGCTGGACGAAATTTAGTATGAGCAAACCGAAGGCTTCACCGCTGAACGTAAACGTAAGTTTATGTAATTCCAAGTAATACCCGCTGCTATTGCGCCTGTCGGGGACCAGGATGTAATGGTTGTATCAGACATTTTCATTCAATGTGTACGTGCAGCTGGTAAGATTAAATAGAAGTTTCGCGGGGTAAATCTTTCATTGATTTGATATATACATACTAGCATTTGTATCTAATACCTTAGGTAGTACCTGCCTTGTTACTCGGCATATCTTCCACACTACGCTATGCGCTGGCCCTAAAACTCGTCACATGATTCTACTCGCCACAGTACTATGATGTAATTAGTAGTTATTTTGTAGCAAGCTAGTTCGGCTTGCAGAAAACACAGTAGTATGCGGTACCTCCCCATACACGTAACGTAATTTCGGAGAGCACCCGAAAAATATCGCTCTATCTAGGCAACTGCTAAACAGATGACAATCTCACACGTTCAAACTGCATATTAGATCTAATTTGACATAATTGTATTCTTGATCACCATAAGCACCGAAAACAAGTCATATAAATTCCCAATAAGTATTTTAGCTACTCTAATAACCTTCATACACTCCAAATCCCCTGGTAAGAGCAAAGTAGTAAAATATTATGCTCAAATAGCCGGGAAGAAGATTTTCTAATCGAATACTATATAAGTATTGTAAAATCGCTCTGATCGATTTAGAAAGTCAAAATCCAGGATCAGCTACTAATCAGAGTGCTGCTGGTACAGCAGAGACAGAATCCGGTATAGGATGCAGTCCGTATGTGTAAAATGCCATCCGATTAGCAGCCACCTCTTTGTATCAATGCGGACTGGTGTAATTTATTAAAACTATAACGTAATCGGACAACGAAGCGGCGCGACAACGAGCCAGCGCAGTAATCCTCAACCCTCATAAACAAGCCACTATTCTGCCTATTATATTGTAATAATCGCTTTAAATTAAAGCAATTGAATATTATATAAATAACTTATATTTAAGTAAACTAAATATTGACTTTATCTGGATATTTAAGATAATTATAGTTTTCTTTATTATAATTACTGCAGTATGATGGCTGATATTAAATATATTTTATTATCTATATAATCTTAATATTTTTTTTCTAAGTAATATAATATGCAGTAGAGCTATCTAATATATTTTTTTTATAGAAAATATTTTAAGGTCTTTTTCTTATTCTTTTTATATTAATTTATTATATAAAATTAATCTAATTTTTATTAAAATAATATAGTATTCTATATTATTATTTCTGTATTTTTATAAATCTTTTTAAGTATTTAATTAATAATAAGTAAAGATAATCCAGCTTTCTGTAATATTTTAATCTCTATTTTTTAATAATTTAATTAATAAAAAATTAAAGATATTTTACCAAGATATATAAATTAATTAAATAATAATATTAAAAATAATAAAGATATTTAATTTAAATCTTTAAAATATTAAAATACTTTTTAAGAATTATACAGAGAAAGTTTTATTATAATAAAATCTTATTTTATATTTACTATATTAAATACTTTCAAATATATCTTTTTAAAATAATATAGGAAGTCTTCTTTCTGTATATAATAAATATTTTAATTAATTATATTTTTAATTTAACAGCTGTATTGTCACAGTGCTAGCTGTGGAGTACTGCCCAGACTGACCGCCCGGGCACATGACCTGAAGAAATATAAAACTTACTAGTCTTCCAGATTCTATTTATAGCTTTAAACTATATATTATCTATTTTTTTATATATAATTTAATTATAATTAGCTAGTCAGTCTTTTATCTATTCTTATTTCTTATTTAAGTTATTTTTTTATTATCCTTATCAGCCTGTATCTTGATATTATATAATTTTTTTTTTAAAATAAATAATTAACTAGATATCTGTTATCCCGTGACTTTTAATTAATTTTAATAAATTTAAAGAATTTATATAATATATTACAGAGAACCCTGAAGAATAATATAATTATTATAATTAAATCTTAGTCTTTATAATAAAGATAGATAATAACTACTTCCAGTTCTAATAAAATCTTATTATAAAAAATATTATAATAATTTATTAAATTTAATAAATTATAAATATCAACTGCCAGCTCATCAAGATATTTATTATTAAGAAAATTATTATTAAAAAAAGAAATTAAATATTAAAAAAATATATTAAAATTATTTAAATTATTATATTTATAATCAGTATTCTTGATCAGATATTTAAATTTATTATTAAAAATATAATAATTACTTTAATAAAAGTAATTTTATTAATTAATTTTAATTTTTCTGTTTTTATTTCTTTTTTTAAATATATTTTTAATTTTAATAAATTTAAAAATAATTATATTAATTTTATTTAATTTATCTTCCAGATCTAAGAAAAAATATTTATTAATTATAATTATTATCTGATTCTATAAGTCTATATATTTTATATTATAAATTATTTAAAAAAAATACTGTATAACTAGATCCAGTTTTATATTAAAAATAAAATTTATATTCTAGTAAATTATATAAAGATTTTAAAATTTTTATAATATATTTTTAAGAATTTTAATTATATTTATAATATTTAACTAGAACTATACCGCCTGAAGTAAAGTAATTAAAAATTTAATATTTATTTTATTAAATTCTAGTACCTGGCCTGAGAAGCCAGAATATATTTAAATATATTATTTTTAATATTAGAAGAAAATATTAACTATAAACTAAAAATTATATTTTTAAATAATATTTTATTTAAAAGAAATTATTATATTTTAATTTATTTTTTCTAATTTCTAGATAATAGGAGACTATAATATATTTTAAATTTTTATAATAAATTCTAGAAGTTATTTACTGAATCAGCTAATCTTATTTTTTCTAAAAAAATTTTATAAAAATTTTTTATAAATTCTGCTAATAAGATATTTTTTATTTTAGATTATAATTTTATAAATTTTTTTATTTTTTATTATTTATTGCCCTGGCCTAAGTTTATTTAAAAAAAAAAAATATTTTTATTATAACTTTAACTAATATTTAATTTAAAATTATTTTAAATTTAATATCTATATCTAGTATACCAGTTATTTTATATACTTAATTTTATTATTGAAAATATATTTATTATTTTATTATTATTTTTTATTTTTAACTTTAGTCTTAGTCTACTTTTTAATTTTTTTAATATTTTAATTTATTAAGATATTATATCCAGAATATTTATATTTTCTAAATTTAAATAAATAATTAAAAAAAATTTATCTAGCTTAAGCTATTATCAGATTATATTTTTAATATAAATTTATATTTTATCTGAAATTACTACTAGAAAACTCTTAATTAAAAAAAAATTCTAAAAAATTAATTTAATAGTAATTTTTATTATGCTGAATCCTGAAAAAAAATAAATTTTTATTTATATTATATTTAATATCAGTTATATTATATTCTATATTATAAATAAAAGCTGGATTAAAATTTAATAATTATTATTATATTTTTTAAAATATTCTAGATTTATTATAAGATTTAACAGCTGTGAGAATAAGATTAAAATAATTATTTATTATATTTAAATTATTTTAAAAATATATAATTATATTAAAAGAAATATCTTTTTCCTGGTTATCCAGTTAATATATTTTTTAATTATAATTAATTTATCCTGACTAAAGTTTTATAATTTTTATATAAATTTTATTAATTATATTCTTTAATTTATTAATCTTTATTATTAAAAGTATTATAATATTTTAATCTAATTAATTAAAATTTATATTTTTTATAATATTCTGGTCTGTGCCTGACCAGTAAATATATATTTATTTAAATTTTTAAAAAATAAGAATATTTAATTTATTTTTTTAAATATATATACTATATATACCTGCTGAAATTATTTTATTTATATAATTATTATAATTTAATTTAATATAATATTCTATATTATTTCTAACCAGGAAAAGCTTAAATTATTTAAAAAATTCTAGAAATTTATTAATATATTTTTTTTAAAAGATGGAGAAGCTTCTACTTTATTATATTTATAATTATATTATTATTTTAAAAAAAAAAATCCTACTATTCAGATTTTTATATAGAATATTCTGAGAAGAACTAATAATTTTTTATAAATAATTAATTAAAAATTTATAAAAGAAATTTATTTATTCTAATTTTTTTTTAATAATTTTTCTAGTTCTGTTTATTAAGAAACTAGATAAAGATTTAAAATTCTATATAGATTATTATATTTTAAATATTATTTTAATTAAAAATTACTACCTGCTATTACTAGTTAAAAAAATCTTAAATAATTTAAAAAAAATATAATATTTTATTAAGATTAATATTATTAATATCTTTAATAATATCCAGATTATTAAAAACTAAGAATACTTAATAATATTCTATATAAGATTTAGTTTTTATAAATTACTAGTTATACTGTTTAAATTATCAGAAATTTTTATTATTTTTTAATATTATATTAATAATATCCTGCAAGACTATCTGGATATATTTTATATAATTTATTTAAATAATATTTTTATTTATAACTGAACTAAAAGTAAATATTTAAATTATATTAAAAAGATTTTTTAAAAGCTTTATACAGTCAGTCTATTTATTAAATTATTTAAATATAAATTTATTATTTCTGAAACTAAGTTCTTGGGTCTTATTATAAATTATAATAAATTTTATATAAATTTTAAAAAAATTAAGATTATTATTAACTAATTTATTTTAATTTATATTACTAATATATAAGTTTTTCTAGACTTTAGTAATTTTTATTATTATTTTATTTAAAATTTCTTTAAATTAATTATTCTGCTTATATATCTTATTAAAAAAGATATTTTTTTCTAGTAAAATATAATTTATTAAAATATTTTTAATTATTTATAAAAGATTTTTATAAATATTTTTATATTCCAGTCCTTTAATTAAATTTATAAAATAATATTTAAAATTAATATTTTTAATTATATCTCTGCCGGAGTTCTATTCTAATATAATAATAATAATTTATTATATTTTATTATTTTTTTTTCTAAAAAATACACTCTGATAAAGTATAATTATAAAATTTATAATAAAGAATTTCTTATAATTATCTACTACTTTAAAAAATAATATTTAGAATTTAAAAAAATCTTATTTTTAATTTAAATTATTATAAACTACTATAATCTGGAATATTTTATATTTATTAAATTTTTAAATTATTATTAGACCTGATAATCAGAATTTTTATCTTATTTTAATTTCTGTATTATTTATTATTTTAAATATTATAAAATTAAATTTAATAATCTGATTAGAAGATCAGAAGATCTTTTTAAAAAAAAAATAAATAATTATTATATTAAAATTAGATTATACTTAAATAAAAGAATCTAGATCTTATTTATTCTATAAAAAAAGACTTTAATTTACTATCTGTATATAAAGATTTTATAAAAAATTTTTATAAAATTTTTCTAGATTTTATTTATTTTATTAATAATAAATCTAAATAATTACAGGAACCTGATCTACTAGTTATTTAAAAAAATTTTATAAAAATTTTTTATAAATTTATTTTAATTCTAGTAATCTGATAATTAATCTAAATTATTTTTAAAAATAAATAAAATTTATAATTATTTTTTAAAATCTAGATTACTCTGTAAGATATATATAAGAAAAATAAATAAATATTAAATATTTTAAAAATATTAATAACAGATAAAAATTAATATCTAAATATTTTTTTAACTTTTTATAAAAGAAAAGAAAGTTTATTATATTATAAAAATTATTTATAAATCCCTAATTATATTAATCTGAAAACTAATTTAATTTATTTAATTTATAATATATTTTTCTCAGAATATTCTAGAAGATTTTATATTTATAAATTCTTAATTTAAAAATATTATTAGTCAAACTAGTACTATTATATAAAATAATAAATAAGAAACTGCTATATTTACTAAAAAATAATTTTTTTATAAAAAATTAAATAAAATATTTTAAAATCCTTATTAGTCTTAAAGTATATTTAATAAAATATATTTATAGATTTTATTATTTATTTATTAAAGAGTAGGAGCTATAATATAATATTAATAATTATTAATTATTTAATTAAAATAAAATATCTAATCTTCTATAGTATTATAGCTAATATTATTATTATAATTCTTATATATATTTAATATATATAAAAATTATATAAATTATTTTATTTTATTATTTCTGATAAAAGCCTTTAGTTTATTATTAATTTTTAAAAATATCTAATTCAATATTTAAATATTAAAAATAAATTATTAATAATTTATTATTTAGAAACTGATGAACAGACAGAATAGATAAATATTATATTTAAATAATATTTTTATATTTATATAAATTATCTGTAGAATAACTAGTCCAGTTAATTATTTTTAATTAAATTTATTTTAAATATTATTTATTTTAATATAATTAAAATTATTTTATTTTTTATTAATTATAGCTTTTATTTTTATATAAAATTTAAATTTATATCTGTATTAAATTAATCTGCTATTAAAGATATAAAATAATTTATTATTAAAATATAAATAATTATTAAATTTATATAAATTAAAATAATTATAATTTAAGCCAAATATATAAAGTAAATAAATAAAAAATATTATTTTAATTTAAAATTCTAAAAAAATTAAAAGATCTGGCTGAATATCTGATTTATTAAGATTTTATAATTTAATAAAAAATTTAATTAGAATATTTTAAACTTATATTTAATTAAATAAATTATTAATTTATATATTTATTATCTAATATTTTTATTTAATATAAAAATTTATTTAATATTTTATATAAGCCTGCTTATCTCTGCTAATAATAATTTATTATTAAATTAATATTAATTTTTTTCTTTTTATATTAAAGTTAATAATCTTAAAAAATAAAAAATTAAAAATATATTAGATTTTTTTTAGAATTATTATAAGCAAGGCTGACTCTAGCTGATTTATTTTATTAAATAAAAAAAATATATTAATTTTATTACAGAATCTACTGAATATCTAAAAAATACTTATTAAATTATTAAGAATTTTTATTATTATTATTTAAATAAATCTAGATCTTTCTCTTATAAAAGCTCAGCTTAAGAAAAAAAAATATTATTATAATATTAATTATAGAATATTATCTGGACTAACTACTTAAATATATAATTTAAAAAAATATAAAACTTACCAGCCTTCTAGATTCTATTTATAGTTTTAAGTTATATCTTATCTATCTTTCTATATATAATCTGACTGTAGTTAGCCAGCCAGCCTCCTACCTGTTTCTATTTTCTATTTAAGCTATCTTTCTACCACCCCTGCCAGCCCGCACCTTGACATGTATAGGATTTTTAATAATATAAAATAAATAATATTAAGTAATTAAAGTTTATGGAAAGAATAAGATAATATATATAAAAAAATAATTAATTTTTTTTTATAATATTAATTAAATTTAACACTTAAATAACTTCCATGATTATTAAAAATAAAAAAATAATATTAATTTATTATTTTTAAAATTATATAAATATTAAAGTATTAAAGCTAGTTAAATATAAGTTTATTATTTATTTATTTATTATTATTAATACTAATCTACTAATTATTAGAAATAGCTTTAAATTACTTCTCTTATTATATTTTATTTATAAAGATAATCTGTAGAGATAATATACTTTCTTTAATATTAATTATAATAATTAAAATAATTTATTCATAATTTCTAGATTATATAAATTTTATATTTATTTAATATAATTCAGTACCGCAGATAATTTTTATAATTAATATTATTTTTATTTAAAAACCTGTTTTATCTATATTATAAGTATTATATTTAAGAATTCTATATTTTTATATAATATTTTATATTAATTTAAATTATTAATTTATAATTTTAATATCCTTATACTTTGCATGTTAATAATTAAAATATTAAGTATATTTAGATTTTAATTTAATCTGATAATATTGAATGAATTAATTAATTTAATATTTATTAATAAAAATATTTTTTAACTTTAATTTTAATACTAGAAGAATCTCTATAAAATATTATATTTTAATAATAATAAACAGATAGTCTTGTGAATCTAATTTAAAAATTCTATATTTTAAAATTAATTTATTATTATTAAATAATTTTTTTAAATTTATTTTTATTTCTGTACAAGGTTTGATACTATTCAAATAATCTTTTAGAGTATTTATCTTAATATTAAATATTATAGTATATATCTTTTTAATAATAAATTAGCTATAATTAAAGATCTTGCAGGTAAGTACTAGTCTCTTATCTCAAGAAAAATTCTCTATGTATTTAAATAGCTTTAATATTAACTGAATTAAGTAAGGTTGAATATATTGCGTGTTATATTGTATAGAGGTTCGAAGTGGTGAGGATTACTGCGCCGGCTCATTGTCGCGCCGCTTCGTTGTCCGGTTACGTTACTGTTATGGTTTTATAGTTACTAAGTTAAATGTGAATGTAGATTCTGATACACAGTACTGTAGATTGGCATGCATGGCTTATTCGTGCCTGCCAAAAGGCCGCAGTAAAGGGAAGCCAGCGCCCCAGTAATTCGAACAAACCGGGCCTAACTGTATAGCAACAACCTCAAGCCGCCTAGTGAAGGGCACTTGTGTGATTAGAACATCAAGAAGCATTTGTGGAGTGCTAAAGCTAGACCAGAGGCCCAGTCTTGAAGGTAACGCTCCAGTCAGGACTTTGTTGAAATTAATTTGTGAAGTTTATTTTGTGGCTCAGGGTGGTTGGATGGTAGGCCTTAACTGCGTTTTACTTTACAAAGTACGAAGTGCGGAGTATTTCAGTGGTATCTCAACTGAAGCCTGGCACGCTCGTTATGTATTTATATAGACATATTTCCCCTCTGCCGCCTTCGCCTCGATTCTTTATAGTAGTATATCCATAATGGACATCGTCTGCAGCCAGAAACATCGGGTTGCCCTGTTATGCCCACCTGGGCATCCGTCGGGCCCGATTTCTAGCCAGATCTACAGTAGGTAGTTACAATGGGCAAGTTACCCGAGTCTTCGGTGTTCAAGGTGCCTGGGTACCTTATTTGTACTGATACTGTAAAGGGGAGTGCACCGCCTCGCCCAACTGTTGTTCCGGATTCCGGTGCCCCCCCATACTCCGTAGAGTGTGACGTATCCCGCTAGTCTAAACATGACCCCTAGGCAGACACAACTACTCCTATTTACCAAACTATCACCCGGTGTTCTTCCATACATACGATCATTTTTAGTTGATAAAGGTATACAATTCAATCTCGCTCGTGTCATACAGATTTGGAGCGTCACTTGTTTCCTTTTGCCACATCTGACAGGGAACAATTGTGTTAGGTTATTACACAGACATTTGAAGCTTTTGTGGTGAACCAGCTGGTAGACATGGCGACCCTGAACTTATCGGCAAATGGACCTTCGATATCAAAGAGCTATCAGAATGTCGTGAACTCTTCTTTTGCGGGTTCTGACACAAAATCTCCTACTTATGGACAATGGGCGATCTTCTCTGTCTCTACACCACTCGTCAATGCATTCCAGAAAGAGAGTTCTAACAAAGAAAGTGTCTTGAAGGTTCAAGATACCGGAGGTAAGTCTCTCCCACTAACTAAATGAAACTTTAACTGACTATATTCCACAAGCCGGGGAATTGGCGGATCTTATCGATGAATTTTCAGAAGGGAAAATACAGTTCGCTTATGTCAAGGTTGTAGATCCGAACACGGGTCTTCCCAAGAATGTTCTCATTGCCTGGTGCGGCGAAGGTGTCCCTGAACGGACAAAAGGATATTTTACCAGTCATTTGTCTGCCGTTTCGAAGTTTTTGCACGTTAGTTCACACTTGCCCCATTCCTACTTCTTATCTGACTCAAAGATCTACCAGGGATACCATGTACAGATAACTGCTCGCTCGGAGGGAGACCTAACCGCCGAAGGAATCATACAGAAAGTTGGCGACTCATCCGGCGCAAAGTACACCCCAGGTGCAGCCCAACAACCATCCTTGACACCCAAGCCGCCGATATCGACGAAGCCTGTTTTCACCCCTAGCCGAACTGCTGGCATTGATCTGAGAGCAGGGGGATCGGGCCCACAGCGGGTAGTCCGGAGCCATGATGACAATGATGGCTGGGGCCCTGATGCGCCACCTGTTACTAGGACCGAACTTGAAAAGGTCCAACCTGCCTATAAGCCGACGAAGGTTGATATCCAGAAACTGAGGTCAGAGACAAGAGATGCCACGGCCGTGAATGAAGCGCAGCGTTCTGAGGATCGTGGCGATATTGTCAAAGGCGGTTACCAACCTGTTGGGAAGGTAGATATTGCCACAATCCGGAAACAGGCCCGCGAAGCAGGCAACTTTAGTGATGATAAGCCAGAGCCTGTGCGGGGTGCATATGAGCCCGTCGGAAAAGTCGACATCGCTGCAATTCGGTCCAAAGTACAGAAGCCAAACGTTTCTACAGCTGACAACGAGCGCGGCTCTCACGAATTGACTAATGCAGCGCCATCCAGCAGTTCGGAGCGTCTGAGCAGCTTACCGAAGCCGAAAGTGGCGAACAAGTTCGGTATTAATTCAGCGTTCGTGGGTACAAAACCGCCTCTGCCTGTTGTCCCTTCTACAAAGGCGGGCTCTTCTACCGCACAGATTGGCAGTGCAAGCCGTACATTTGCCGATGAGGGTGGAAAGACGCCGGCACAACTCTGGGCAGAAAGGAAAGCTAAAGAGCGTGGACAAGAGAATGTATCGGCCCCGCTACCGTCGAATGGCACCACTGCCATCAACCAGGAAAGTGAAAGGGGGGAATGGAAGAGTTCCTATAGCGGCAAAACTTGGGCCCCGGTTCAGACCACAAACACCGGCAAGTCCTTCGATAGTGACGTTCCCCAGCCGTACCAGGCGTCAGATTCTGCTCCTACTGAGTCGACCCAAATTGATACCCAAACTCCCCAACCAAGTGTCAGTGCTATCAGGGATCAATTTTCTCAAGGCCCTGCGCCAGATTCTCCTCTGGTACGAGAAAATGCCAAGAATAGCAGCCATTCCATTCCTTTACCTGGCCTGCGGGTCGATTCGCAGGACTTGGAAGCTCCTCAAGAGTCTGTAACTCGTCAAGAGCTTCCCACCCCGCCGCAACAGCCTCGATCTCCGACCCCACCTAGTCCGGAGCGCGAAACTTCCCCAATACGCGTTGCCCTACCCGTGGGTAAAGGACCTACTGATGTTCACGAGGAGCAACGCTCGCCACCTGTGATACCCATTGGAAGTCTACAAGACGCAGTGCCCAAAGAAGAGGAGCTGGAGGATGATGTGCACGACATTGGACGGGCGACGGCCCAAGCTACTGTTGGTGATGAAATGCAAGAAGACGGGATCAAAGCTCTCGTACAGTATGATTACGAGAAAGCAGAAGATAATGAGATCGAACTGAAGGAAGGCGAGTACGTTACTAATATCGAGATGGTTGATCAGGACTGGTGGTTAGGGTCGAACGCCCAGGGAGATAGAGGTCTTTTCCCCAGCAATTATGTGGAGGTAGTTGCAGATGAGGAACAGACCCAGGCGGCTTCAGGACGTCACGAAGATACGGTTGAATCGGATTCTCCAGTACCTGTCACGAAAGTCACTGAATCTCCGGCTCCGGCTCCGGCTCCGGCTCCCGTGCCAATCAATGAGTCTACTGCGACGGCTCTGTATGACTATGAAGCCGCTGAAGATAACGAACTCAGCTTTCCTGAGGGCGCTGAAATAACTAACATTGTAAGTCGTGATTATTCGAGCCTATAAATCTCGATGCCCCCTTTTCCCCTCTTCCCAGCATATGGGGAAGCCTCCAATCATTGATAGCTAATCATCTGGGCCATTGCCTATGCCCTCCAGGAATTCCCCGATGATGATTGGTGGTTTGGTGAGTACCTTGGTAGAAAGGGGCTCTTCCCAGCCAACTATGTGCAACTTGCGAAATAAATGCCGTGCAATCCTTGTCTGCTGCAGACTCGCTGAGTGCGACACCCGAACGTGGCCGAGCATGAAGAAATCAACTGGCGAGGGGAAAATAACAGAAGTATGTCTGCGAAGGTGCAACTCTCCTTGGCAGGTTGTTGTTTGGGGGAGGGGCTTGTTTCCTGCCTTTGGTGCTTTGTAAATGTACTTAGTATGCACTTGTTATCAATTCATAGTGTATAGTTTCGAGCCTTTTACTGTTTGGTCAGCGGGGTCAAATATTTCTAGATCGAGAAGAAGGGTGTTGTTGGTATACGCAAGACTTCACCGAAGAAGGAAGTGGCTGAAGTTCAAAACAACATGGGTGCATAGCAGTACCGTGACTCTGAATAGAAGGCCATAAAGCCGATGGACCGCTGACAAAACGAACGAATCAGAAGGTAGAATGCGGTGCCGCTGCTCATTAGTAATAATCACATGACATCCTGGTCTAACTCTACTGCACATGAAATCCGGCGGTTTGAACCACTGAGGGTGCTACAGAAAAGGATAAAGGGCGCTGCCCGGGTTGCATACTTCGTTATTTCTTCTTCGATATTTGAAGCATTGAAAGAAAGGTTAGCCCCTTTTTTTTTGAAAGTTGGCAGAGATATTGTGAGCATACAGCACCTAACCTGAAACTGTACTTCTCAGTTATTATTTTCCCCAGTATTGACAAGAAGACTATCCACGTTTGATAAAGACATTGGGGCCTGTATCACTGGGCACTTTTACAACGATGACAGCTCTTAGCGAAGACCTGCTTGTGACTGTGAACAAGCTTCAAGATCTTGTCTTTAATACGATCGGAAATGACTCCCTTGACTTGCCGCAGATTGTAAGTTCCTGCAATATTTACCCGGCAAGGGTCCGCCCATGCTATGGTGCTAATAATCTGTGCAGGTTGTTGTGGGCTCTCAGTCATCTGGCAAATCGTCCGTACTTGAGAACATTGTTGGCAGAGACTTCTTACCACGAGGAAGCGGTATAGTCACGAGGCGCCCGTTGATCCTCCAACTCATAAATATTCCCAGCGAACGGCACGACAAGCCCGAAAGCGATGAGGTTCATATACCCCATACAGCAGCAAGTGTGGCGGGACAGTATGAGTGGGCAGAATTTCACCATCTCCCTGGCCGCAAATTCGATGACTTCGCCTTGGTTAAGCAAGAGATTGAAGCGGAGACCGCAAGGATAGCTGGAAGCAACAAAGGAATTAATAGACAGCCCATCAACCTCAAGATATTTTCACCGCACGTACTCAATCTTACCATGGTTGACTTGCCGGGGTTGACGAAAGTGCCTATCGGGGACCAACCGTCCGACATTGAAAAGCAAACACGGGCTCTAATACTTGAATACATAGCGAAGCCGAACAGTATCATCTTAGCTGTTTCGCCTGCTAATGTTGACCTTGTGAATTCCGAAGCTTTGAAGCTTGCTCGTCAAGTGGACGCCATGGGTCGAAGGACAATTGGAGTTTTGACGAAACTGGACCTCATGGATCATGGCACGAACGCCATGGACATTCTCTCTGGGCGCGTCTATCCTTTGAAGCTCGGATTTATTGGAGTTGTTAATCGATCACAACAAGACATTCAATCTGGGAAATCACTGTCTGACGCATTGCACGCCGAAGTCGATTTCTTCCGACATCACCCAGCCTATAGGAATATGGCGAACCGTTGCGGTACGCAGTTTCTTGCGAAAACCCTGAATACCACCTTAATGTCCCATATCCGGGATCGGCTGCCCGACATCAAAGCGCGTCTTAACACTCTCATGGGTCAAACTCAGCAAGAACTTGCAAGCTACGGCAATAAACAGTTCAGCGGAAAGGAACATCGTGGATCCCTTATTCTACAGCTTATGACGCGCTTCGCCTCGTCTTTCATATCTTCCATCGATGGAACGTCCTCCGAGATATCAACCAAGGAACTCTGTGGAGGGGCGAGGATATATTATATCTTCAACTCCGTTTTCGGCAATTCTCTCGAAACAATCGATCCTACCCACAACTTAACTGTTACTGATATTAGAACTGCTATTCGGAACTCGACTGGTCCACGTCCGAGCCTATTTGTTCCGGAGCTCGCTTTTGACCTGCTTGTCAAACCTCAAATAAAAATGCTAGAAGCTCCTAGCCAGAGGTGTGTTGAATTGGTCTATGAGGAACTCATAAAGATTTGTCATACGTGCGGCTCGCAGGAATTGCTTCGTTTTCCACGGCTTCAAGCGAAACTGATAGAGGTGGTGTCTGACCTTCTTCGTGAGCGCTTGGGACCGTGCTCAGCTTATGTTGAATCGCTCATTTCCATCCAGAGGGCATATATCAATACAAACCATCCTAACTTCCTCGGTGCAGCAGCGGCTATGTCGTCTGTCATGCAGAACAGGCAAGAACAGGAGAGACGGGCAGCGCTAGCGGATGACCGGAAAAAGCGCGAGAAGAGACGATTGAAAGAACTCGGAGCGGTGAATGGGAACACGCCAGCATCCCCTGAGGATGAGGACGAACAGCATGCAGATCCTAAGACGCAAAATATTCCCATCAGGAGTCAACCTCCGAGAAATACCAGAAGCATGTCCCCTCACTTTGGCAAAGGACAAGAAGGTGGCGTGACCGCAACCTTGAATGGAGCCCATGCACAGTATCAAACTGCTTTTGGGACAGCCAATACCACTCGTGATTCGTTCCTTAACTACTTCTTCGGTAAGGACGGCGCGCAACCTACCAGCTCATTGCCTCAGCTGTCGGGACAGAGCCGTCCATATACCAATGTCAATGAAGCAAGCATTAGTCACAGCACTCGCCGGACTGATATACGTTCCCCTATCATGTCAACTGATGAGTTCCCACCTCCTATGGAATTTACCGGTGATGTCGGAGCTGCCGTAAGTTTATCGTACCCTTTGTTACACGAAAGACATATGCTGATCATCATTGTAGCCGAAGGACGACCCCGAAGCTGTCCTCTCCGACCGTGAACTGTTAGAGACTGAGCTGATTAGTCGACTCATATCTTCTTACTTCAACATCGTCAGAGAGACCATCGCAGATCAAGTTCCAAAGGCTATCATGCATCTCCTTGTCAACCACAGCAAGGATGTTGTGCAAAATAGACTCGTGAGCGAACTTTATAAGGAAGATTTATTTGCAGAGCTTCTTTACGAGGATGATGGCATCAAGGCGGAGAGGGAGAAGTGCGAGAGATTGCTGGATACCTACAAGGAGGCAGCGAAGATTGTCGGAGAAGTCCTGTAACATTATCGATGAAAGAGCAGACTGGGGACCATCAGCTTGCGCTATCAGCCAAGACAATATCCAGCTTCTGGCCTTCTGAAATCCCGGGGTCCGGATGATGTCGCACATTTTTGTATTTATAGTCTGACATATTATCATCACCTGCGGTAATCCACAGTTACATCATGCGGAACAATAGAGAAGCAGTGGTGACGAGTAGTCAGTCAAAAGAAACTAGGTGTTGTCTATTAATGGCCATCGATGCGTCGAAGCTAATAGATGTCAGGTCTACGCGGTAATATGCATTCCAATGTATACATATGTTTATAAAGCCCAAGCCAATTCTCGAGGCACATGCACCATCATACACAATATACTCAGATGTATATATATATGCACATTTCTATCTTTATGACTGGAAGACCTTCCTGGCCGTAATAATGCCGTGAAAAAATAATCCTAGCGAAACATGACTGTTTTAATCGTTTTTAGCAGTTTTCACCTTGGGGCGTGCACCTTCAATGCCATATAAGGCGCCGCCTATGAAAACAAACAATGCGCCCATGAGCACACCTGGTGAAAGGGCATTTCCAAACAGATAGATGGAAAGGAGAAGAGAAACAAGCTTCCGAACATTGAGAACAACGGTGACAGTTAAAGAAGATGACTTTGCGGAGAGGCGATGGACTCCTCGTATGCACAAGTACTGCGTCAGCGCATTAATCAGAAGGTAGATTACACGTGTCGGGACACACGTGAATATTGAGTGCATTTGGAAAATATCCTTCAGAATCGGAATCTGCCCTGATATACCACCGGGTACTGACGCAAAACGCCATCCCTCGCACGACTCTTCCGAGAAACTGATGCCTTCAAGACCGGCCGATGATGCATGGCTCGGAGGACCCATTCCGGTCATGCCCAAAATCTCAGGCCCAGAAGTTGGGGGATATGTCGAGAAAAGCATCCGCCACTGGCTCACAAGTTGTGCATAAGCGGGTAAAAATAGCGGTAGTGATAGGGTGTGAGAGTAGAACAGAGCTTCTTTCCAGTGGTCTCGGCCGTACTTTGCGTAGAGCCTGTCCGCATATATCCCCTGGAAAGCCGAGAGTATCATCGCTAGAGCAAGGATGGTGAACCCAACCAATGTCGTGGTTGCAGAAGTGCTTTCAACATTCATAGACTGGCCTTTAGCCTTGGCATCTGCTAAAGCAGCAGTGACAACACCCAAAGTAAGCATTAGAACCGCGAGTATTTGCCCTCGTGAATATCTCTTAGCATTGAACAAGTAGCCGATGATCATAGACGCTACTGGGCCCCCAGATCTTAGAATAATGTGCAACGGAACTGAGATCCTATAGGCAAAGGCCCAGTTGTTGAGAAGATTGACTGTAACGAAAAACGCTGTGTAGACTAGCCATGATCTTAGTGGAATGGCACGCGGACTAAGATATAGTGAATGAGGTCCCGCTGACACAGAGAGAAAGCCAGGAACCGTTAGGACTGCAGTTAGAAGGAATTGAGCAAACGTTATCAGAGGACCTTGAGCGAAGACGTTAGAGAAACCTGGGATAGAAATGGTTGGTTGATGGAAACTAAATACCAGAGCTTGGCTGGTCTCTGTATAGAAGTCAGTTTCGTTCAAACCCCTATGAATTGCGGAGGCACTTACTTGATGATTGCTTCGAGTGCAAAAACCTAACCATCTGGCGTCAGTAGCGGAACGTAGCCATACCTGGGCACATACTCACATTGGCGCAACAGCCACCAAAGATCAAGGAGAACATCAAAATTATATTTGTCCATTGAGGCAGTACAGTATGAGTGGTAGCACTTATTACACTTGTTAAGTGCCCAGAAGCGGTATCTGTAGGGCCCATAACCTCATTATTCCTTTTTGCCTGCTTCGGGACCCTTTCAGCATCCACATTGTTTATCCCATTACCTGAAGTTAAAGTAGTTTCAAGCTTGTAGTCAGCACCCGGTTTACTCTCTGTCTGTGTCGAAACGGGGTTACGGTCATAAACCGTATCCTTTCGAGCGGACATTTGCTGGCCGTGTTCTGTAGCAGACAAGAGAACGAATTGAGGTCCAGAATGAGACAAGGATAAGGCAGAATTGGAATGAGAGTGACGTGAGACTTGGGCTCTGGTCGAGACGTGATTATGTTATACGTGTTCTTGGGTTGGTTACCTAACAGTAGGTATTACTTACTGTATGTGGTATAGCGTGCATATTCCGGAGAAAATGACCGCTAAACATTAGATGCTGGCGACCTACTAGCAGCCCCGGCGGCCAGGCATGCTGCTATCCGCCACTAGCAGTCAATCAATCAAGCAAGCAATAACCATCTGCCATGATCTACAGGACGTTCCCTTCCTGTTTCTTCTCTCATGGGAGCAAGCACCCCAGCAAATCAGTCGCCTACATTGCATCTGGCTTGATACGCTTAGGCTATTGGGTCGTTAGAATTTCATTGTTGCGAAAGAATATGTTGGAAGTCTATGTCCAAATCAAAATATGATAATATCAGTAGTCATCTACAATATCATCATCTGCCAAAAACAGCCTCTCCTCTTCCAAAGACGGCGGCAGCCGGGGCCCAAAAGCATTGCTGTGGTATCGACGACTGATTTGGGACGGGCTTCCTGTAGGAGGGCCCTTCCATTGAGCCGTAGATGTGACTGCAGGTAATTCAAAAGTGTTGTCAAGCAAATCATAGTCATTAGCATCACTTTGACTCTCAGTCCCGCTGAGTTTGACAAGCTTATGGAGTCCTTGGGATTGCTCCATGTCGCCAGCTATTAGAGCCAGATAAGGCAGATGGTGAAGAATGAGATCACTGCGTGACATCATGGTAACAGCTACAGTTGGTTTACTGCGGCTGTCACCTATGCTAGTGGCCTCCTCAGGTTTGGAGCTCGAGTATGATGGGTCCAATAGTTTAGTAGACCATACATCTATGAGATCTTGTATCTCTTCCATATCTCGAAGCAATCGCAACGAAGCCGGGAAAAGCATTTTATATGCGCTTCTTGTATGGTTCGAGCCGTTATTGGGCCATGCAGATCTCTTCACAGGGCTTGGAAGGGCAAACAGTATACCTCGAGTAGCAACCTGATAACTGAGGTCTTCCTGGCGCAATGAGTCTGACCCGGAGTTGTATCTACTGACACCAGCCAACCCGAGCCTGCTTCGTCCCCTTGTGTCGAAAGACAGCATATCGCTGTCGGATAATGCACCTATGCATCCATCTAGGTAGTCTGTAAATGATAAACCATTGCATGACGGAACATAATTCTCGTGAAGAGCGCAAATAAAGGTTTGATTATCGGTTCCGGCTTCATCCACAAGTTCGTTGACACACACTTGGGATAATTGTGGCCGCTTATGGTGGCTTAAGTAGTCTGGGGGCAACACAACTTGGGCGCCTTCAGTTGAACCGGCATCGACACGTTTGTTATACACAACCTTGCCAATGGCGTGAAATAGCCCAAGACTCGCTTCTCTCTGTGTAACTAAATCCAATGTCTCCCTTTCAAAGGCCGTAAGAGGTATGCTAGATCCTTTAGAATTCCTAGGTTTGGGGGGTGGGAACTTCTTGAACCCTCCAGAATTCATGCAAAGAAATTCCAAGGACGAGATTGCACTTCGAATGTCCCCGATAGTAGAGATATTATGGAGTATGGCAGGGCCCGGAAATCTCTCACGTTTGGAAAGCCGAGCCTCCTTTTCTAGCACGAGATGCAAAGCCTTGTACATAAAAGTCGGGGCTATGCTATTAAAATCAAGGATGCTCGTTTTTGGGTGATTGTAGAGTACTGGTCCTAGCAACCGATGGACTGTTAGGCTATCTGAAGGGAAAGATCGTGAGTTAAGAAGTGTCTCTGACACGATCAAGACAATCGGGGAGTTTCGTTGCACATCAGCTTCAGAATCAATGTTCTGTTTTGATGTTCTGTCAAGATACCGCAGAAGAGCTAGTCTGAACGGTGTTAGGCCAGACGCAGAACCTGTAAGCGTTGGAAACTCCTCTATGAGAATTATGCGCTGTCGCGAAGCATCCGCACTATTGCCCTTATCTCCAGGTCCGGGAGAGCTAGTCACCTCATCTAGGTCGAGTCCTTTAAATTCGTTCCCACGCTCCAGGAAGTCATCAAAACGGGAAGCAATTGATACATGTGCTTTGGTGGCAGACTCTGATGAAGATGGGTTTTTCCATTCGAGAATGTCGTATTTCAACACAGCTGATAGTAATGAAACTGTAGCCGTCTTACCGCTTCCTGCAGGACCTCGAAGGACAAGTAGCTTGTCTTCTGTCAGAAAGGAATCAATGTAGCGAAGCATAGTGCTAGACAATTCTTCCTTCAACTGATATGGAAAAATGCACGAATGGAAAGGACAAGAAACAAAGTGAGGGGAGAGAAAGGCTGGTAGCTTACCTGTCGCTCCCCTCTGGCAAATGTATTGATTAACCAGCTTTTCACATCAAAAACTTTCTTGTGGTGAACCGCCAATTCTTCTATACTGGATGGAGCAAACTGCTGCGCCCATGGCAAGGTTCTATGAGCGGGTTGTAAAGAACGTGGTCTGGATTTAGGCTGCTCGGTGGAAATGAGAAACCGATTGGCCATCCCAGCAGATCGTTGTCTAGGTTTGGAAGTTTTAGTTGAATCATTTTGGTCCGAGGGAGTTGTCCAACCGCCCGCCAGAGTATCAGTATCGAAGGTGATGTGGCGCGTGAATATCTCATCAAACGAATCATAATCATCTTCAATTATTTCGTTGCTGCTTTCTTTCCCATCTGTAGATTCTAGATCTTGCCTATCGCCAGTTTCTCGCGCAGGCAATTGCTGTTTGGGGTTTGCGGGGCCATAGAAGCTATGTAGGGAATTATTCGTCTTTGTAGCATCCAACGAATGCTTGCGTTTCATTTTTCTTGCTTATTCGCGGTCTGCAAGGTAAATAGTCCGGAGCCAATGAAGAGACTTAGAACTGGCTGTGGTGCTCCGTACAATCGAGAAGGGCAGGTAAGCAACACTTTAATCTGAATCCTGGGCCTCCCGATCGAATGACAGTCTAGCTAATTCCGCTGACTTTTCGCGATGGGACAAGCAATTCATGACCATTTGATATGATGGATGCGAGAAAGCAGATGAGTCACTGAGCAAGATCCACTTTTGACATTGATATGTCGAGCTAGAGGCTGACATAGAAGTATAAAAAGGAAGCTGTATGATATAGGTGGAATGTTGCAATGCGGAATCGAACTCCTGCTACTCGTTACCGCCTACACAGAGCTTAGGTACTGCACTTTCTGCGCGCACGAGCCTCTCGCCCGCCGCATTAGCCTTTATCTGGTATGACTTGGTGGGCCAGTGTCTGGACGCGGACGCGTCTGTGTCCCTTTGTAGTTTGGCATGTGCTTATTTAGCGCCACAGATTAGAGATAACTATTAACCCAAACTAGATGACCAATGCACTGTATCATTGTATGACTTCCCCCGCTCATGATCACATTGAGCCCGGCGGAATTTTTAAGCGGAGCTTACATGTCGCTGTTCTTGAAGTAACTCATTTGCAGGTATTAGAGATTAAGCCGAGGATTACACGAGACAATCGAAATGGACGATGGGAAAAGGCTCATGGACAGAGGGAAAAGAGAAAGAAAAAAAAATACCACATATTCCCTATCTACAGAGCATATTAGTTCGAGTATATAAGATGCAGTGTTCTAGCAGCTGATTTCGCCGAAGAGTACTAATAAATATTCCAACCGATTCGGTAGCCCCTGTACATCCACATTATCGTCACTCAAAACACCCTCCACATGGATGGAGATGTCTCGCAAATATTTGTTTTTGAATAACAGTGTCAGTGTCGAAAAGGAGCTCGGTATTATGAGCCACCAAAGACGTCATAGTAGTAATTGTCATCAAGGCCATCTCGCGTGGGAACTTGGGGCGCTTCACCCGCGAAGGCCACATCATCAAAGCGAACATTCAACAAACGGATCTTGAGCCCGTAATCGCTGACCAAACTTATAAGCTTGTTTGTCTCTGCAGTTATAGGCTGCTGGTTGAGAAGCATAAGCAAACCATCAAGCCATTCAGATGCGACACTGGTTGATTGTGGACAGAAACTCAACAGCGCAGATTCACCTTGCACTGATCTGCTCGAGGTTCGGCGATGGCCATTACTTTTCTGGATGTCCCCAGTCCCGTGTACAGGCTGCGAGTAGCCGTGCACGGTAATCTTAGTATAAGATACAGCATGAGACATGTCCTTTGCAGGCTCCGCTGACTGATCGTTGGATGAAGCAGAGACATTAGAGACCACTGAAGATACCGATGAGAGGTCGACTGAAGTAGTAAAGCGCAGTCAGTCTTTGAATCCAGAATAGAAGAGACCACGCATCGACATCAACGAAGCAAACTTACTCTTCTGGGGTAAAGTATCGAGCTCTGGACACCTCTCAAGAATGGAATTGAAATCACCAAAGTGTAAGAACCTCCTGTTGTGCGAAAGTTGAGCATATTTCCATGAGCGTTGCTCGGTTCCCACGTCTGAGCTATCAGAGCCCTCGTTGAGGAACCATGCGCCGTGCAACAGACAGCGGATTCTCTGTTCTTTAACAAATTGAAGTGCTTCGTGATACAATTCTTCGCGCATCTGCTGCAGGTGTTGGCCCCAGGCATCTTCATACGTGAGCCCCAACAACTCCATTTGCAATTCGCGGAGCCGACCATACTCGAAATTGGTCAACTCTTCTTCCACTTCTTGCACATCCTTTGTCCGAGGTGCTCCACCAACAACAGACTCGATCAGGATTCGGACAAGCTCAACGATCTTTCCGTAATCTTCGACTTCCGCTCCGGTAGCCTTCCATAGACGAAAGAAAGCATGTAATCCTGCTACATGCAATCTGGTCCAATGCAACAGCAGAGGCTCAAACAACTTGTCAAGGTTAGAGCGAGACTCTAGTAGAAGATAACCCTTGGAATCATCCATTTCCGATTTGTCCACCTCAAAATGCTGGTATAAGATCGAAGTGACTGACAGTGAGGCACGGGCAATGGGACATCGCTGCTGAGGAGGCTTCGTGGACTGCTCCAGGAGCATTTTTTGGAACTCATCTTGATGATTTCTGACATAGTCTGCCAAATCCATCATGCCCAAGAACCCGGTATCCTCAAACTGCATCGAAGGACTCTCCGTCTCGAAACCAAGACGCCTCCACTTCTCAGAACTGTGTTTCTTAGACTGTTTCATCTCATCACCATTCTCGATGCCCTTTTCTTGGCTCCGCTCATGCGAGCTAGCCACATAGATCCCTTTCAAGGCTCTCCTGTGCTCTGGCCTCTCCAGATCCAAGGGTATCTCTCTCCATTTCCTCAGAAGAACTTTGGTAAGAGACTGAAATTCTATTAATGGGTGCACGTGATCCTGCAGTGCAGTACCTTGCATGAGGGAATAGACTGCTCTGATCACACCGAGATCTTGCAGCTTTTGAATAAACTTTGGCCACTCCGTATCTGCCTCATTCGTGATAGAGTCGCGCATGAGCGAATTAATCAACTGAAGTGCATTTGCGCAGAGGGCATGGTCTGCAGACGAAAGTCTATTGACAAGCATTTCCAGGAATTGCGGATAAATGGCAATTGCGGGCTTCAATGCACGAAAGCCAAAGTTTCCATCTTGTGATAAGTGATTACCTGAGTAAGGATGTGACACTATGGAAACTAATATAGACATTGCACCCCTTAGGATGTTAACCAATGGGTGAGTCACTATGAGTTCAACAACCTGGAAAGAAAAGACGGTACGATATATCAGTATGTTACTATATAAGGTGGTTTGCGGGAGTATGTTTTAAAAAAGACGGAGAGCTTGTTCATGTTACCTACTCTTTCAACCATGTCTTGGTCTACTAGATCCCAGCCTTTGTCAACTTCTAGTATTCTGGCGAAGCTTGTGAGGCTATATGCCAAGGTGTTACCACTTGCATGCAGAGTCAAGTAGCGTAACCTAGTGAGTCCACCTTCTGCGATGAAATTATCGGCAAAGGAGGGATCCCCAATACTCCCTTGGAGTTTAAAAACTGCCATTTTGCGCACCGCATCTTCGTCACTTCCTAACCTCTCAACCAGCTCAGAGATGCTGGTTTCCATGATGGGAAGTAGTAGTAATGTGGCCCCTCCGGTCGCAATAGAGCACGGGCAATCGTCAAAGCGAGGGTATGCCAATCAGTAGCCGTACCCGTTCTCTGACCAATTTTCATACAAGCTGTAGATTCCGAGTGGCATGGCCCTGTAAGGACTTCAGGAAACGAGGCTCAAGGGAATCAGCACCTTCCACCGGTTGAAAGAGAATAAGGGAGGGTGGGTTGCCAAGAGATCCAATAACGGAACTCCGCACTTGGACTAGATCGAAACCGGGCAAGTTCGACCCATTAATGGACTCCAGGATATGTAGCTGACCTGCGATATAATTTAAACTTGACTACTTGTGTATCTGCGTATCGGGGGCCAGGGGCCGGGAGTAAAGGTCCAATTGCTGTCATCTACTCCATCAAGTGAATTGGGTGGCGATCAAGGAGCTTTGGCGAAATGATCATTTTTACATGACCTCGTATTTAGCTGTAACCTGCAATCAGGGGAGACAGTGCGTCACAAATTCGAGCGGATATCTAAAAGGGGCCCGAAAATATCCTTGGCATCTCCTTGCCATCCTACGCAGATAATTAAGTACGCTGGTTTCTCGGTCATTATGGAGGGGTCGGTCATTGGAAAATGTCGGCTATTTGAAAGGAGGAACATTCAAACGATTTGATAGATTCATTGGTTCACTTGTACGTGAGGGGCCTGGAATTACAACGATGTTCATTCAACACTTGCAAATTGATATTTCATGCAGGATGATATGGCAGGCTAAGATCTGCAGGGGTAACAACCTAAGCATTGGGCAACTGGACTGTGTATTGGTCTATTTTACGGAGTACGCTCTATCTCATAACTACGCTTCAGTGCATATATCTCAGACGTTCGTTCCCTCCTAGACACAGCTTTGGAAGACACGCAACTTGATATAGAGTAAACAAAGTAGATAGTTGCTTTTGCTTCCACTTTCGTCAAAAAATACGAGAATCCACTACTGAATTCAGGCGGAGAATAAAGAGACTTTCAGTGCCATAGTTTCGATGCGAGTGAGCACTTGTTTGTATACAATGGGGTAGAAGGGGACATCAGGATGTAGATAGAGTTCATAAAGATCGTCGAAAAAAAAAAGACGTCCCGGGAGAGGATCGAACTCTCAACCTCACGATTAACAGTCGTACGCGCTAACCTTTTCTAGGTGTTAGTAATCTACTCATCGGGGTGAAAATTCTCTGGGATCACGCTTACCAATTGCGCCACCGAGACCGGCTATATACAGTATCTCTAAAATAATGTTAGATATTCTAGTGAGGAGAATGTAAGAACGATTCGTGATCAGTATTTGGCCGTTCCGCAATGTCATATGGACGTAGTAGTATTGCTATGTAGTAGTCTGTCACTTGGTTAGATATTCCCATCTGTACCGCACGGCTACTTCCTTAGGCATAAAAGCATAGCGCAGAAGGACTCCCTTCTAGTACATAATTGTTGCATGATGAGGCTTTCTTGTTACAGCCTCCTCAGTCGGCCACGTCGGGGATAGTCATACTAGCCGAAGGGTAGTGTGCAGCACTTTTTGAAGTACAATTGGGGCGCATGAATAAGATTAGTCTTGCTATAAATGGAATTGCAAAGCACTAAGTATTATAATTTAGTAGCCAGCAATTTCTAGTCCGCTTTAGGCTACCCTTACTGGCTTCAATCCATTGTTACTTACAAGGCTGTTTATTCAGGTGGAAAATAGCAACAATTGCCACGCACCGGGATCTTTCAGAACCACATGGAATGTTTCACCTGATTTGAGTGAGATAACTATCAAGCGTCCTTGTTGTTTCATTCATCGAAGGCCACCCTCGCCCTTTACCTTGTGGTGGCTTCTTCTTCTCCTGCATCATAACAGCTTGCATTCATCGAGGTTTTATTCTTAATGTTGTGGCCACTTTCCTTTCTTGCTTCATGACATTCTATCTTCCTCCGCCGACAATTCAGTCCGAATATTGTACAGCGACGACAGTTTATGATCCCATGCCACACCTCCCAATCGTTCAATGCAATGCCTCTATCACGGCCCAAAACATAAGAAAGCGAAAAAGAGAAACAGCTCTGGAAGATATTACTCCAGCTCTATCAAACAGGTTTGTAATCTTAACAATGAAGCGGCCTGTATCGCTGAATGCAATCAGAGGAAGTGGCTAACTCATATCATTGATAAATAAGGCTTACCTCATCGGCCCTTCATGATACGAGCCCGCAATTCTGCTTAGACAATACAGCATGCTTAGGCGACAGCGCAGGGGTCTTCACGCGCCAGCGATGTCTCCACAGGAAACGACGAGTCTTCCAGCAGCCACCTGCTTACCATAAGCCACCGTTCACAGACGGTATCTCTCACATGCTACAGTCGGATTCGTCGCAAGACACTTGCATTTCTGGAGTCAGCTCTCCGCCCGTGTCTCCTAAAACAATTCCCCCGACCCCATATCAGCAACCGCAAACACTATTCGCATCTGCGTCCTGTCTCCGCCCATGTCATATCTGCCACCGGAGACCGACCACTCGAGAATATGTTGACGCCTATGCAGACTGTGATCTTTGTGGTGGGAGGAGCTGCTACATTTGTTTACGGCATTGTGACTCTGTAGACTGCAGTGGGTTACTCAGGACCCCTACAAGCGGCTGTCAAGAAAGGCCGGACGACGACGAATGGCAGACAGAGCGGGCACGAAAAGTTTGCTCTGCCTGTGCGGTCGAAGGTGTCACCGAATCGGGAAAAGAAGTAACAAGATGCCTTGAATGTGTACAAGGCCTCCAATCCCAATGGCAAGCTCTTCATCTAGACTAGGAGAGCTTCATGCGGCCTTGGAACAGACCCTGCTTGAATAACGTGAGACAGTGGTCTGTTATCCGCTGGCGGACTCATTGAGGTTTTTCTCGAAAGACACTCTGTCCGAACCACTAATGTGTAATTATAGAAGATAGAAATTTTGATACCCAACTTAGCAGACTAAGTAATAATGACTTATATCATGAGGCATCCCCATACTTCCTGGTACTTACAAACAATGGCAATGGTTGATGGGGCAGATGTACAGCGACGAAGCACACCAAAAGACTGGTTGTATGTTCTCTAGCCAACGCTGCACCTCATTGGGGCATTACCAGTTATTGCCATGTCTAATCGATTCTCGCACCCCACGTATCTTATTCTCGGGGACGTATAATACGATTATCCATTTATAGATATGCTGAGACTAGTGCCTGCTTACTCTCTTTCAAGAAATAGATCATGGAATAAGACTCCAGTAAATAATAAGGGTCACTTTGGACAGTCACGAGAAAGGTATTGCCATCAACGGCCAAACCTCATCTGAGCGCCGGCGTAGTGCCAGAGGCCCCTGAGGAACCCGTGGTACTCAACAGCCTCGTCGGAATTCGTTATCCCACTATTCCTACCGCCGGTGCAGTACATTTCGGTGAGGCGGATATGCCAAGGCGGGTATCCATCCAACTTCAAGAACGGACCAAAAACAAGCAGAAGATCAGGCTCAGGCTTCACTAGGGAGGCATTACGGCTGAGGCCCATTCTTGTGCTGCCTTGATTGACAGGTGCTGTCGGTTGGGTTGGCTGAGTGGTGATCTCACTGATCTCTGCATCGACCAATTCCATAGTAATGTCCTCTGGGGACAATTTACCAGTTTGTGACATCTCCGCCAGGGTCTTGGTCAAGTCAACAAACGTTTCCCTGCCATCAGTCGCAGACAGGAGAAGCACTGTGAGAGAACTAGCGTTGTGTCTGTCAGACGGCGGAACATCTTGCTGTGTATTATAGATAGGGTGGTGAGGAGCAAACAGCCGCAGTGTAGGTTGCTGCGCCGGAGACCCATAGTAAGATGACAACTTGCTCGTGATAGCTTGGTGAAGGACGGGGATGCAGGACTTCAAGATACCTATATAGATGCATAAGTTGTTAGCCCCAACCTTGCCTTCCATTTTTTTTTTTTTTTTTTTTTTTTTTTTTTCTGCAGAGCCTTGCAGGTAAAAAGTGGCGGCGGATTGCAGGGCTGGTCAGACAGATACCTATTATCTGATGTTGAAGATACTGCACACCTCAATGTTCCGATGGCGTGGTATGCCGTTTTTTTATTTTTTCTTGGCGTCTTTGCCTCCTTATCTTTTTTCTTTTCCTTTTTTTTTTTTTTTTTTTTTTTTTTTTCCCCTTTCTTATCGTATACGTAGAGGTCTTAGGGGTCTGAAGCCATCACTTACCGGTCTTCTCGTAGACACTTAGGACAGGTATCCCAGAACTCACGCTCCAGGCTGAAAGTTCCGCCACTTCATCCATCAAAATTGCTAGGGCATCGTCTTCTTTGCGTAGCGATAATATGACGCTCAGATGTTCGGGTAAGCGCTTCAAGCCTTTCACATCCTTTCGTATTAACTCTGGAGTTCGGTGATGGTAATAGACGATGGCGAAGATTCGATCCACAACAGCATGGTAGCTCAAAATAAGACGAGAAAAAATCCCAAAGATGATGTGAACAACGGCGTATGTGAGTAGATGCAGCTGCGACTTGATAAACGTCCGTATTGGTGTCTTTCGAGGAACCTTCTTGCGCCGCTGAGTTGGTCTGCGTGGAAGATCAGACGGGTCTGGCAGATATGGCCTTAGCAGTTTCTCGCGCTCAGCAGCATTGAGCTTCGTTCCTCGAGAGCGAATATCATCCCTGAACAATTCTCTATCACGCTGCGTAACCATGTTTTATTATCTGTGAGCGCTAGCGCAGGGTTACTCCCAGATGTTTTGATTATGTTAAGGAGATGTAATTCGTATGGGTATTAGACAGTAGTTCGGGAGTCCAGGCGGCGGTGGCAGTGGTAGTGGTGGGTCCCAAGGACCGGATTCGATTCGAGCTTGGGAAATCCCAAGTGCTCCTCTGTACAAGATCGGTAACTAGCTGGAATACGGAATACTCCATATTCATACAATGTGTGTAAAGATAGGTGTATCCATGCACATGGCATTCAAGTTGGCAGTGCTAGTATCGATGCGCCAGTCTACTCCGTAAGGTGATCTAAATATATATCTAGTCCTGCGATATCAGTACCAACGGCCATCCTAGAACTAGTGACTATTGGTTGATAAGAAGGACCCGGACTATGGATGCTGTGTGAAGAAATAGTACTCCTCGGTGCAGCTTGATACACCATGTTTATCTACTAGATCCCCTGGGTTTATTCGAAATATGTTCTTACTTCTCCTCGTTGGTAACACTGATAGTCATAACAGAGTGCTGAATAGTCCTACTGCACCCTAGCATACCACTACTAGGGATAAGAAGTTACAAGAAAGATCAGATAATTAGAGCAGATATAAGGCATTCAACAAATTGAATTTTGGCAGGGAGGTGGTAATGTTTATTGCGTCTTTCAGTAGCTAGCTTATTGAAGCTATGCAGTTATGTAATCCGCTAGACCAGAAACCCATCTATCCCGTCCTCCCGATAATGGACCACCTATCTAGTACTCCGTAGTTGGGCTGCCCCGTAATTCTTGTTGCTCTTCTCTCCGCATTCACGGCGCAATCAAGGGCATCGGTTGACGCTCACCGTGAAGTCCGGATTGCACAACAATCCATGCTGATATCAATGCAGATAGACCCGGCTTTTAGTTATAAAGATGCCGGACGATGCGTCCTCGATTACCCCACTCAACGCTGCATCTCGATCAGTGTTCCCAACAGGTCCCAGCTTCACCCTTGAGGACTTCTCAAGTCGCGACTTCATTGTTAAGGAGTTTATCGAGGCGCTGTCGGACTCCGCCATTTCGAATCGTCGTTCTACAATCACGCCTACAACCGGAAACCAACCGTTTGACCCGAAGCCACTTATCAGGACACTTGAGCACGCACAGCGGCGCCTCGGTGAAATCTCCGGCGACCTAGAGATCAGAGAAAATGAACTGTCTGCAGCAGTTCGCAGGGCTGAGGCACAGCATTCCCAGAACCTCAATACACTGGGTAAGAAGCTAAAACAGACAATCGAGTCTTTTCAGCAGCTCGACACCTCGCTTAATGGTGCCGGGCTATCAGGTGTAGAGCTTGCCGGGGGCACCGGAAATATGGCTGTCGAGACAGGAAAGAAATTGGAGGAATTAGACCGCCAAAGACGCCGGGCGCTTGATGCCCGCTTTCTGCTCGAGTGTTGGGATGGTGTGAGCAACAGGGGCGAGCTAACGCTTCTAGAGAACCTAAGACGTTCCGGAACTGGTGAGGCTAAGGTACGGTCGGCACAGATCGCGCGGCAACTGCTTCGAATAAGTCAAAGACTTGATACCGAGAGCTGGAACGATTCGAGTGGAAGGTCCGCTGGGCTCCCCGGAAATGGAGTTATATCTGCAGACGATAACATAAATGGGAAAGGGAATGGGACCAGACGGAACACTCGTGAAATCATCGAGAAGTTTTCTGAAACTTTGGAGAATGATTTGTTAAAGCAATTTGACGACTTCTACCGCAAGGCAAATTTTGAAGGCATGAAGGACTGCGCAACTGTACTTCAGGATTTCAACGGCGGTGCAAGCGTCATTGCTTTATTCGTCAACCAGCACCAGTTCTTCATCGATCGAAGCCAGCTAGTTACAGAAGAAGTAGGGGGCGATCTAGAGACGTGGGAGATGCTCGCAGACCCCGATGCTGAACCTCTGAAAGTGGAACCTAGCCTTCAGTCTTTGATCGATGAAGTCAAGGTCGTAGTGCAAGAGGAATCGGCCATCATCCGGCGAGCCTTTCCATACTATGAGCAGGTCCTCGGGAAGTTTTTGCAACGCGTGTTTCAGCAGTCTATTCAGCAAAGATTAGAAATGGTCTTGGAAAAGGCAAACAGCGTTTCATCACTAGCATTTCTACGATCCTTACAGAGCTCTCGAAGTTACATCAGTGCTCTTGTTGATGATCTGAAAAGCCATGGGCTGACGGAACACCCGGATCCAATCTCTTCACAAACGGCTTTGGTCCTTGACCAGCAGTTGGAAGACTTGTTCGTACCTTATTTCGTTGGATCGTCATATATAGAGAGGGAGAAGAGGACACTGGAAGAACTCTATACGTCCTTGCTTTTCAAGTTCACTACTTTTCATGCACGCAGAAAAAAGGCAGCAACAACTTTCATGGCATCCCTTTCCAAATCCGGTACTGAAATGCTTTCTTCGGCTCGTGACGCATATTTGAGTCGTCTGGAGTCTTCGGAATTTCCTCCAACCCAAAGAAGATTGCTACTTCAAGTGGCAGGATTGAGAGAGTCTAGCGACCTCTCAAAACCTACTGACATCAAACTGACCGAAGAAGACGGCATCCCAAGCATATCTTCTGCAAAGCGCATGCTTAAGTGGCTTGCCGAAGCAGTTGGCAGAGGCTTAGAGCTTAGCGTTAATAGTGAAACACCCAAGGATATGCTTGCACTATTGACTCTCCTTCTTTCAGTAATGGGAGAAGGGTTCATTGAAGTGTCTCTAGATGCCGCACTGGAAGCAGCGACATCGCAAGAGTCTGGGAAAGCAGAGCCAGACTTTGCATATTTACCAGCCATTCGGAATGCTATTGGTATTGCAAACTTGATGGTTATGTGCATAAATACTTTACTCATCCCACTTGCGGCGGGTAGTATTACCATCCGGCGGGAGATGGAGAAGAAAACAAGTCACATCACTATGCGCATAGAAGAGAAGATCAACATACTTGAGCAGAAGGTCATTGACAATACACTAACATGGACTGGCAAACTCCTGTCTGGCCAAAAGAAAAACGATTTCCGACCCAAGGAGGGGGATAGTACGGCTTGGTTGGAAAAGCTACAAACACCTGTGAGTTATGATGATAAGGTCTACTTTCAACCTCTGGCAGGCCATGCTAATCTATCTTAGACCTGTGCTACAATCTGCACATTCCTGACTCGTGTGCATAACGTGGTGAAGACATCCTTGCCGCCCAGTGGCTCCAATATTCGCCAACTGCTGACAGAAATTGCCATTGGAACACGCACTCTCCTGCTGGATCATTTCAAACGGTTCGTTGTTAATGGGCCCGGCGGGCTTATGGTTACCAAGGATATGACGCAATATACGGACCTCCTTAAGTCCTGGGACATCGAGGAACAGGTCAAAGGACCAAGCGGCACGCTGGACGTACTGCTGGAAGTGGGCAACCTCTTTGTTATCGGCTCTGAAGCTTTACGCGAAAGAATTCGTGGTGGTACAGGGAGTGGTACTGGTGGAAGCGCTGGAAATAATACTGGAAATAGCCCAGGCCGAAGCCTCGGGGGTTCTGGCCAGACGGAAACGGGTCTTAGCGTCCAGGAGGTCAGGGCGTATGTTTCCCGCAGAGAAGATTCCAATACAGCTGCGCTGCAGAGTGTCCTTAATATTCTGTGATAGGGAACAGTGTGGACACAGCCAACAACTATGGATAATGAAGACTTGACCGTGTTAGACTCCGTACGGAGTATATCTCCAACCAAGGCTAATAATCTATGTAGTGTACTAATATTCTTTTCCTTCCTTCTCTGTCTTCTGTTGTTCCCCCTCTCTTTCTTCTCCGACTTAGAGGGAAAATGAAAAGGGGGACGGGCATGCCCGGCGCCTTACTTACCCCTTTACTAGTCCGAAAGCTAGTCAGCTAGTGGCAGGATTGACAATCTACTTTAGTTGGTGAACTACATAATGCAATCAAGGAGGAGGGAATTGACTTGATAGTATAAATGGCGTCAGATTCTTATGCTCCAACCTATTAATCTTGTCCTTGTATATTAATTAACTAATTTTCCTCCGCCGGATAGATCCTCTTCATGATTAACTGAGGAGCCTAGGCTTTGCTTCTTCGTAGTTAGAGTTAAGTACAGATTTCTCCCGTATCTAACTCGTACCCGCACTACTGCGGAATAATAATGATGCCTGCATATAACTATTTTTCCCATGAGCCCCACTTGTCGATTAGCAAAAGCTAGTTCATGTATCCGAAGTTACCCTGTAGATAGTGTTGCCCATGACCAGGGTGAACCCGTTGAGCTGCTAAGGGATTCCTACTATTTTCGGCGCTATTTCGATACTATTGGAGACAATCCATACCTCCAGGATCCTTGATAGATAATTTCAATACTTGTACAAAGTCAAAGGGCCCATCCGGTAGTACTCTTCCCTCGAAGTCCAGCAACCATAGCACCGCATTTTTCGCATTATTTCCTCTACAGAGAACTGGTTGTGTAAACATGAACGTCTTTTTTCCATTCCAGAAGAATCAGCTTACTTGTAGTAAGTGCAACCCCTCACATGAGCTGAGGCCTGATGATGTTCGCGATCAGAAGCTTGACAAAGCAGAGCGCTTAGTGTAGGCTCATACATGATAGCGTCTGCATTCTTTTGTTGTTGTTTCTTTTTAATTTTAATTTAATTTATTTTTCTTTTTATCTCTATTTTTTTTTCTATGGTTTAGCTTTTCCCTGCACGGTATTGATCGCAATGACTCGAGGATACCCTCACTATTGACTCTAGCTTTCAGGGGCTTACCTTCTTCAGTTCGCTTGATAGATGCTTTTCAAGCCTAACCAACACTAGTTGCCCATAGAGGCTAGGTTATAACTCTGAAGGAAATTCGGAGCACATGTGTACATGCATTCAATCCCATAGAGGCTCTCGTGGGAAATGATACTCTTTCCAAACCCTTTGTAACCCCAAAACCGCCTCCCATATCACTAAGCCTGTCTTGTCGACATTCAGCCATTTCAGACTTCAAAGATCAGTCAGTCTCGTATGATAAAGACGCTGAAACATCACCTTCGGAGTACAATAATCATCTTTCACCGTTCCATCTACGAGTAATTTCACGCCGACATGGATAAACTTCCTGGTGATGTCTTGCGGTGGTTTGGCGAGGAGCATGACCTTGATCTTGCCCTCGACAAGGATCCCACCAACTACGTCAACTCACCAATGAAGATGCCACACCGAAAACCGAAGAGACCCTGCATCAGGAGGACATTGTCTTTGACTTCAGCCACTCTTATTCGACAACCATCGTTTGCTGCTTCGCACAAGAACCACCGCCATTCCAGCCAGTCTCCCGTCACGTCGTCCTTCTTAACCAACCTTCTTACTCGAGAATCCAAATCTCGTCCGCTATCGAGCCAAGCGCAAGGCGATCATGGTCTTCAATCATCTTTTTGCAGTATTGATCCGGGTGCTCAACATTACCAGGATCCAGAAGCGCGCCTCAAACTACGACTCTACCTAGCATCCCCGCATAATTTCGACGAAGCCATCGAGTTCGGCTTTCCGGCCCCAGCGGATGAGGACACGACATCAGGGCTGCCCGGTGTACTAAAGCAGAGCCCAAAGCCCCAGAGTAGTAGGAGAAAGGTATACCCAGCTGTGGCTATGAATGCAGACCTTGTCACAGAGGCCAATGTTACTATATCAGACGCCGTACAGCCGCCCCGGCTCTTGGAGCATCCCATCTCAGACAAGCATATCTCACCGAGTGACACGCAACAATCTTGTTCAGGCGATAAGGGCATAGGCAAGCGGCTTGATCCGACCAATCGTGAAATGACACTGAAGATGACGTTGACACGACCTGATCTTCGAACAAGCTCCTGGGAGGCCGTTTCACCGGTTACTCCGGTGTCTACCGAGTCATCTTCAGCAGAAGGAGACCCACAAACTCGCAATGCTGATGAGATTATACGACACAAAATGAAAAATGTATGGTGCAAGCTTAGGGTATGGAAATAGGGCTGGGTTTGCGGATGAAATGTATGTTATGAATGAGTATGTCATATCGTTACCTTTTTAATGGCTCATCTATTGTAGTCTTCTTTTGCTGTGTTTTATGATATGTCATGTTCTATCCAGTTTGCTTGGTGAGCTACTGCTGCCTCCTTTTGAGAGTACTATTAGCATTGGAGTATGGCTATCCTCTCATTCATATAGATTTAAGGCTGCTGTGGCCCTTTCCTGGGTTACAATGATGCAAGGTACTGCTCGCCTATACCAACAAGCATAGTATAAGATACTAATACTGTTGTGCCTCGCCGCCAATCGCTTCTCCACATTGGTTCAAGTATTTCGTATCTATGCTCGTTATGCTCGTTAATGTATGAAACTTACCCTCCTTGTACCAGTAATCCCACATCGATTTGCTATATCCATAACCCTGATTGTATGAGATGCGCGCGATCTATCTCGCACCCTAACATAGTATTGGTGTCAGGCCAGTAACAACCTCAATCAGACGCCAAGACAGTGGGTTCTTGACTCACTATAAGCACATCCCCATGAGTAAAGGGCAGGAAAGTCATGTGCTAATAAGCGTAATAATCTTCACGGTTATATTAATATATATATATATATTAGCATTGAGTCACTAGAGATTGTCGGACTGTATGCAGTTTATGGTTCCCTATAGCACAAATGTCATCTCATAAGAAAAACCTTATTAGTTATACTTTGGTATTCGAATATGATCGGAATATGGCAGTAAGCCAAATTCTGGTTGCACCAGCAGACTGGGAGATCATCGCTGCGATGACAGTCTTTGCTATACCTTGCTCCCCAAATTAGGAACTACGACCTGCCTTACACAATGTGAGAAGAGGACCGCTAGAAGCTAGGACCTTATGATGGTTTCAATCGCTTACTTGTTCAAAAGAAAAAGGGTGCTTAGATACCGTGACATTAGAAAGGCCACTAAAATGGCTCCAAGTAAGTTCATATTGTATTATAGTGTAGGAATGGTGGTCGAATGTCGCATGGTTCCAGGAAATGAATTAACGTTTTCGAAGACCCCGGATCCGGCCAATTCTGGGTCAGGGTTCATCTACTCCATACGTCAAGCGCGCGCGCGCCCGGCTGAAACCGAGGTCTAGACGTGCTGCGATAAGCATGCTGACCACGTGACCGTGGGAGCTTCCCTGCGGCCACGCAGCTGCAGTGATCACCGAGACATTATTCCCTGCTTGTTCATCAACCGGAACATCCTCGGCCTCAGACTACCTATTAACAAAGGATACATCATATACTTGATTTGCATCAACTGTGTTTCCAGCGGAATCTTTAACTCGAAGCAATCATCCGGCCACATTTGCCGGTTATCAGCTCTTACGCCCTTCAAATGTGTTGTACTTCACGGCCATGATCTTTCGATGGCTCGTGCTGGTGAGCTGCCTTTTGGTGGCTCTTATTCCCCAGCAAAGCTCTGCGAAGAAATCCGATCAACCGAAGGTCACGGCGACCAAGCTTGAACATGAACCCTTTTCTCTCTTCTATTTCGAGGACTCAGAAACTGTTCTTATGAGCCTGAAGAATGGAGACTTCAAACAGTCTTTCAACGGGGGGGAGGAATGGGAAGACGTGGTTAGCAGCGAGGATGGTAGTGTGGCACAACCGGTGGTTTTCATACGACAGCACCCATTCGACAAGAATAAGGCTTATGCTCTCGGTTTTAACGGACATCACTTGGTCACAACGGATCAGGCCAAGACGTGGAGATCGTTCGATATAGGCGACCAGCCGGCTTTACAGCATCAGCCACTTGTTTTCCATGGTTGGGACTCGAGTAAGGTCATATACCAAAGCGAAGAATGTGCCGGGTTTTTCTGCATTGTGAGGTCGTACTACACGACTGATGATTTCAAGACCGTTAGGCTGTTGCGGGAGAGTGCGGCAGGGTGCTCCTGGGCAGTTGGGCACCCTCACTTCGCTGAAGACTTGAATATGAACCAGGAGTTGAAGGACAGATCACTGTGTGTCGTTCCTGGGTTGAAGGTGCCCTTTGGACACGCCAACCGCTTGGTATACTCGGATGATTACTTCGTCAGTAACATCGAAGGCACGGAGGTGAACTTACATGAGGGCCGGCCTGTCTCCGGTGTTATTAGCACAGCCGCCGTCAAGAAGTTTATTGTGGCCGCCGTCAAATCCAAGGGAACAGAAGAGCTCGCCTTGTTTGTGACAACGGATACGAATACCTGGCACCGAGCCGAATTCGATGGGCATCGGGTAGAGCAGGATGCGTATACAATGTTGGAGAGCACCAACTATAGCCTGCAGGTAGACGTCCTGACTAGCCCATCCAGCAACATGGGTGTCCTATTCACTTCCAATTCGAACGGCACATTCTTCAGCCGCAATATTGAACACACCAATCGCGATATGGAAGGAACCGTCGATTTCGAAAAGATTGCTGGCATTCAAGGCATAGTTTTGGTCAATACGGTGAAAAACCCGAAGGAGGTTGAGTCCGGGCAAGCGAAAAAGGTCATCAGTAGAATAAGTTTCGACGATGGCCGAAGTTTCCAACCTCTCAAGGTTGGTGAAAAGAATCTACATCTACATTCCGTGACTACCTTCGCCAATATCGGCCGGGTATTTTCCAGTCCAGCACCAGGATTAGTCATGGGAATTGGCAATACAGGTGATCACCTTCAGAAATACACCGACGGCGATCTTTATATTTCAGATGATGCCGGTGTGACTTGGCGTCATGCTCTTGACGGGCCGCATAAGTACGAGTTTGGTGACCAAGGAGCTGTGGTTATGGCAATCAGCGATAAGGGCAAATCCAACAAGATTAGCTTTTCTCTTGACCATGGCAAGGAATGGGAATCGGTGGAAATCGAACATAAAATATATCCCACTATGGTCACTACGACACCAGATTCCACGAGCCTAAGGTTTCTACTAGTCGGCAAGCAAAACGAGGAAAGCGGGTACATCGTCTATTCCATCGACTTCAAGGGATTGCATGAGCGGAAATGCGAAGAAGATGACTTCGAGAAGTGGCCAGCTAGACTAGACGAAAATGGCGAGCCAGACTGCTTGATGGGTCACAAACAATTTTTCCGCCGCAGGAAGGCGAATGCTGACTGCTTCGTGGATGAGGAGTTCAAAGATCCTCAGCCGATCATGGAACCATGCAAATGTACGGCTGAAGATTTCGAATGTGAGTTCAAAGGCAGCGAGGACGGAAAGAGTTGTATCCCGGCCTTACTGCCAACGCCCCCAGAAGGGTGCAAAAACCCCGATGATACCTTCATGGGACCATCTGGTTGGAGACTGATACCAGGTGACACTTGCATCCGTGATGGCGGCAAGAACCTTGATCACGATGTTGAGTGGCGTTGCAAGGATGCAGGCAATGTGCCCACATCTGGTGAAATCAGCGTGGAAAAACAATACTTTGACGCAAGGCAATTCAGTGCCTACTATTACCTAGAACGTCAGTCAAGCAGTTCTGGTAATGACGAGACGATTGTTATGCTCACCAGTGAACGTGCGCTCTATGTATCACATGATCATGGGAAGACATGGAAGCAGCCACTGAAAGGAGAAGCAATCAACAGAATCGTTCCTCACCCATATAACAGTGATGGTGCTTTCCTCTTGACGGACGGTGCTGAAGGCTTTTGGACTGTTGACCGCGGCCAGTCATTCAAGCCTTTCGATGCACCAGCGCCTCCGACTGAGGAACGCCTCCCAACTCTTACGTTCCATCCTCAGTACCAAGACTGGTTGATCTGGACAGGGGCCGTTGATTGCGGATCTGGTGATTGTCACTCTAACGCCTACATCAGTAAAAACCGCGGGGACAATTGGGAGCTGCTGCAACGCTATGTTCAAAAGTGTGAATTCGAAAGCAGGGAAGGCCGCGAAGATAGCACGAACCTCATATTCTGCGAGCAATTCGAGAATGAGAACAGGAACAACCGACTACAACTGATATCCAGTGAGAACTGGTTTTCAGACTCGAAGGTCCATTTCAGAGATGTCATCAACTATGCCACCATGTCCGAGTTCATTGTTGTGGCTTCTAGAGATACAGAGAAGCCCGACTCTTTGGTGGCGAGCAGCAGCGTCGATGGTAAGACATTTGCGGAGGCAAAATTTCCTCCCAATGTCAACGTCCCTGTCCAAACGGCATATACCGTGCTGGAAAGTTCTACTCACGCCGTTTTCCTGCATGTTACAGTAAGTAATTCGGAAGGGGCCGAGTACGGATCGATCATCAAGAGTAATAGCAACGGAACTTCCTATGTGCTCAGCCTTGGTGCGGTGAATCGAAACTTCCGGGGATATGTTGACTTTGAGAAGATGCAAGGCATAGAAGGCGTGGCAGTTGCAAATGTTGTCAGTAACGTGAACAAGCTGTCAAATGGAGAGCCGAAAAAGTTAAGGACAATGATTACCCACAACGATGGAGGGCAATGGACCTTGCTTTCTCCCCCAAGCAAGGATGCAGAGGGCAAGGACTTTGGGTGTTCTGTTGAAGGAGAAGGCGTTCCTGGCTGTTCGCTCCACCTTCACGGCTATACAGAACGCAGGGATGAGCGGGACACTTTCTCGTCCAGTTCAGCAATCGGCTTGATGCTCGGAGTCGGCAATGTTGGTGACCACCTCGGTGGCGAAGACGAGGCCGATACGTTCATAACCCGGGATGCTGGCTTCACATGGAAGTCGGTCAAGAAGGGCAGGTACATCTGGGAGTTTGGTGATGCCGGCTCCTTGATTGTAATCGTGCCTGAGTCGAAGCCGACCAAAACTCTCTACTACAGTCTTGACGAGGGTGACACGTGGTTAGAATTTGTCTTCTCAGACGTGGAGATGCAGATCGATGATATCTCCACCGTACCATCCGACACTTCCAAGAGCTTTCTTCTCTGGGGCAAAGAGCTGAAATCGGATTACCGAGATAAGCTCGCGACAGTAAGCGTTGACTTCAGTGGGCTCCGTTCCTCTTCGTGCAAGTTGGACGAGAATAAAGCTGAGAGCCATGATTATTACCTCTGGGAACCAAAACATCCGTTCCAGGACGATAATTGCCTGTTTGGCCATGTTGAGCAGTATCATCGGAAGAAACCGTCAGCTCAATGTTGGAACGACTGGCGTGAGCCTCATGTTCACAGCATCGGAGAGAACTGCGCCTGCACGAGGGCTGACTTTGAATGGTAAGTAGTCTTCGTCAACCGCCCCCCTCCCCTTATTTTTCATTAGCGCTACATCTTACCTATAAATGGTGCATTTGCTAATTCGGAGGCAGTGACTACAACTACGAGCCCCAGAGTGATGGCAGCTGTGCTCTTGTTCAAGGACTCGCTCCTCCTGATACCATGGCTGTATGCAGAGAAGACCCTGACGCATATCAATACTGGGAACCCTCAGGGTATCGGCGTCTCCCTCAATCAACGTGTCAGGGTGGACGTGAAATGGACCATATTGTTTCCAAGCCTTGCCCCAACAGAGAGGAAGAGTACAAGAAGAAGCATGGGATTAGCGGTGTTGGTCTTTTCTTCGCGATCGTCATCCCTATTGCTGTAGCAAGCGCTGTCGGTTATTATGGCTATACTAGGTGGGACGGCAAGTTTGGCCAGATTCGGCTCGGGGAGAATGTTGGTACCTCCCAGGGTCTGCTTTCGCGAGATTCTCTTCTCATCACCGTCCCGGTTGCCATAATTGCGGGTGCGGTGGCCGTCATCAAGGCGCTCCCACTGCTAGCTACAAGTCTCTGGCGAAGCGCGAGTGGATATGTGCGCCTAGGACGCAACCGGGGTTACTCAAGGCCTTATGCGTCTCGCGGATCATTTGCCGCCAGGCGCGGCGACTATACTGGTGTTGTTGACGACGAGGATGAGCTTCTTGGTGTGGAAGATCTCGAAGCGGATGAAGAGGAAGAGCTGTAATGCTATGGCTCGTCCTGACACCTGTCCGTCAACGGTGTCGGGCCCATGAGGTTATGTTTTATTATGAGAACGTCATGTATTGAAATGTGTCTCTATGTACGCGTTTTTCGCGTCCCCCGTCTTTATTTTTCTTATTCTAATCGCCTATATAATGTGCGTGTCATAGAGGTGAAGTAGAATCAGTGCTAATGGGTATCTTGCAATAATCTGGAGTTTGCGAATTCATACCAATTCGGGAACTACCCAAACAACTCGAGCCATAACATTTTAGACGTAGCAATAACATGATAATCTACGGAGACAGTTTGATCCCATAAAGCCGTGCAGGAAGTTTGGCAAACTGCATGTCATGGTACAAACTGAGACATCGACCCCTCAGAGAAGAGAAGTAAGAGTCTAATATGAATATTCTTGCTTGCCCTCATATGAGGTGCTCATTACGACGACTCAATTAGAAGGCGATGTATATGATGGAAGCCTGAATAGCCCCTTAAATTCATATGAGCATATTATATTACCTTGTCCTACGCGTTCTTTTGCTTCAAAAGAGGAGCACCGTACATTTTGGATGCTCAATCATAATAAAAGGAGAGCATAGCCCAGCATCATAATCATCATCTGTCTCTCCCAGGAGCCAACTACCCTGGGTACTTCAACCACCAACCACAAACACCCTTTCCCGCGGTGACTTCCAACGAACACACCGAGCACAGCAGCGCCAACAGGCAACAGCAACAACAACAACAACAACAGCAACCAAAACCCTTGAAAGAAAGAATCACCCACCCGCTTACACATGCCAATCATCCTGCTTTACTCCACAATAGCAACCAACGAGTAATTAAGCAAATCAAACATAGTGACATGATTCAATGCTCAATGAGTGAAATCACTCGGGCCAAACGAGTTCGGCAGGAGCTGCAATGCGAGCAAAAACCAGCTGTCAGCCACTGATTCAGAACAGAATGGATGGATTGGTCAGATATATTACCTCTCCCATTGTAGTAAGAGTATAATTACCCTCGCCGTCGTACATAAAAATGGGGAATTCGGGGGTGGTAAATTCACTCATACTGAGAGACACGAATCATTGTAGTTAGCAAGCAAGTAAGTACGTACTACGTGCGTGATTTGTTGTTGTCGCATTATTGTGATGAGGGAATTATAGAACTCCCCGGGTAGCCAATCATGTTAATTTGCTTGCCTTCCTTTTCGCGCAAGCTATTTGCAGGTACAGCACGAAAAATCGGAAAACCAGGGCCAGGGGATAGAGAGACAGAGAGAGACAGGAGAGGGTACGTACAACTGTCTACACATGCCGCATGGCGAAGCGGGAGGTTTGATGTCACTTGCGACAGCAATGGCTTTGAAGTTGCGATGCCCGGCCACCTGCAAAGCAGTCCGACGAAGTAAGCAAAAATGCATGAGTGATTTTCTTCAGTTCATTTTCGACATGTGCAAGGTACAGCAAGTAGACACGGAGATAAAATAGCAAAAAAAAAAAAAAAAAAGAGGTGTAGAGTTGACAGCTTACAATCGCATTTCCAAAGGCTACTCGCTCCGCACAAGTTCCAACGGGATAAGAGGCATTTTCAACATTGGCGCCTTGGACGAATTCACCCGACTCGGTCAGAATGCATGCGCCAACACGGAACTTTGAATAGGGGCCTGTTGGTGTCGCATTAGTCAATTCTAGATATATGCCATGGCGGCTTTTGGGTTTAGGGGAAGACAGGTGGACTTACAGTATGCGGTGTCCTTGGCGGCGATGGCCTTGGTGGAGAGCGTTTCGAGCTCTTGGGCAGAGAGGTGGTCGGCAGCGTGGACCATGTTTTCTCCTTGTCTAGCTGGATGGCTGGATGGGTCTATTCCCAAGAATGAAAAGTCAAATGAAGTTGACAGGTAGGGGGTAGATAGATATACGGATGGATGTAGTAGTAGTAAGTTAGTAGTAGTTACTGCGCGGGGAAGTGGTCATCTGGACCGGAAGAAACGCCCGTTGTGGTTGTTGTTCATGTTTCCACAACCCCTCTCTTATCGCAAGGATTGACTTGTCTCAGGGTGACTCACGATAATGTTGATAACACGGATAACCAAGAATTATCTATATCAAATCTTCAATTTTTATCTAATCTAGGTGCTTTTCTGTAACCTCGGCTGCCTGTGTTTCAAGGTTGTATCGACTCCCACCCGATATTATCCATGATGTCATCACTAAAGTAATCGCCAATTGCCTTTTCGGGTTCCCCGCACACACGTCTATATCAACAATAAAATAGAGAAAAAAAAATCAAACAAGATGAAGATATATAAGATTCATAAGCATGAAATAATAATGGACAGCAAATAAAAAGAAAATTGTAAATAGATCAACACTCCATTTTCTTCTTCGCACCAATACCAGATTGATGGTCTCAAAAGAAGATGTTGGAATCTAACTCGGAACATGACTGTAGGTATCATACGAAAGCGCCTCAACCGGAAAGTGTATAAACAAGAAGCATCCGACGAACGTCGGGGGGAAGGAAAGGAAGAATCGGGATGCGAGAGAGTAAAAAGATATAGGGCAAGAGCTGGAGAAGAAAAGAGAATGTGGGGTAGAAGGAAGCTGAGAATCAGGCAAAATGATTCCGTAGTCCCTCATAGACGGTGAAGATGAAGGCGGAGCTGGGGGCAGATCGAGCACAGGTGATGCCACAGCCTCGGTACAGAGCCCTTAGTCCTTGCTGTCTCCACAAGGCTTTTGCAACTCCCCAGAATGTCTGTCGTTTGCCGTTGTATGCTCCTCGCGTAACATCCTCTGTTTGCATGCGCGATTTGATCGTATCGGCAGGATAGAAGAGAAAATTGTAGCTGACGCCTGCTGCGGCACCTGCAATCATCTTCTGGTAGATAGGAATGGAATCAGAGGATGTTCCATCTTCCTTGAGCTCTGCAGATGGGGCACGGTATGCGCGGAACAGTGCAGATACCCCCTCATAGCTACCGAACCATGCAGCACCGCCACCAGTCTCGCGAATAAGTGTTCCCAACTGTCCGCGCCAAAAGCCAAGGAGACCGTCTTGACGGAAGACAGTGGCTATCAGAGTCAATGGACCAGGGGGGGTTCCGGCAGACGCCGTAACGGGGACTTGCATCTTGCACTTGATAAGCTCAACCGGGGTAAGTGCAAGGGAGGTAATAGATCCTGACGCAGCGCCGCTGAACACCAGTGCCGAGAAAGGGAGGTCATCGGCAGGGGAGTAGACAGTGGCCTTCAATATATCCTGGATCAGACGGTAGCTGAAGAACAAGCAGCTGTTCTCAATGGCAGCACCTGCCATGGGAGCGCTAATGCCCCGGTAGAGCCCGCGTAGGCCATCTGCTTGGAAGGATTGACGGAAACAATCCAAGGGGCCTTTGTATCTGAGAGGAAGATGATCCGGTTGAGATTGGAGCCGCACTTTGACTGTATCAAAAGGGTACTCGATCACTTTGCCTGCCATTCCTGCAGCCTAGTGGGGTCAAACGTCAGTCATGTTCACGTCCACAAGGGTTGGGCACGACGGTTATAACTTACCGACCCAAACACGATATCTTTGAAGGCCTCAAGGCCCTGGTTGGGCGGAAGTGTAGGCAATTCCATTGACATATCATCATTGATTGCTATCGCATGTTCGGCGGCCGCCATCAGGGAAAAGGTGAATGAGCAGTCGAGCTCGGGTTACACGACACGACTTTGACGGGTGTGTATGCAAGGAGAGAGGCACAGTGGGGGGGTAAAAGGATAGACGAGTCTTATCGAGAGAGCATTGTAGTTTCGCGAGCTGTTTGAGGGAGAGAACGGTCTAAAGGGTATTTAAAGACTTTCAGAGTGATGGGGCGGTGTGGTGACTCGACGAGGGGTTTTGCTTGGAGGTGTGCCCGAACCACGCGCGATAAATTAAGAGAGAGCGAACATCGCTTGCCAGTAAAACGGAACACGAGCCCAAAAGGCCAAGGGGGCAGGGGAAATCGGGATATGAGCGATGGGTGGGGTGGGTAGACCTCGCGGCGGTTGGCTGATTGCGGCGAGTGCTGCAACTAGTTGAGTGTGATCCGTCAGACTTCTCGCCGACAAATCCCTCAATTCCATGCCAGAACGGGGCCCGGCGCACCACTTCTGCCGAGATCCGGTTATCTGATCGGTCTAAGATAACTTTTTCCTCAAAACTCGGAGGCCCCGAAAAAAAAAGAGGGCAGCGGAGAGCTAAGAGAATTCCATCATCATCCCGTCTGGAATCTCTCTTTTCTTTTCTCTCTTCTTTCACATCCCAACACAAACCCCCCCATTTGGTCGATCGACTCGTTTGGCTCTGCCTACTCTCGGTCCGATCATGTCTTCCGCACCTTCAGCTGCTGCCCCCATTAAGGGCATGCGGAAAAATGGTATGAAATTAGCTACCCCACTTTTTTTTTTCCCTGGCCTTCGAAAATAACTGTTGCTAATGCCTTTCGCTTCTCGGACCCGCAGGAAAAAACTGGCATGATACCAAGAAGCCGTTCCGCCCTACTTCGGGCATGACCTCCTACGCTAAGCGACTGGAAGCACGCAAGCACCATGAAGCCGTGAAGGAACACGAGAAAGAGTTGAAGGAAGAAAAGGAGGCAGAGAGACAGGTGGGATTCAGCCTATGACATGTCTTACAAAAGAGATTGTTAATCTTGCTGACAATCACCTAGGCGCATATCCAAAGAATTAAGGATCGTCGAGCCGCTAAGGAGGAGAAGGAACGTTATGAGAAGATGGCCGAGAAAATGCACCGCAAGCGAGTCGAGCGCCTGAAGCGCCGCGAAAAGCGCAACAAGTTGCTGAACTCTTGATTGCCGTCGGCTCTGGTCCTTCTTCCCTTCATTATTCTCCCAGCTTCTTTTCTTTTTCTACTTCTTTTTATTTCGCCTTTGCTGTTGATCACTAACCCGTCTACATCTCGTTCGAGTGGTGGCTGATGTACCCCCACGCCGTAAACTTTCTGTATCATTCACCTTCACACCATGTTTCCTTTCTTGCCGGGTTTGGGAATTACGGCCGATTGATGGCTACTGTTTCATGACAAGTGGAGTTCGCTGGCGACCGTGGAGTTAGAAATCAACCTTTCAGAATAGTATATACTACAATGGATACACCGAACTATCTACATGGTTCCTGACCTATCCATGACAACACATCATAATAATGTACAGAAAAACCACGTTACTTTACGCCTCAAAGGAAAAGCACAGACTGGTCTTTGATTTTATACATCAGAATGCTCGGATGTAGTCAAATCACAATGGAAGTATATATTCCGAGGCCTACTAATCCTTTGCGGGATCAGGGGGCCGATACCTTCGATCGGCCAGCGCATGGATCAGCGCTTGGCATCACGTTCAACCACGTTGTGTTTCACCTCTGCTCGCGAGTCGTACGACCGATGGAAAACATCTTCAGAAACCGACCGCCCAGGTTGACCAACGTGTTGAGCAGTGTTATCCGGGTCAGGGCGTGCTAAGGAAAGTGGAGAGGGTTCACTGACCTGGATCCTTCCTTCCTGCCCGCCATGATTTCCCAACCGTCCAAACAGCTGTCCGCGTCTTACCCACCGGCCCATGGCTCTGGAGCCGCCGGAAGCCAGAAACCAGCACCACCACCCAGCTTGCAGCCCCCCAGTGCCACCAGCGACTATAGCGGAAGTCTTCAACTCGGCCAGAATCACCATGGTCGCGAAGTATCTCAACCTCCCGGTCTAACTGGAGAGAAGCATCACCACCAACTTCTAACCTTCGACGCTCCCCGTCCAGATCGCGTTAAGTCTAAATCCCGTTCGAAGCACAAGCACAAGCACAGTAAATCCGGCGACTTTCGGTTTCCCCGAAGAATGAACAACCTCGCCTCGTCCGCTGGTTCTCGAGGTCTTCTGCCAACATGGTCTGGTAGCAAGGAAAAGGATAACGATACCGACGATGGTTTGCTTAGACCCATAACGCAGGAGACAACCTGGTCGCGCTGGAGCTCGGATTCCACCGCAGCCTTGGGTAATGGGAGCCGAAAGGGCAGTTTACTTGATGTCATTGACCCGAGCAACAAACTTGGTCCCATCAGGCGTCAAGAGATACGCTCGATGGAAGACCTGGAGCAAGTAAAGAGTAAGAGAAAACAAGGGGAGGAGTAAGTCGATTGTTGTCCGTTCGCATTTGGGATGATTTTGACTGGTTTGGTGATAGATATTTACGGTCTGCCCTGTCAATGATCGGGACCCTTGCAACGGATATTACCCGTAGACTGGATTATACGTACTACAACCTTCTTGAGAAGATTGCCGCATTGAATTCGACCATCGCATCATTCCAGGAGCTTTCTAGTTCTACTTCTGCCCTTTTTGACGACTTCCAGCGGGAGACATCGGGCTTGGATAAGGAAATCCGGAAACAGATGGGGGAATTGAAAGAGTTTCAACCCCAATTAGAGAGGATTAAGACATTGGAAGATCGCATGAAGACGGGGCGACAGAGGGCCGAGGGGCTTAACAGTCGACTCGAGGCAATGCGCCATGAAATTGATCGTTGGGACAAGAACGAACTAGAATGGCAGTCACGAGTTAATCGGCGCCTTCGGATCTTCTGGACTGTGGTGGTAGCTGGCGTGCTCGCAGTTCTTCTCGCTGTTGCGATACAAAATTGGCCGACTACGACGAGTCCAGACCCTTCTGGATTACCTTCGCAAGCATTGTTTCTAACAAACTCGTCGCATGCTCTACCACCAGAGAATGGCCATGAAGCAGTCTCAGATAGCCCGAGGGAAGCATGGCCACGATCTCTGCGGAATCTCCCTTCTCGTCATCATAATCGGCCCTCTGGGGGATCAGTTCCCGTCGTAGCCACGGCTACTAGAGATGATACTAATGTCAGGACTACTCATCCAGACCCACTGACAATATTTGACGAGCTATGAGCGCGCTGGATCTTTCTCTTTCCGAGACTCAGGACAACTTTCAAGGCCAGCCTCGAGACTGTCGTATCTCCGTTGATCTAATATGTAAACCATAAATAATGTCATGATACCCATAGTGTCCCCCGAGCATAGCATTTTGTACATTATGCATTCATCGGCCCATTAAATATACCTCATGGCGCTTCAGCTGCCTTCTTCTTCTTCTTGTCCTCGATGAGCTCAATATTGGCCTCCGGGATCTCCTTCCCATACACCTCGAGTAGCCATTCCTTAACATCCTCACTCACATCACCCTGCACGGTAATCTCCTCAGTTCCACCGGCAGACCTAGTCATCGAAGAACCAGTAGCAAACTTCTTGCCCAGGTCCTTAGCGATCTTCTTATTCTCCAACCCATATATATCCAAGCCCGTGATAACGGTCACATGTTTCCGCTTGTTCCGCTCAACCCGCTTAATCTGTACCTTGGACGCCGCCTTCCGCTCAGCATCGCGCGCCTCAGCCGCAGCAGCCTTGGCCTCCTTCTTCGCCGCATCCTTAGCTGCGCGCTCCCGAGCCGATACCGACAATGTAGCGAGGTTGGAGTTGAGGGCTTCTGCATAGCACAAATAGGTCGCAAGTTAGCGACTGATCTAAAAGACCCGGGAGGTGGGCGAAGGGGGGGAGAGACAAAAAAAATAACGAACCCTCAGAATATAACGCCTGGTACATGTCCGGATGGGCTTCCTTCAACCAGTCCTCGCATTTCTTGGCCGTGCCGCCGAATTCACAGTACTAATCGATTTCGAAATTAATGTTAGCTGGCTGCCACACACGCCCTTTTAGGTGATATAGATAATATAATGCTGGAACGAGCAGAGGCGGGGGAGGGGGGGGGTTTATTCTCGAAGACGAAGACGGGGAGCTTGGGTTCGAGTGCATGGGGTGTGTCTATGTATGCGTACCTCCGGAGGCAATGTGCAAACTATGCATAGTAGAAGATTCAGTTAGCTATTAGATCTTCTCTCTTAAAACATCACTACCAAAGCGATAGCAGAGACGGAAGAAGAGACGACTTACCTCCACAGTAAACAACATGCTTAGCCTGCGATTCAGCAGGAACCGATTGGGCGACTTCGGCCATTGTGATATATCCAGGGATGTAAAAATAGACGTATAGAGGTATGAGGGGGAGAGATTCAAGATATTATGGATCGATATATCTGGACACAAAATCTCGTTCGCGCGGTATTAGGTAGGCCCCTCCCGCCGCCGCTGTCGACCGCCCTCTGAATGAGCGCGGGGTCGGGTCTGGATGTACGTATTTCCCGCTGGGTTGCGGTTTGGGTTTTGAAGCTAGGCTGTTTTGGGTAGTTACCTATCTATCTATCTATCTATCTGTCATGTGATTTATGCTATGTTCATATCGTATGAAGAAGATAGGTTTGGTTTTGTTGTGTGGCTTATTGAATAGGGTTGAATATGGGAGGATATGATTATTGCTTCTGTTTATTTGAGAGCAGAGTTGCGTTGGGTACATTTTGGTGTCATGGCTACTATATTAATTTGCTGGGCTGGCGGGATCCTGGTATGTTATGCCTTGTAGTGGAAGGTTGAAGCTGGTTATGATGCATTATTCCCTGACTAGAATCTTCTGCTACTGTCTAATTTGATGTCTGTATGAGGACTGGACTCATTTGAATGCTTTTGGATGGTTCGGTTGGTAAGCTATTCTTCAGATATTTCAGTTCACGCGCTGTAGGAGAGGGGGGTACGTGTACGCTGATATCGTAAGTGAGTACCTCATGGGCTTGCTTATGTTAGGCCAGTCTAGAAGCTGCAGTCAGTTGAACCTGGCATTTTTTGCATGATGTTTTGCCACACGGGTCGAAGTTGTCCATCCCGTCAACTCTATAGTGCACCAACTCGGTATGAATTGGGAACTGACAGTGGCGATCAAGAGCCGTCAAGCAAACATGCCCCCTGTCATGACGTTTGATGTTAACGCCACTGAAGTGGCTGCATGCAACCTCTGAGCAGTCGAAAACACGATAGACCTTCGAGAACGACACATTTCAGCCTTCGGGCATGCGGCGTCTAATTCCAATATACTCAAATGTAAGAGGCAAACAATGTGTATTGGGAAAACTCGAAGGCAAAGAAAAGCATTGTTAACGCATACGCATGCAGATAACAAAGCAGGGACTGGATCTGAAGACATGCTTCATGTCTGGACGACGATTGGTGATCGAAGAGCGCCGTGAGGCCGGACTGGCCAGCATAGTTTATGCATGAGTGACTTGGCATGGCCACTTTTCCGTCAATTGTTGGAATGGAATATTAGAGTGGCTGATTTTGCCGCGTTTCATACTGCGGGCCTGCAGAGGCCAGGTCTCGAAAGGCAATTCAGTCAAGCAAGTTGTGAGCGAACCGGTAGTGGCGTTTACCATTTTTTCCCGCGTCAAGCATATTGTAATATGACGAGCGTGTGATTGCAGACGCCACCTCACGTATCATTCCATCATGTCAGCTTAAGATAATGAAGTGAAGGAGAGAGGAGCAGAGAAGCAATGTATGCCAACCCGAAACAAAAGGTATGGCGTATTAGTGCCCTGGTGAGAAGCAGTGTCGAAGGCTGACCGGCGTGACAGTCGACATACAGTGCGCCATAGCTATGGTGCTCGTACACCAAGCGAATGCTAGCGGGCACGAAATTTACTTGCCTGATACTAAGACTAATGCTCCGTTGCTCCTCGTTCTAGACCACCGAGATGCCGCAGAGATTTAGAATCTAAACCTAACAGTCGCTAGCGTACTTGGTTATCCAGCAGGATGGCAATCCGCGCGAGCAAAGTCACTTCATCCGTAGCTAGACGCTGTCTCTCCGACTTAGCGAAGAACTAGTGAGGTTTGCGCAGGGCCAGATAGATCAGACTGTCTGTCAAGTAATGAGCTAACGGGCCCAATCGGTTTGACACTCTGCCCCTCATATCCTCTTCCAATGAGCAGTTGCGGCCAATCCAGTAGCCCCGGAGCCCACGAAAGGGCCCGACGGCCATACCAGGGCCATGCGGGTGCACGGGCACCGGCTGCTTTCAAGACACGTCAGTGAAATTGCCTCGTCGCTAATTCCATCAGCGCCTTCACAGAGCAGGTATATCGTTTCGGTTACGCCAGTCTCGCGTCCGAGAAACTCCCGGGGCAGCGCACCCGACGAGCTAAATGCCACGTTGAAATAATTTCTGCTGTAAAGCTGCCAATACGTGTGAGAACAAAAGAAAGCGAAAGCATACGGGAAGCAGACCTGGGGGGATAGGAGATCGCTGGGTTTCGCCTATGTATGGGACCCCGCGTTTGAAAGCGGGCTAGAATGATCGACGGTGGCCTGGCCTGAACGTATCTTTCCGGTTGGTGTTGGATAGTCGGGGTTGTCCGTGGCTCCTCCTGTGAGTACTGGCCTAAATATAGCTGTTCTGATAGGCCCTGATAGGCCCTGATAGGCGATTTAATCCCTCCAGTTCGGTTCCCTGGGTCCAAGCCAATCTCGATCATCTAGATTGGGCCTGTCAACTCTTTAGGTTCTCAAGCGACGTAAGTGTTGATAAGGGGAAGATGGTACACAGAGGTCCATGATGAGTAGGACAAGGATTTCTAGCCAATCGTAACGGTCGTAGATGATGGCATGCGGACAACGGGGGACGGTCTATGCAGTAGTACTTACCTAGGGAGTCCAACATGTTCCCATATGCAAGCGTGGCTGATTGTTGCTTGATCGCTGAGTACCGCATGCGGCGGTTGACCAAAGAGAAACGCCCAAATACCCCTCGTGGGAAGGTCCCTGCGCTCACGACGTACGTACCACGATCTGCTATCCTAGCTATCAGTTGTCTGACATGCATCGAGCCGCCTTACGGGTTTCTTTTGACGCCAATCTTAATTACAAGATTGTTTCACCCCCACTTGATTTTGAGAGATGAGGGGCTGTTCGCTTGTACGTTCGACCACGCCACAGGGGAGATGCGCAGATAGGGACGGACATGGCTGGGACGCTAGTCAGAAGGAGGCTGCGGACGAGTGTCTGGAAACAAGACCGTGGCTAGTCTTGTAGATATTCCTAGTGCATATTTGAGTGTCCGGAAACGGGCACTAAGAGCGGATCAACGGACCCAAGTGGACGTTGTCCTGACTCCTGAGAGGTTGGCGCGACAAAGGAAGTACTTTGGCCATCTAGTTAGTTAGTTAGCTCTGGCGTTATGTCAGTCAGCATTTCAGCGACATTTAGATCGGAAGCTTCTCGTGGCTTTCATAAGCAAGCCAATTGAAAGGAAAACCAGCATGACATCATGAATCACTAGGCTTAGAAAACTTCCTATTCCTTCCAAAATCTTATCGAGGATGGCAAGACAAAAGAAATAGATTGCCCAAGACAAAACCCGTATAATAGCAATAGCTCCGGTGAGCGTTTATGCCAGACGCTCGGATCCACGTGCTCCGCCGCAGACAGGGAGAGACCTGCGTGCTTAGCGTTTTGTCCAGCCCTCACTCTAACTAGCAGCCTAGCTATCTACCTAGTTTAGTCTAGTCAAGTCTGTGTCCTACTATGCTTCGAGAGCAAACATACATATGACAGATGAGTGACCTAACGGACTGGGCTTAACGTGTCAAGGTGGTTAGCAAGAGCATCCACTTTATCCTCTAGAGATATAGTGGCACTGATCGGACAGTGGTAGTACAGGGCACTAACTTGAAACTGGAAATTGAACTATAATTTGGAGAACAAACATTGCTGTCAGTGTGGTAGGTGCGCAGTGCTCGTTCAAAGCGTATGCAAAGCAACCGCACCAAAACATCCGTGCATCCCGTTAAGACAATGGAAGAAGGTAGTAATCGGCAAGATGACACGACTATCCGGAAGCTTCCAGCATCCCGTGTTATCCCGAGACTACGCAACTTGTGGGCTGGGAACTTGGACATGTTACCTCCCGGAGGGCAGCCACAGGGCACTCCTCAATGTGCAGACTAAAGCAGTATACAATTGTATAATTGTAATCATTGAAGAGGAGACACAGCTAAAGGCTGGCATCTAATGTGAAGATTATGATTAGTAGATAAACAGTAGATACAGTTCTGGGTGGATCGGTCATTCATCGGGAGAGGAGAAGGGGAAAATGGATCTTCTCCTGTTTAGCGGGTGCCCCGGAATGAACGAAGCAACGGTCGCGCATTGGCTTGCCGAGGATCTGGGATCTGGACTTCAACAGACCGTGCGGAGGTTTCCCCAGAAATCCAAACAGGCAGGAGGAGAGTGACTGGCAAACTCTCGGGTTCTTTGTTCTGCTTCTCCTTATCAATATCACATCATTCTCTCCCAAGGGATACTGCGGGAATGAAAAGCCGGTGGGTCTGATACTCGACGCATCGGGAAGGGGGGTCGCTAAGGGAGGAAACAATCTGATCCCTGACTACTCTGCTCCGTGTTTCTGGCCTGGGAATGAGATTATGATGATGTTCACGCTAGCTGCCATGCCCCGTCTAGTCTAGTTTAGTGACTGGGTAAGGCCATTGATCTGTCATCCCCGGGGCATGGGGAGGTAGCAGTTAGTAAGTAATTTATCGCACGTCCCTCCCGCACAGCTCCAAACCGGATGTTAGGAAGAGACCTCACTACAGTGCATAATTAGCGCGTCTTGGGGGTCTCGGAGTCCTTCTAGACTCCGGTCGCAGTACGTAAAGTCCGTCGATGATTGGTATGCGGCTAAGGTATAGATCGGAGGCTTTGTCTAGGACACATAGCTCGATTCCTGATAGCAAGGTAGTAATTTAGCTAGCTTAGGCAGCTCAGTATGGATATATAGTAGATAATACGAGGGAGACTGTACTATGGACGACAGGTAAAACCTTCAGTAAGTCCGAAAGAACATTGCTTAATGAGGCTGGCTCTGGATCGTCGATGTTCGGGTGTCAAGACTGGTCTAACCCCACCTAAATGAGAGCCAATGGCGGGCTGCGAAATGCTTAATGTGACCCACACTCATGCACCACGAGAGTTACACCATTCCAGTGCCAACCAATCAGCAATGTGCCAGAATACATGCACTAGACGGGAAAGAGTAAAAGTTGCTGGAGACTAGACCGACATGTCTTAGCGCAACTGCTTCGTCCCCACCCGGCCGGATTTCCATTCGAGGTACCGTCGTCATGATTCACTTTGCGAGCATTTGGTTCTTTGGTGGCAAACAAGATCGAGAAAAGCACCGAACAGATTCTTCTGTGTGCTGGTTCAACCTTGTTTGATGCCCTCCTTGGGAGGTACCCGTTCCTAGGTACTGTGCACTGCTTGATACGAAGGAGAGGGGAAAGGGGGGTGGGAATATACTCGTACTTCTTTCTTAACCCACGCGTACGTCAATCGTAATCAATTCTCCAACAAATCCTCCTTCCGCCAAGCCATCGACGCGGTACCCTGCGTTTCTGATCCTTCTCGTTGGTTTATCTACCAAACCTCACTTGATCCGCGCGACATCAACGCTTCCTTCCCCCTTCGCCCCCCTACCATCGGGTATCTAGACTCTTTAGATCCTGGTCTAGTACCTGGGAAGAATTAAGAGATTTTCTTTTTATCAAAACGAAAATAAAAAGATAAAAAATAATAATACCAAAAAAAAAAAAGAAGAATCAACGGTCGAACCCCCCCGTGCATTATCGCATCTCCACTCGCCACTATCACTAAACTCGCACTCGCAAAAGAAGAGAGAGAGAGAGACAGGTATTTCCGGTTTCCCGCCGCTTCCCGTCAACGTTACTTTACGACTCTTGCCTTTCACCCTGCGACTCCCATACACACGCTGGTTTATTCCCGACCTTTCATCTTAATCTAGCTTCGACCCCATCCAAGTTTCCGATCCTTTCGTGCGACCGAGCAAAAGGCCTTCTCCACCCCCCTCCGAGGGGCTTGTTTGGAGCCGTTAATAACTCTCGCATATCACTCACTCCCTGACACCTTGATGGCCCTTCAACATACATCTTACTAGCTCTCTCGCCCTATAACATCTCCGAGGCGCCTTAGCTGCCCCTTCATATATGCTGCCAATCAAGATCAAATCCTACTCTGGCCTACCCCATACTGTACCATGATCTCAGCACTTTGTCGCCATTCCTAGATAGCGGGCCTTTCCTCGACGCCTCTCGCGCCTTTCCATTGGAGACGAAACATTCTATCTCAATCAATTGTTCCACCTTTTCTGCTTCAACTCCAGCCCTTGCAACGGCCATCCCATTCGCAGACTGCCCTTATGTACCTGATTGAGCTGCTAGGATGACGGCCATACTTCCCGCCTCGAACGAGGGGCGATCACGCTTTTCTCCGGACCCTTTGCGAAGTCCAATCACCCAAACCTACTTCCTCGAAGAGCCCAATGTCGCCACAGCCAAATTTAATCTGCCCGCATATCATCGCAAGGATCGTTCTGATGCTGTGGTGTCCTCCCCGTCGCGGTCAGCGTCTCCATCCCCGGATTTCACTATTACAGCTGTGGGGAATCTCCCACCCACGCCTGCGACTCTGAGCAGTCTATCTCTTATGAGTGAGGGCCATGATGATGACGAGTTGGTCCTGCCGTCGTACGATTCCAGCCAATTTGCACAGAAGGAGCCTGAAGCCCTCAGTGATGTGTCTGTGGACTCCTCGGCGGACTTCCCACGCCTGACGCAAGCACCGGCTGCTGATGATAGTACAATCGAGGATGAGCCATCGAGGCACGTGGATTATCTATCTCATGAATGGAGACAGGAGGATATTTGGGCGTCGTGGCGTTACGTCGTCGCCCGGAGGAACATATATGAAAATGGGACAAGGCTAGAGAATGCCTCGTGGAGGACGTGGGCCAAGCTGAAACTCAACCTGGGTACAGTATCGCCAGAAGCCCTCAACTGGTCAGTTCTTGAACAGAGTCCCTTAGGCCTTGGCTCTTTGCTAACACTCCCAATAGGCTGAAGGACTGCGATGTGACGTGGTTGTACGGACCCTTAAAGACGTGCAATAAGCGGGAGAAAGCATTCAATGGCTCTCCTCCTCCCAGCCGTTTGGAGACACCGACCTTGTACCCGGATAGGAAACCAATATTGAAGAAGAGAACGGCTTCTGAGACTATCTTGCAGCGTTCTCTGTCCCAGCATACGCTCTTGCAACATGCGGGAGCCATTTTAAAAGCACAGGAGGCCGAGATCAACCGTAACCGTCCCCCATTACAGAGGGCCTCCTCGGAGTTTGGACATATGCTTAGCAAGTCGTCCACCACTCCCGTGGGGGGTACTGCTAAGGGTACCGCCACCAATACATCAACGTCGGCCACCCCTAGCGAACGACGGCATATTCACTTCAATAACGAGGTGGTGCAATGTATTGCTGTCGAAGCGAAAGAGGAAGACGATGGATGGCCTGCTCATTTCGGGGATGAGTCATCAGAGGATGGTATCGTCATGATGAAACACATTCATTCTGACTCGTCGCTCAGCGACAAAGGTACGCCTCGTGGTAGCGTTACTGGTGAAAACAAAACCATTGCCCCGCTTCCTTCTACCACACTCAAGTACCGATGGGATGCGTCGGACCATCCGGATGATCTGCCAGATGGCCGAGGGGATGCCCGTGGGAACGGACAAACTACATCGGAATCACCAGCATCCTCAATAATGGGTCGGTGGTCCAGCTACTTCCTGAACTCCACGTCGCCTACTTCGTCCGGAGCCGAGAAGTCGACGCGGAAAAGTGCACGATCTGGCAGGAACATCACGCCATCTGCTAATTTCCTTCTTGACGAAGAAGATAATGACGTGGAATTCGACTGGGAACCAAGCCGCAACTCATATGGCATAGGAAGCCTAAGCCGTCCCTGGTTTGTGAATCCAGAAGATGACGAGGAGCTCGATTACTACTTCCATTCGATGTCTCCGGGAGGAATAACACCCAACGAAGAAGACGAACCATTGAGTGCAAGCATTTTTGACCGTGTGGCAGACACCGTAAACACAGCCAAGGACATTGCACATGTGATATGGAACGTCGGCTGGAGGCGGTGATTCCCTCTCCGTGGAGCATCCACAAGGTCGCAGAGCGGGCTTTACGACTTAATGCACTTGATTTCCTAGCCATCAATTTCTCATGCATCTTTCTCATACAATAAACGACCAGGAAGACGGTTTGCGGCGTTCTGAGCTTTCACCAATTAATGTTGCTGGCTGCTGGTCGACGATAAAAGGGGTTAAAGGAGGGGTTTCTCTATTTTCTTTTCCCATCTTCCGTGGGGCTGTATGTACCTGGAGGAAGCCGGAATTTCCGGATCATGTTTTGGCGTAGTTCATGTTTGGTTTTGGGTTCTGCCTGGGGGCGTTTTTCGATGGGCTGGCTGTCATGACGGCTTTAATTTCCTGCATCTTATTTTTCTTTTACCCCCAGATATCACCACGCGAGGTAGCATTGACTTCTTATGACCCAATGAGACATATGATGATCCAACATACAGCAGATGAAATTCCATTAGTAGTGTACAACATGTTACACCCCAGAATATCCTTCCACACATATTGGACTATCACATTTCTCACTCAACTCCATTTAGTAGTTCCGTCAACAAACACCAAGTATGCTACCGCAACCTTAATACCATAGCTACCTACCAGCTCATGCTCACGCAGCACACAGGTACCAGTTTCACTACCTTTGCTACCAAACCAAGACTGGTGCCTACTTACCAACCTGCACCCCATCGAAGACACCAACCATAGACAGAACTCTCAGACCACCACATTCGAGCAATAAATGTATAAAATGTGCACATGAACATGGAAAAATAGAGATCACACCTGTTCAACTAATTTACTACAAGTAGTTGGTCTCTGTGAGAATTAGTCAGGTACCTCTTTTCCGTCTCTAGGAAAAACCTTGAAGCCAGAACCTATAGAAAGCAAGGCACTTTTGAAAGTAATCTCCTCTGGAAATGAACAACACCAATTACCAAGTACCAATCGGAAGAGAGGTAAAAGAAGGCAGACAGGTTTACTGTGTAATTTGCTTGGAAGATGGGGACTGATAGGATAGGAGAGAAATGCGGCATAAACCTGCGAATTCGGACTAGAAGATGGAATGAGAGTAGGGATTGAATCATGGAAAGAGGTAATTAGTCAACTACTAATGTATGTACTTTGTAAAATGGTACATGTGGTTGGTTAGCTCGCGGTGGATTGATTAATAGCAGGAGGTGCTATAAGGGAATAAGCATCGGTGCCTAATCGTTGGTGGGGATTAGTGCATACCAACAAGGTACTTTGCTACTTTTCTACTACGGAGTAGCTACTAGATATCTACTAGGCACGGATGCAAGGAAGACCGTGCTTTTTAGTTTAGACAAAGCGGGTCTGAAACCGGATCACGTCGTGCTCAATGTTACGTCAGGACGGCTAGAAGTGGGCTGGCTGGCTGGCTCAACTCGGAGGTCGAGTGTATTCAGGGGTGGTGGAGAATGTTGAACGATGGTTGAATGAGACCATTTTATTGTAAACGTGGGCTCACGAGCCACAGACCCTCAATATCAGGGTTTGCGACGATGTATATGCATGCACCAATAGCAATAACCAACTCCTAGATACCTAAAATCCTAACTCCCTGTTGCATTCGAGGTTTTCTGGACTGTAACGAGGACTATCAGCATCATGATTGAAATCCGCTAGTCGACTTCGGTCTTCTTTGTAATGTGTTACTTACATTGGGTATCATCAACAAGGAACAAGAGAGATGGCAAAAAAAGGGTGATGCGTGCGTTGATAGCACCACCATCATACATAGCGGAAAACAGAGATTCGTGAAGGTTTTCCATATATATCAGAAATAGGGATAAGTCCCTATGAAGGTCCCTTCGACCTCTGCTTGGTCAAAAGCAAGATGTAAAGAAATGAAAAAACGGCCACTCAACCCTCCATCACATCTTCCGTAGTGTCACGAAACGTCTCCGGGAAAAAGCCCGGTGGCGGCCAGATGTCGGCAATCGACGGGGGATGTACCAACGGCTGAGTCCCAGCGAGTCGGTCTGGGTCATGGCAGAAAGCCTGGAATGTACTCTCGTCAATAAATCCGAAATCCTTCAGCGCGGCCTCGCGATTGTTAGCCCACTCTGTGGTGTCGAGATATGCAAGATCCTTGAAGATGGCGTCAATGTCGCCGGTTGAGCCGATACGCTCTGTCGTATCCGAGCTCCTATCTCCGGAAGGTACAGAACGTTCGTGTATAACGCCCGGGCCGGTGACCGACATCATCGAACTTGACACCCCAGAGTCGGGTGTAGACGGATGGGGGCGCGGGCCCCGCGGTAATGCTGCATTCAGAGCAGCAGCAGGCTCGGACTTGTCCATGTGTGCCGTTCGCCCGTCCAAGGTTTGTTGGAAGGACACGTCCATCATGGATAGATCAGGATTTTCCACCGTGGGATCTTTTGGCGTCATGTACTGTCCGTCCACAGGGATAGTGATGCCCATAATGGCAGATGTATAATCGGAATCCCCCATTCCAGGTGCAGTCCTTCTCAGGTGAGGGTTCATCGTAGGCTCGCCCATTATGTTCGGATACCCTGCCGCCGATGTTGCCATAGTCCCAGTGGGTAGTGCAGTACTGGTCATACCGCTAGCCATTCCGGGTGCTGATCCTGCCTCTGGTGGCTGATAGGATAGAGCAGGGTTTCCGGGGAGATCTTTAGAACGGTACCAGTGATCGATGGAAGCAGACAATGAGCGATACACTGGCCAAGTTGAACTAAGCTCCGTGGTTCGCTGAAGGAGCGCTTCAGTCCACCGTCCAAAAGGGAACATGTCGGATTCGATTTTATTGCGCAGAGTGAACGCTTGTTCGGCGATAGTGCGCAAAGAAAGCTCGAATATCGGCGGCAAACCGCAAACCTGAAAGTTATCAAGGTGCTGGGACACCATTGGAAGAGCTCTATAAAGGAGTTTCTTGGCTCCTTCGATAGCCGGCCGTTGAGAGCGATGCAGCCCAAGCTCCTGAGGCGCAATGCGCAGATAAAGCCACAGAAGCGTAGCCACATATGTCAGGCCAAGGTAGCTCTGGTGCGGGAGCAAGGCCGAGTGTCGTTCCGGATAGATACTTTCTGGGCCAATCAAGCGACATCCAAGAGGAAGACGATCATCCCATTGCTTAAGCTCCATGACTAGTTGTTGTGCGAATAAGGGTGCGTTTGGTCCGGCCGTGGAGTCGCGAGCAATCTTATTCAGTACACCGGCTAACTCGACTAGTCGATTGAAGCAGCTTAGAGCGAGCAGCGGACCCCGTCGAGGAGGGCTCTTCCCTTGTCCAGCCCCCGTAGGTGGCAAGACATCCGACCATGAGTTCCACTCTTCCAAGCCATCTTCTTCCAACAGCCCGACCATGGTGAGATCACGAGGATGCATGCACGGTCTCCTCGACAAACGGAACGAAAGCAACGAGTCAATCACAAAACACCCAAGGAAAACCGCCTTTCCTTGCCTCAACTCGTCCGATCGTCGAACGTCCATGAAGGCTCCAAGGTCCATCGAAATGGCCATGCGAACAGCCTGGCCACTCAACAGCCAGGCAGCAGTCCAGTCCTCCAGGCCGATGTTAACCAACGTCAGCAGCAACAGTGCCTGCACATGTCCAAGCTCGAACCGCTCCGTTTCAGAAGGAATCAAGCTTCGAGCTACCGAGTAATACTCCTTGGTTTTCGAAAGCGCTTCCAACGCCCCGTCCTGCGGGTTAACCCGAGATTGCGAAATGGTGTAACTGAGCAAGGCCCACAATGCGGCGTGGTCGCCCGAACCTGGGGCCATTTTTGCGACAGATAGCGGCGCGCTTGCATACAGGTACGATGCTCGTAAGATGTTGTGTTTTGCGACGATTGGGAACCATGAGTGAGTGACTGCGAAATAGACGTCTAACAACTGCGAGGTCTGCGGGGGTAATTGCAGGGCATTCGTAGCGCTGGCGGTATACGTGGTGATTCTGCTGTCTGTGGGAGCGGCCAGCCGGGGCCTTTTAGCATGGGGAGAGGTGGAAGGCTCAACAACACGCGGAGCATCATGAGCGAGAGGAGTCGAACTACGGTCGATGCGGAATCCCCATTCACTTCCGGTGCCGTCATCATGGTCTTCCCGAGAGCGCTTTCCTGAGCTCTCCGTGACTGGCTCAGAGTTAGACAGCATCTTCTCGAGTGCCCCATATAGGCGACTGGTTTTCCAAGATTCATGCAGTGTCTCTGATGCGCCATCATCCGTCCATAAGGACATGAGCTTCTGTCTCCGACCAGCTGATTCGGCGGTGGTCCCCAGTAGAGTTAGCATTGTGTCTTCGAAGCCATCGATATTGCAGATGGACAAGGCCCAGAGCTTCTCCAGGCCACGAACATAGCCCTCTGGTAACCCGCGCTTCTTTGCATGGGGATCATATGAGCAGGTCTGGCCTGAAGCCTGGCAGGCCGAACAAGCGGGACGTAGTCCATCGCACTTGTCCTAAAAGTTGGAGGTCATTGTCAGCATGGAGGGTGGGAATTAAAGACATGGTGGAGAAGTAGATAGAAACTGAAGGGGCAAGCAGATCCAGGATGTTGAGTTGAGGAAGTAGGAAAGAAGGAGAGTAGATGGCCAATTGAAACGGCAGTGGGCAGCTGAGCTGCAGCTCCGAGGCGATAACAAGCACCGAAAACGGGCAAGTACGTGACGTGACGCAAGAACGCCGCCCCGAACATTACCGAGTACAGAATGAAATTCCACCTGCAGTTCGGGGTTGAATTGCACCGATCGGGCTAAAAGCAAGAGAAAGATGGAGATGGAGAATAGGAAGGGGAAAATCTATAAAAGAGTGGGGAGAGAAAGAAGCAGAGAAGCCAAAAGAAAAGGTATTAATTAATTGATTGATTGATTGATTGATTCTAACTGACCTTTTTACTTCGACAGCGATCACAGGCTCTCGACACCCTCTTCCGTCGAGGGGCTTTAGAATCGGAACCCTCGTCCATGGGAGAGGGTTAATTAAAAAAGATATGGCATGTCATGAAAGCAGGAAAAAGAGAGGAAAGAAGAGAAGAAGGTAGCGAGCGAAAGGTGGTCGGGCCTCCCAGAAATGACACCGACCAGAAGGGGGAAGGTTAAGAAGGCGTGACGGAAAAGGCAGTTTTCGGTTCAGTTCAGTAGGGAGTAATAGGAATAGGAAGTGTAAAGTTCAAGTAACCTGGGAAGGTTAAGGTAATAGTCGTAGGTAAGTAGTAGTAAGTAGTAGTCGCCAGGCAAGCCGAGAAAGGGACCGCGGCGGAGGGATTGGAGCAAGCCGAAAAGGTTATCCCGCAGTGCATGCCCGTCTGTTATAAAACAAGACCCTCGGGTCCCCCAGACGCAATCGGAAAAGAACTTGTCAAGAAAAGCGATGGCAAGTAGTATTACGCAAGAATCCAATGAGTCTAAAGATGGATGATAGCTACCACAGCCACCTCAGGGTCTCGCTGTTGAATCTCCTTGGTCCATCCAATCCAATATGGAGTTGGTGCATCGGCCCAGACCCATCCTGAGGCAACCAAGTTTAGAAAGGGATCCGGGAAAGTGTATAAAAGTAAAAAAAAAATTACACTACGAGCTGCAAGTTGAAGGGACCGCAACGGGGGAAAGTACAAGGGACGGGAGAAGGAGGGGAAGGGAAAGATCGGGGCAAAAACTTCGGGATGAGCAAAAATATTGGAAAAATAAAATAGAATAATAAATAAAATAAAACAATTCAAAAAAGTTTGACTACTAGTTTACTTTGTCTTTAGTGAGTTACTTAGTGGATGATGGTTGGGTTTAGTCGCCCTTTTCCGGGTGAGTTTTGGGTTCCGTCGGGACTGAGATTGGCAGCTGCAACGATTTTCCAGAATTCAATGCTAAGGAAAAAAAGTAATAATAATAAATGGTATTAAATCACGTAAGAAGAAAATAAAAATTCTTTTTCTATTCTTAAAACAGTAAGAAAATCGAGATAACCTAGATGATAGTGCCAAAAAAGGTTTTTTTTACCCAAAAATTCCCACTTTTCGTGTGGTGAGATTCTCCTCAAAACGGAGGGCCATGTTGTGCCTGAGGCTAGCACCCCACACCGGATCCCCACGGCTTCTCCACGACGCGGTGTGGGAGACTTTCCTCCCAACTGCTTCCCCCTACACAGTCCCTGCACCTTTTGGCTGCAGGAGAAACCGAGACTTCCGCCGTCCTTCGCCGTCTTGGCTCGGTGGGATTCGTGCTCGCTCCCTCTCTCCATAATCCATACTCCATCACACCCCCCCAATATTTAGTGTTGTCTGATAATAATAACTTCCTCAGGCTCAGCCTCCTCTGTTCCTAGCGACTCACAAAAATAGCATTCTCTTGAACCGTGTCAATCAGCCAAGAATTCTTCGCATCAATAATCCGCGTAACCAACCACCTACCAGTTCCTATTATTATCCTTCGCGTCCGAGGGAACTAATCACAATAAGTCTAGAGGACAAGGATAGCGTACATCTAAGCTTTCGAACCGATAATGTTCCTGCTTTCTTAGTTCCCCCATCTGTGGCCATCATTATGTCCTGACTAGTTACGAATCATGGGTCCTCAATGCTGACTTCAAACCTCCATTGTCTGTGGCTATCTACTATCACCTAATGGATAGACGAAAAGGGCGCCCAACCGTCTTCCTAATTATCAAACTCGAAACCCACTAGCCCAATCACTGAGCAGATAGAACCGCCGAAAACCGGCCGTTCCGCTGTCGGCGGACCAACCGTAAAGTCCACCCCACAAAGGCGTCGAGCCCAAGAAGAATCCAAACCACGACTAGTTTACTGTCTATTGTGGCACTCCGAACTAACCGACCCATTTTGGCTTCTGATTCGCCGGTTCCAGGGGTCCGACACCCTTCCTGGTACGTCCTTCTCTTCAGCATGCTCACTGTCCGTGTCAAGCTCTTGACTCGGCTACTGAATAATGACCTTCAGATCATTCGCGGATCCGGCAAAAGATCCGGCATCCCGACTCGGTAGTCATGCAGATGGAGGAGATATACATCTTCAAGGGTTCATCAGTCCCAGGCCTCCGGGCGTCGGTATACCCATCGGGTCCGAATAATCGTGCAGGGTCCTTACCCCGGTGACGCGAAGTGATACAGTAGTACCACTCACTATACTCCATTCAAGTTTAAGCATATACATTCGATTCAATGCTACTGGGCTAATGGGCCGACGTGCTAGACTTTAGAGTGATGTAGGCACAGATTGACCCGGATTTGACAGAACCATATTTTCTATTGATTGGATTACCATCGTTTTCGCAGCTGCTGGCTACCCACCTATTAGCCCATCACACGCCCGCTAAACAGGCGTTTTGTTTCTGCCTGGAGAATGGGGTCGGTTTACTTATCAGGGACGCATGCTTATTGATTAATGATAAATACTAGCATGCGGTTGAAGAGACTAATTGAGTAGGTGGCTACCGATGGATCGGGGGTGACACTCAGGCCAATCTATGTCGTATACGGATTACGGAGAGTCCCGCGGATGGAGATCGTCTATCCGGGTATTGACTTATCCGCCAACAGCCTGGAGGGCAGGCGGTCACTCGTGGCAGATGCGATGGTCCGGCAATGCGGCTGGAGATGCTGAACCCGCGAACCCTTTGGGACTCCGGTGGCTGATGGCCGCAACCGAGCATTCTTGCCATGGTCCCCCAACTGTCATCCTTTGGTTCTGTTATAATCACACTTTCTCCAGCGCCCCCCGGTTGCCTTTGCCCCAGCAAACCAATCACGCCTGCTTGCCCAGCCTGCTTCAACACGTTTCCGTCCCATTGCTGCCCTCGCAGGCATGCCAGGTGCTGCGCCAATTGACCGCCTTTGTCCCTGCCGCACTTACTGCACTCCGCCTCCGCCCGATAGCTAGCAAAAGCTAGTCACCATTTCCTCACCCCCGCCATCTTCCCCGGTATACTAGCTTCTCCGCTTCAGTCACAGGAAAAAAAAAAGATTAAAAAGCGGCCCTCGACAACGCTATCCTCCCTCAATTGAAGCATGGCCACTTCGAATATGACGGAGTGCAGATGATTGGTCCTCATTGGGTTGCTTCGGATACACTGCTGATATCACCTTGATTAATCGTTGCTCTTAGCAACTTAGACTTTCTGCAGCGGACAGTCTTGCTTCCCGCGCACCGACCACACAAGACCTCCGTCCCACTGATCCACGTAAACGTCCACAATGCACAAGATATCCCCGGTAGATAAGCGCCGGAGATTCGATCCTGATGCCTCTCTGGTGCTTGTGGGCATCCGGGGATGCGGAAAGCGGTCTCTGGGATTTGTCGCTGCCACTGCGTTGAAACGGCGGTTCATCACGGAAGACCACTATTTTAAGGAAGTGACCGGACATACCAGGCATGAGTACCTCAAGCGCTATGGAAGTCAGGAATTCCAGCAACGCGATGTCGAAGTCCTCAAGTCAATGCTTGACAACCACCGCTCACGTTGTGTGATTGAATGCGGTCTCGGCAGCCTTACCCGTCCGGTTCAAGAGCACCTTCGTCACTATTCTGCTACCAATCCCATTGTATACATAGTTCGCGACATGGATCGCATTCAAAGCCTATTAGGCCTGGAGGAGCAGTCGGTCAAACTCCTTGCCGAGGGCGATCCCCTACACAGAACATGCTCGAATTTCGAGTTCTACAATGTTGAAGATCATTCCAGTATCGCTTCCCAGACGGATGAGGGATCGCCGGACCGACGATGCGTTGATTATTCCTTCAAGTTGAAAGAAGCGAAAGAGGACTTCACGCGCTTCGTGCGTTTCGTGACTGGCACCGATGTAGGACACACCAGTTATGACTCGCCTTTTGTCCTGCTTGAGACCCCCCCGGAACTCCGGTCCTTCACCCATGCCATTTTTGTACGATCTTCCGACCTGGCAGAAGGCAATGTCAAACTGCAGGAGCTTGAGTCAGGAGGTGATGCCATTGAGCTGTGTGTTGACCGCTGGAGCACGGGATTGACAGCAACTCTCAGCAAGCAGGTCGCTCTACTCCGGAGGAATGCTCGTACGCCCATCATAATCTCAATAGATAAATCCTCCACCGGAATTGCTAGAGGTGATTTGTCTGCTACAAAGGTGAACACTTTATACTTCACTATTGTGGAACATGCTCTACGGCTGGCGGTTGAATATCTGGCCGTAGACTTGAGCCAGGAACGGTCCCGAGTGGAGGAGGCAATCCGTACCAGAGGCAACACAAAGATTATTGGTCAACGCATATTCGAACCTTCTGCGCCAGAGACATGGGAGAGCGAAGAATGCCTTTCCCTCTATTCTGAAGCCGAGAAGCTGGGGTGTCAGCTCGTTCGCTTTCTTCGAGTGGCTACGTCGCGTGAGGATAACGCAGCGGTTGCTAAATTTACAAACAAGGTTCATGCCTTGCCCGGCGAACATCCACCGGTTATCGCATACAACATTGGCCGTCTTGGCCGCACCTCGCAAGTGTTCAATTCTATCCTCACATCTGTAACTCACCCAGCAATCGAAAGGTCTTCCGACAACGAGCGAGACCCGCAGATCACTTCTCGTGACGCAGTTCAGGCCTTGTTCCAAAGTTACGTCCTGGACCCGCTCCAGTTCTTCATCCTCGGAGGTAATGTCGCATACAGTCTGTCCCCTGCAATGCACAACGCTGCTTTCCGTCACTGTGGCATGAGCCATACTTATACCATACCGGACTCGCCCTCGCTTGCAATCATGGATCGGTTGGGCAGGGATTCGCATTTTGGAGGGTCAAGTGTGGTTCAGCCTTGGAGAGTACAACTATCACATAAGCTCGCGGCGAAAAGCCGCCATGTGGAGGCAATTGGTGCGATAAACACCATCGTACCCCTGCGCGCCGGCCCTGATGGGTCCATGTATCCTCTACAAGAGCAGGCGAGTCGGCGTAACCAGGCTGGACCTGTGCTAGGGTGGTACGGTGAGAATACGGACTGGGTTGGCATTATGAACTGCATCAACCGCAACCTCTCTCCACGCAATGCCATCAGCCCATCGAAGACTACTGGGCTGGTGATAGGAGCGGGCGGTATGGCCCGCGCCGCTGTCTATGCTATGCTGCGGCTCGGATGCCGTAAGATCTTCATCTACAATAGAACTTTGTCACGAGCGGAAAGTGTTGCTCGCCATTTCAACTCATGGGCAGCCTCACAAGTGGACTCGGCGGAAGTTGTGTATGTGCTCAAGTCATTGAAGGATGAATGGCCTGAGGATGCCTGTCCGCCTTGCATGATCGCATCTTGTGTGCCTGCGGACCGCGACCGCGATGAACCGCCAGCCAACTTTGAAATGCCTATGCAATGGCTGGGAAGCCCCACTGGCGGCGTAGTCCTTGAGGTAAGTTCTTTAATGATGTGCACAGGTGGGCCTGACTAACGTTTTCATGCTAGTTCGCTTACAAGCCACTGGACACTCCATTGCTGCGCCAGATGCGTCGTATTCGGACTGAAACCGGGCGCCCTTGGGTATTAGTTGATGGACTTGACAATGTGGTCGAGCAAGCGATACCGCAGTTTGAGCTCATGACGGGACGAAAGGCACCCCGTCGCTTGATGTTTTCAGAAGCCCTTCACAACTACGTTGGCGAAGAAGGTCACTTCGATGACAAGACGATCCAAGCCAGGCTTGATCATGTTCGGTAACAGATTCGTGTGTAAGAGAGCATAGCTGCATTACACCGCATACAGAGGTATTGGTGCTCCATTTTGTGGCTGCGTGCAATTATGACCCTGAGCCGGTTCAGGGCCTTTTTTAGGGTGTCCTCGACGCAGCAGCAGCTGGGTCTGAAGGAATCCAAACCAGGGATATGTCTGGGGTATTCTACGTTGTAGAGAAACTGAGATGGGCACCATTATGCGAGGCAAGAGGTGGGTTCTGCAATGCGAGGCTACGACTAAGCCAAGATATAAGAGCCGGCTCATCCAGCGCATTACTGGAGTCCAATGGGCTGATATTACTGCATCTGGATGTGGGATCTCACTGGTCACTGGAATAGCCCCTGGTCGCCAATGATCCACTTCTGTGCCCGGTCCGACGGATGCTAATGGCGTGACATCAGGTCTGATCCTAGCTGCTTATGCAAATGTTACTTCGGTAGTATATGCATGCATGGCTAGGCCGCCATAAACCGCGGCCCAGAACCGAACGGTCAAATGGGGAGCTTGATGTTGTCAGCGGCGCTTAAGGCCGGGTGTCTTTGGTGTTTGACAAGCGAGATTACGTCTGGATATGCATTATGCGATCAGAATTCAGCAGAGGGGGTTTCATATGCAAGAGCACGTTTTAACTAAGAGATAGCGTTGCGCTTGAATAATATAATCTAAGCGGACTTCCAAGCACATTGCACAAAAGCATGCAGTCATGGTAGAGAATTTCTAGATAATTAAGGTACTCTTAAGTGGCTCCTCTCGGTTGACTCTGCGCAACGACGTCTTTTCAGTCGAGGTAGTTTCCTTTGCAGTTCGTTGTAGTAGTGGCTTTCATTTTAAACAAAGAAGGAAATGCAGTCGAATAGTATTGACGTAATGATGTATATGTAACACTAGTGCTCGATAGAACTGCAAACTATATGTATAAATAAGACTACGACTACTACAACTCCTCTCCATCCAAAATTGCACACCAGTAGCAGAACAACCGAGTCCTACATATTTCACGTCAATGCCTCGGTCACATTACCCACCAAGCCCATGCAACCTGTGAACTACCGACTTGAATTGTATCAACAATTATCTACAGCGTCTATGGATAGTAATTGAACACATCACAGACCCTCCACCAAAACGGTCAATCCATCATCCATCCTACTAGCAACCCCTTCCTGAGCACAAGGAAAAAAAAGGAATAAACACAGCCCCTGCAAAGCATCTACACCAAACCATCATCATCACTGCTCTACACGATACATACAATACACAGGGGACACGTGTCCTACATGAATCAACAACATAACATAGCATTCCCCGGAGATATTCTCAGAGGCTGAGATATTTGCGGTGGCGCTTGGAATGTTCAATCTACAGAGATGCCCGGGGCGGAAAACAAGCACCCAGGAGGCGCTGAAGGTGGAGGTTAAATGGACGTGAGGAATGACGGGACGGAATATATTGAGTTCGGTTAGGTTTAGTTTCTTTTATCTTTGTATGAATTTCGTTTGTCTTGTATCTTTTCAATTGCTTTTACTCTTGTGTCCTGAGATACTGGTTTCGCCGATTGCGACTGCAATTTCTATGCTGCTTGCTACGCTGTTTGCTAGGTGAATGAAGCAAATGGTGTCTCTGTCTGTTTGAATACGGATAAGAACGAACAGCAATATGCGGAACCGCTACATCGCAGCGCTACTTCTGCTCAGCAGCGGTAGCAATGTCCTTGCGAAGCAGCGCACGACAGACGAATTTACTTTCAGCTGCGATCCGTTGACGACTCAACTGTCCGACCCGATAGTCGCGCCGGGGAAGCCATCTACGCATACACATGTTGTTACTGGGGGGACAGCATTCCAGCGAACAATGAATGAGAGCACAGCGCAGAATGCAAAGGGGACGACGTGCGAAGTGGATATTGATAGGAGTAATTACTGGGTTCCGCAGCTTTATCATCGCATGAGGAATGGGTCATTTGAGCTCGTGGAGTATCAGTCCAGTGTAGGTATTGCTTTGGACTTCGTTGAGAGTCCTGGAAGCTCGGTTGAGGGTCGAGAGGAATTGGCTAATGAGTTAGATAGAGTATTTATTACTTTGATCGAGCGTGTAATTATACGGCCGGTGCTACGGATTGTGATGAGAAGCTGGTTCCATTAGCACCGCCGAAAGGTCTGCGCATGCTTGCTGGGGATCCGAGTCTTCGGTTTGTTCGCCTATTCTCTATCCAGATGTCTGACAATGCTGATATCAGATGGGAACAGGAATTATAATGATTCGAATTGGTCTCAGCGTGCCATCAGTCATATGTGCATTGGCAAAGATGGAAGCTCGAATGAGACAAAAGGCTTGCCTCAGCAGCCTTGTGAAATGTTGAGGTCGCAGGTTTTTATGCCCTCCTGCTGGGATGGAGAGAACCTGGACAGCTCAGATCATAAGAGTCATGTAGGTGTCGTTGTCTGCGAGCACTTGGGGGTTTTCTGACAGTACTTGTAGATGGCGTATCCCGATACTGGAGACTATAACAAGGGTGTTTGTCCCAAGTCTCATCCCGTTGCGATATATTCCATCTTTCTGGAATTCTTTTTCAACACAGCACCCCATCCAGATTACAAGAACTGGATATATGCGACAGGTGATAAAACCGGATACGGCTTGCACGGAGATTTCATGTACGGTTGGACAGACCAGGTCGCCTTGCAGCAAGCTATAGACACCTGTACCGGTCCACAAGGATTGACCGACCCAGACTGCTCGATAACGAGGAACCAAACAAGAGACTTGGCCCCGATGCCGCAGCCATTGGATGTTCCTGCACCGAAAGACAACATCGGTCAACATGGCCCCGTTAATAGATTGCCCGGTCACCGTAACTGGGCGACTAAGCATAACAATTCGACATTGCATGGGTGAGCTAGGCCTGCATACGTCGACATCGAGTTCGTGTATATAGCTTTGATGAGATGACGTAGTATCGACATTAGATTGCACACATTTCCGCGACTGTAAACTGCCGATATTTGGATGACCTGGAACGCGAGGGAAACAGCTGCTTGTGTTAAGGCTTCCAATTGTGGTGACTAGTATGCTGGTTTCAGACGCGTGAGTCCCGGCCTCAGATCCTGCAGAGTGCCGGGTTGAATGATATCCAAGGGGATAGGTAGCCATCATCAGGAGAGCCCAGTCCATGAGTTGCGTATGCACTTGCAGCGATCGCAAAATCAACCAACGTATCCCATCCCTTTTCTCCACCATTTCCAGACACCCCGTTGTTCCATTAAACTCCCAAACTCCTTGACAGTTTCTACCTCTGACACACCGGCCCTTATATCCCTCATTCTTGTCTGGTGGGATGACTGCTTCTGATCATGAAGGTCTGTCTGATTCTCGTCGTGGAGGGGTCCTGGTCGCGTGGCTAGTTGAAAATCCTTGTACCGAAGTTTTCGAACGACAGTCACCCAAGACTCAACAGCGGATTGGTCTTTCGCCTCGACATACATTATCCCTGGACAACCACCGGAGCGCAGAAGCACGAAGCAATTGTGTATATCGGCTGCGCGTTTCAGCGCAGACACCTTTTTGCGGGAGGTGATGTGGTGGGTTCGGATGAGGGCGTTGTAGAACATCGTTCTTTATTTGTATAATTCGGGGTTAAGCCATTGGGTTTTGCTGACTATCTGACATTTCTGTGAGGGACAGGATAACAGGGTTTTCTGCGGTGGAGGAGCTGGACGCCGACCGCGAAGTAGTAGGGAAAGTATTGGCTCGGAAGATTAATAACAAAAAGAGTCGAAGTGTTCGGACTTCGTCGCCCGCATCTGAGCTTGGAAGCGCTATGGGCGACAATTGTGCGACAGTTGTGCGACCTAGGCCGATTCAATTCTCTGTTGGCCTTGATGGTACACAGGAGGAGCTCTGAGAGTAACAAAAGTGGAACCGTACGACGTAGTCCACGGCAAGTTGTGGTCTCGGCTGTTGCCAATCCATAAACCCAATCAGATGATCGCGGCTGAGCCATCCTTGGTTGATTTGTGGAACTCCAGTATAAACTTCAACTTCATCTTCAAATTTTTGTGTATATAAATGCCTGTGCCTTGATCTAAGATGGTCAGTTAATCTCATATAATGCTGAGTCAACAACCGAAAAAGTTACCATCCCCCTGACAGCTTCATCACTCCAAAATTCGTGCTAACGTATATTGCAAAAACATACATATATATATATATATATATACATATATGATATATTTTTGGAGACAGTTGGGAAAGGCAACTACCGACCTCTTTGTATCACTTCGGACCACCCAATACCATGGAGTTCCCCTTTTGAGTCCCTGTCTCTTGAATGGTTTTTCCCATTCATTGTATTCCACTTTCCCAGCCTTGGCTATCATTTGGACCGGCATCCAGCATGGGAGTTTTCGGATTTCACCTGACAAGTCCCTGAACCTATGGTAGATGCTGGATTATGAAAAGTGTCCAGGTGACCTTCTAATCACTACTGTTAACAGCTAGCTTGTGCATTAATCTTCAATTCGCTTTTACACCTCTATCTCGACATCGATCCTTCCCATACAACAGCATCTAGCGAAAGCATTCCCCTTCACATTTGATCGCTCTGATAGCCACAATGAGTCTTTTAAACCTACCGCAGGAGATCTTGGTGCTCATAATATCTAAGTTGCAGGCATCCGGCGACTATAACACCTTGTTAAAGCTTTGCCAAACTTCAAAGACTGTATGTGCCCTCGTCCAGCCCAAAATCTTCCGCCAATATCCGAGATGGGGTTATATCGATGACAGATATTGGTTACCTGTGTTTGAACACCGCATTGGTTCTCTTATCTGCTTCATACGAACTGTTATTGAACGGCCTGACTTGGGAGCCTGTGTACGCAGTTTGACCGTGGAGGCGTTCAACCAGAGGTCTTATTTACCGCAAGACTGGGAGAAAAAACTCCTGAAGGACTTATTTGTGATGTTTGCAAGAGCAGCTAACCAACTTCCAGCGAGCTGGAAGCAACAATATTTGACAGCTCCCGATGAAGTACATTCGAACTCATTGCTCATGCTTCTTATAACGCTGACGCCTAAATTGGAAACATTACGTCTCAAAATCACTGAAGAAGGCCTGGAAGGATTGGAAGGGTTGGAGCCGCTCTGGGAGCGAGATTCCCAGAGCGTGCGCAGCCATGGATATCTTGCCAACTTGAAGGAACTTGATATTGAATGTGATGAAATGCTTCACAAATCGATGAGAGGTTTGTTTCATCTCATGCATCTGCCCAACTTGAACGAGCTCACATTGTATGACGCTGATGAGGATGGCCCTGGCTGTCCACCTCTTGAACTTCTTCTACCCAAGTCTCTTAGTATTACGACACTGAAATTGGTAGGAGTTAAGTTTCATCAAACAACATTGCGCCAAATGGTTCATGCATGCAGGAGCCTCAAGGTATTCTGCTATTATTCGGCCTGGGAAACTGAAGATGCTTCTCATCCCAAAAAATCCGATCTAGTATCAATCCTGAAGCCTCATCAAAACAGCCTCCAGGAAATTGACGCCGATTCGGACGCTGTGAGGCCCCGTGACTTTAGTGAATATGGCTCATTTACAGCCTTCACAAGCCTCACACATCTTGGCCTGGCGCAAACTGGGCTGAAAGATGCCGCAGACCTTCCAGGCTCTCTAGAACACCTGAGACTTGTGGTTTGTGCTCAACCTGTATATGAGTTTCTCACCAGCCTGATATCAAAGAACAAGATCGGCCAATTGGCTTTGAAATCCCTCAAACTATACCAAAATGGGGACATTCACCCAAGGGAAGGCAGTTGGATCCTCGGGATCAAACCTTTTCCTGAGTTATGGGAAACGGAGGAGGGCAGAGTGGAAATGATGAAGGCGTGTCGACGCTTGGACGACCTCATCGAAACGGCGGACTTTTCAGTCGAAATTTTCAGCTGTTCGGCCTGGAAGATGTACCTCATTTTACAGAAAGAGCTTAGGACGGGTTCGCATTATCCCCATTTTCGGAAGGAGTACAAGTATGTGCGTGTTTGAGAGGGAATACTAGAACAACCATCTTATTTCGGTGATTCGTTGTCAAATTCATTCATCTAGCTTTATATACGATTTCTCAAGAGTTTGATGACACTCTGTTCATGTAAGTTTGGCTTCCAGGATGCTTCGCTTGTATCATTGCTGAGAGAGAGGATATCCTGTAACAACATAATTGTAGCAGTAATGATACAAAAGTACTGAATTTTGTATAACATTTGATATTACCTTAAGGATCTGTAGTCTGGCAGTTATTGATTATGAATGCCAATCCGCATATATCACTATATAATACCCATGAATGTTGGATCACTACTCCCAGCTGAACATACACTATGGCATACAACTTCTAGCTAACAACCAAAACCCTAACAGGATCCAATCCAAACTTTATAACCTAGAGAAGCAATTGTATAAGATGGTATCATATCGCTATGCCAAAACAAGTAAAAGAACAAACCAAGAAACGTTCACCAACCCCACATAACATCACGCCCTCCCCACCTGTAATGAAGAAACAGTCTATACTATATAACAACCACCCCCAATACAGAACCAAGCCTAAACCCAAAGCACCACCCCCCAGAAACTAACCGGCATCGGAATGGATTCAATCGCCTCCGGCAGTCTACTATAATTCAAGAACCACGGACTAGTATAATAGCCCCATGCGGCCACGAACGCCGCATCCACGAGCCAAATAACGACTCGAGAGATGTTACTCTTCGCGGGAAGGACACGCGGCAGAATCTGATCGGAAATTATCTGCTGCACGACCACACATGCTGGCAGAACGCAGAAGAAGAACATCATCATGGACGCGGCGAACCAGTCCTTCGAGACGGCGTAGGTGCCTGCTGCGTGAACGACGCCTGATACCATGAAGGACAGGCAAACGACGAGGAAGCGTTTGAGGCCTAGGGGCCATGAGTCCGGGATGAGGGAGAGGGAGAGGGCCAGGAATGGGCGACGGCAGAGGTCGTGCCACATTTTGCCCCAGATGTCTGGATTGTTACTTTGTTATTCTGCTGTCCTTTGGGCAATGTAAAACGGGTAGGTGACTTGCCTCGTAAGCTAAAGGTGAACATGTATCGGATCGCCCCGAAGACAGGGGGATACATCCATGGTTCCGCTGCGAGCTGTGGAGAGATGATCCGAAGCACACCGACGGAGATTACGCCGGTGGCGGCGTGGATTCCGTCTACGAAGGCGTAGGAGGCCATCCAGTGTACTGGTGGGAGGATGAACAACCGAATTACGCCCTCAGTCGTAGCCGGGGATGCTTGAATGTCCAGCACATTGGTCAGAAATGTCTCTACGAAGTTGCTGACGCTGGAGTAGTTCCGTCCAATGGCTGACTGATACGAGTCGATGATAAAGTAGGCTACAAGAGCCCGAACGATCTTGCCTCTCAAGAACGAGAAGCGGTCGTCATCTGCTACCAGGACGATGTCCTCGCGTTTAGGAACGCACCCATTTGCGCCGTCCGGGGCAGCTTCGAGCTTCCGGACGGGAGGCTGGTACTTGGGAGAGCCGTAGCTCCAACCCACAGCGCGCGGGTTGATGATTAGATCGCAGATCTGAACAAAACGCTTCCACCCTAGCGTGGGAGATATGGGTTCCCATGTATATACGGGTGAAGAGGATAGGTAAGACACCCTTTGCAGGCGCTTCAAGTGACTCAGATCATGGACCAGGAGGAGTTCCACAGCGCGGATGACAAAGGAGGTAGAGAGAAATGCATTGGTATATCTTATAAAGTCCCTGGTATCGGGCGGGTAGAAAATGGCGCAGCAGGCGCTGAGGACGATGATGCCATAGAGGGTGTCTCTCAGACCCGGAAGTAAGGGGAACTTGACATGTAGAAATAAGGCCGCAATCAAGACCGGCAGGGTGTACATGTTGCGGAAGAGGTGAGTTCAGGGCGGAAACTCCAGGAGATAACACCCGCATGCGGAAAAGATAAGGAAAATAAAGCAACGCGATCTAAGCTGAGGTGAAGAGGTGTTGAAGGTATTCAAATAACATGGTTGGAGTGGCGGCGATTGGGTGTCTTTTGGCGCGGCTGATCATCCGCGCGGGCCCGCATTAATCAGCGGTATCGGAATCTGATATCCACTCCGGTTTCCCACTTTCGGGGATATCGGACAACTTGTTGGACTGTGTGCCAGATCATCGTGATGGGGAGAGTGATGAACTATGCCTCGGAAATAATGGGACTCTCATAATGTTGCGCACGAGGCAGTTATACCCCTCTCCAACGAAGTCGGCTTTCAAATCCGCCTGTCCCCGGCGGGCGACAACTGGCGAGAAACTCCGCGGAATAGCCCGAATGCCAGGGCTGATTGTTTTGGGCCTTTTTTGAATGTCCATCCTCAAGCTGCAGTGCGCAGGCGACATGGTATTGTCTCGCTGTCTTGCATTGTTTGCTCATTTTGCACTGTCTAAATCTTCGTAGTCCTATGATATCCTACCATCCTGTCACTGCATGATTTGTTGCTTGCACAAGTATGCTTGTCTCTACACCGCAACAAGAGGCCTGTATGACACTTGAGTAAGGTATCAATAGGAAAAACCTACAATTCTCGCAGTGTAGTCGCTGAGTTAGGTCTTTGATGCGGTGTAGACACCGGACCAGCCATCGCCATGGACATGATCGACCGAGACTATGTTGATGTTGCGGTCAATGCCTTGCACATCGGTAGATCAAGTCTGGAGCTAGTGGATAACCTCGCGAATATAGCAAACTCACTTGACAATGGCAAAGACCCTGTATATATTGTATTTGACTCACATTTCAACCTGAGGTGTCTGCATGTCTTCCATGTTCGCATAGTTATTCGTAGAGATGGCAGTGGCAGCAAGTAATTCATCATATGACTACTCAAGGTGAACAATCAAGGATACTGTCTATATTAAATGAAAGGATGAATGATGGTCGAATGTATGCGTCAGGTACGGTTGGTGCTATAAAACCTCCTCTTCCTCCACATCCCTGACCGGCAAGACGCTATAGCCAATTTCTATGTCGACTTTGGCAAGTGTTATCACTATTCCCTGCTGAGGTTGACCGAATGTGACCGTGTGGGTATTGGCGTGGGACTATAGCCTCTATCCTATTTTTTATGCTGCGCCTGCCACCTGACTAAGTGACCCATCTCGTTGTTAGCATAACCCATATAGAGCAAGCGCACAATGATGAGCATGCCAGATAATAACTTGATGTTGCTTACGCCGCCAGTAATTGTAGACGGCCAGAAAAAAAATACGAGGCAGACCGTATACATCTAATCAAAGTAGACGAAGTGTTGATCCGCTGGAAGAATGGAGAGGTAACGTGGGAACAACCTGACAATGTCAAAGACGATATAACAGAAATGCTGAAAGCATATCAGAAAGGTTAGAGACGAAACGTTTTACACTGATCAGCTGCGTTCTGACCCACAGAGTGGAACACGAAGTGAGAGCAGGCTAGGCGTAAAAATGCGAACAACGCCCCCATGGAACGCGCATCTATCAGACGCTCGGGTTTGCACTATCGTGCACGACATGGTGGCTGCTACCACTCGTGGACAGAGATGGGCAGCTGATCTCATTCGCAAAGGGGATATTAGGCTCGATAGAGTACCTCGCGGACTCACAATGTGGCTAGAAGATAGCGGTGCTCGTTGGTACCAGTTTGCTTCAACATGGAATTTGATGCTAGCTGAGAAGAAGTTGATGAGATACAAATGGGAGAACAAGCAGGGGAGTAGGTAGAAGGGGGCACCATCAGTAGGACTACCCATGCCTTCCTCGTCACCATCTGCTTCTCTCATGGGCGACTCAGACACTTACTCTGGTATGCTACTATGTGCCGACAGGGTTTTATACCTACACTAGGCCCTATTCTGATTCTAGGAGAAGCCAGACCTGTTCAGGGGTCTGGACTTAATTACTGTTCCTTCGGTGTTCTTTAGTAATCGACATAGCAAATTGTAGTACTGCTTAGGAGCCGACAGAGACTTGCGGATGGATTATGGTGATATGAATGAAGTGGTCAGAACCTGTCGGCAATAGAGTGGAAGGGAGCATGGAAGTGGACAAAATGTTCGACAGGTGGGCTCAGACTATCACGTAAGAAACATGCTACGTTGAGACCGGATCACCAAGCTAACATCAAGAGGCTAGTCGGACCCCACTCCTGAAATGGAGGAGATTCTTTCACATGGAAGCTGTTCAAAATCCCATCGCTGTTCTCCCATTATATATAGCGTATCTACGTGGTCTTGCTCCGGAATGGATGACTTTGATAGGAGAGGACACCAGCACGAGTCTGATACGTCGTGAGATTATTAGTTTTTAGGCACAGCACCCAGACAAGACCAGTGCAGAAAATCCCAAAACTACTCTTTCAAGTACTAGAGGAGAGTATTGACTATCCTCGGGGTTAGCTAGGCCCGAAGGCCGAGATTGAACAGATTGTTTTAGCAGCTCCATTGTTCAAGATATCTATCAACGCATCTATAGCCATGAGGACGAGTTTGGTACCCTATGATGGGGATAAGACTGTGCCAGTCAATGCCTGAAAACTAATATTTACTCCTGTTTCTTTCTGATTGATTTACTATTTATCTGTGGGAGAAGAGCGTAAGATACAAGCACTTGTGCAATGTTCAGCCTTATGGGAAAATGGAGCTAGACCAGACTCAGCTAGAGCCGGCATCTGATGTTGTCATGCTTGCCGTTCCCTCCACTATCTTTCCAGAAGAGACGGTCATCTTCGACATGCTAGATACAGTATAAATAGAACTTGACTTGTATCACTTGATATATAAAGGTACTGCCTGGGATGGCTTCTCAACAAGCGAAGTTCCCCTTAGTTCATTGCCTTTTCATGTTGTGGATCATTGACAAACTTGCTTATGTCAGGGAAGCTAGCCTGAAAAAGTAACTCCGAGTACTCGGACATCCACATCAAGCAAATCCGATGCGTAATCCCGCATGACTCCTGAAAGAGGCCGACTAAACCATCGACTAACTAGATACTACTAAGAATCAAAAGTACCCCCAGGCTGCCACTAACCACTCAAGCCCATCAAGTGCCACGCTCCCTGAATGACCACGTCTTCCTCCTGAGCCAAATTAGGCAGCGAAGCCCGTGGGGCTCGGCCGTAAGCTTACAGATCAGATAAGACTTTGATGTTGCCGGTCGCTGCCCTCCGCTTCATCTTCAAATTCACCACACTCCACCACTGATAGAACTGCATCAGGTGACTTGGCACGGTCGGTCCAACCCACCACCATCAGTCACATCATCGCTCCCAAACAAGAACGTCGCTCTAACCACCAAGGCCATGGATGAAGATCACTCCCCAAAGTCTCCGCCGCGACGGCGCAGACCACCCCTATCTTGTACCATTTGCAGGCGTCGCAAGTTAAAATGCGACCGCTCTCTGCCATGTGGGCAATGCATGAAGTCCAAAACGCCAGATCAATGCATCTACGTTGGCCCTCAGGCGCCGGGGTCGGGGAGCGCTTCCCGCACCCCGCCAGAACGCGTGCGCATCTCCAGTAGTCGAGCCAGTCCGGCGCACGGGGGCGTCTACGTCTTTGATTCCAAGCACCAGTCCACCAACAGGGTCACCAAGCCGAAAGCGCGGTCAGACGAGTTGCACGAACTGCGTAGTCGCATCCAGTTCCTGGAAAGCGCTCTCTCCAAAACTGGGTGTATGCACACTCCAGAAAGTCTGGGTGGTGACTCGGTAGACATCGGGCATCGTTCGGGTCCGGAGTCGCAGAATCTCATTGATAATGTGAAAGATCTTCCCGATCGGTGTTGTTTCCGAGGGAAGAAAATCCGCACGCGATTCGTTGGACGGAGCCATGCGTCCGTCTCTTTGTCTTTTGTAAGTGTGTGTTGTGCCATGGCTGATTTGTGGATGGTGCTAATGTCCGCAGTTTGATGATGTTGGCAAATTCATGCGGGGCCGCCGCAGTACGATGAAGAGAATCCCCAACTACAAGAAGTTCAAGAACTTCAAGGGGGAGATATGGGCTCGAGAGCGACAGGAACACCAGCGCGCCTATCAACAAAAGTCTCCCTCGCTGGAGGAGATGGTTCCGCCTCGACAAGTCGCTGACGAACTACTCAACTTGTATCTGACCACATTTGAGACGACACACCGTATTCTGCATATCCCAACCTTCCTGGAGCAGTACGAAAACTTCTGGTCGGGAGTGCAGCCGAAAGAACCGTCTTTTGTGGCGAAGCTTCTGGCATTGATGGCAGCCAGTTGCTGTTTTTTGAGCCCGAACACTAAGATCAATGGGGAGAGCAGGGTGTATCAGGCAGCCGCTGAATGGATTGCCGGTGTTCGGTCGTGGATTGCGTTCACGATGGTCAGCTCGACCATCGATTTCAACATTTTGCAGATCGAGTGTCTTTTGATGATTGCACGGCAGGCCGATGCTATTGACGGGGACATTGTGTGGATCTCCTCGGGCTCGCTCATACGGACTGCCATGACCATGGGACTGCATCGGGATCCTCATCGATTTGGTAAGATGACAAGATTTTGGGCCGAGATGCGTCGGCGGCTGTGGGCAACCATTTTGGAGCTTGACTTGCAGTCGTCCTTGGATGGCGGTATGCCGCCTACGATCGACCTGGACGAATACGATTGCGAGGCGCCCTCTAACCTGGACGATTCCCAGCTGACGGAAAATATGGTCGATGACCCTGTTCCCAAAGATATAGGGGTATACACACAAAGCACCTTTCAGGTTTTGCTTCTGCAGTCACTGCCCCTGCGAATTCGCATTGCCAAAGCCATTAACAGTCTGAAACTTACGATATCATATGATGAGGCCTTGCGGCTGAGCGAAGAGCTGATCCAACTCATGCACTTTGGCTTGGAGATCTTCCAGAAGGCCGGACCGGGCCCGTCATTCGCGCAGTCAATGTTGGCATTTCTGTTGCGGCGGTCGATTTTGGTTCTGAATCGGCCTTTTGCGCTAAGTATTATCCGGTCGCCCAAATTCTCTTACTCGCGGAAGATCTGCCTTGAGTCCGCATTGGACATCCTCTCTCACCACGATCCCCCGGCGAGCTCGCAGGTGAACCCGCATCTGGGGCAACTGAGCGGAGGAATGTTTCGCGACGAATTCTTGCACGCTGCTCTGACAGTATGCGTTGAACTGTACCTGCAGGCAGGCGAGTTCAACACACAGAACACATCGACAATGCAGTCCAGCGCGTTGACATCGTTGAACGATCTGGTACGGTCGCAGCAGGAGGTCATGATCGGGGCAGTCGAGCGAACGATTGAAACATTTGGAAGCCGAATCACACCAAACGGCAAGGGAGGGAAGGCTTTCTTTTTTCCGACGCTCGCTTTGTCATCGGTGAAGGCGCGACTGCGAGGGGAAGATCCGCAGAAGGCATTAGAGCAGGATGCTATGCAATGTATGCAGATGAGCGAGCAGATGTTGCAGGGGGCAAGCTGGGAGACGGTCCGAGCCAAGGCTACGTCGACAGTAGGTGTACAGTTCGTGTTTTTATTGATATATGCTGACAGATGTAGCCGGTTTCTACACCATCGTTGAATCTCGAGACGCCGGAAATGCAATTCGACCCTGCCTCGTATGGGTTAGATACGGTAAGTTCTCTTGTTTGACCATATGAGGTGGATTAATGCTAATGGACGCAGTCTGAATTCGGGACACTATTTGACCTCAACGACTTTGCGATCCCCGAAATGTGGGATCAGGACTTTCTGGCGCTATTGTAGATAAGGGTTGGTAGTACCGAGGCGTTGGGACAGCGAATTATTGCGAACAAGGATAAAAAGTTTCATGTGAAGCCGACAGGCTATGATGTACGATATGACTGCCGATCATTCCATAGATATAGTTAGTATATAATCTCTCCCATCTCAACAGCAGAAGCATCTCCAAATTAAGCACCAGAACCATGTCGTAAGTCACCCAGTCACTTTACACTACAGTACATCCTACTAAATGACCAATATTAGTTCCCTCCTCACAATCCTCGGCCTCACAGCCCCAGAAGGCCTCGACCTTCCCAATCGCGCCGTCCCCTACCTCCTCTTCAACTGGTTTTACGCCTACGGCATCCTCAGCACCCGGCCTGCGAAACGCCTCCTCCGTATCGACCATAACGTCGCGCCCAGAGATGACCTGAAAGTCTACGGCGAGGCAGCCGTGCAAGCGGGGAAGATCTCCCGCAGACAGTTGGATCGACTTAAGCGGCAGGAGGCAGCGCATGCCAATGCCGTCGAGGGATTTCCGCTTTTCGTGGCGGCTGGTGCGTGACTATACCTTTTTATCCTCAACTGCCAATGTTCCTCTTTGGCATCATAGATCAACCGCTAATTATGTATCTGGGGAGATATAGTGGTAGTAGCATTGCACACAGGCCTCCCCAACGACGTGATCAACGGTATCGGCGCATGGTACACGATATCTAGGATTTTATTTGGACTTGCGTATGTGTTTATTGAATCGGAGACGTTGAGCTTTTCGCGGTCGGTGTTGTGGTGGTCTGGGAATATCAGTTGTATTACTGCATTGGTGTTGGGAGGGAGGAAGCTGAGTTGATTTAGTTGTTTGGATTGTGAGGTTTTCCTTTTTGATTTAGGGATGGAAGAATAAATGGATGATGGGGGTGGATGTGTGTGTGGGGATAAGTCGGAGATTGGGATCGCCTGTTGGGAATGATCTGCGGGGGTTTAGTGGGGAAGATAGATGTTTCGCTTTGGACCGAGGTAGACTTGTTTTTGGGGGGAGCTGATTTATGAGCTTTTTGCTGTTTACGTCTAGATTTGAAATGGGTATGCATAAGGCTGGGATTTGTGTTATGGTTGCTTATTAACGTTGTTTAATTATTTCATTATTTAGGTTATTGTGGATAATTGTATAGAAGGAATGTGCATCAAATCTGAGCTGTTTGACAGACAGGCACGCACTACAGTGGTAATGATGAAATAAAGGTATTAGTGAGAATCTAGAAACCAGTTATTCCTGCAATAATACTTGAATTACAGTTGTGCTGTCAGAACAGTTGAGTCATGCTATGCTGCAATACAGCAATCCTCAATGTGTATACCTATACCACGGAGGATATCATCCCACCAGCAAACCCACAAAAACAACATTCCCAGCTCACTCTACATAATACTAGTACACCATGATCAGTTAATATCCCCACAATTCGCTTGTCTCTCCACAACATCCAAGACATCACCCCATTACTCACCCATACCCAAATCACCGTGAGTCACCCTCGATTGGTGGGAAATTCCACCAACTGCCTCACAGACAATCCGGGGAAATTATGCCAGCTCAGGCGGACCCCGTGCACCAGCCAAGATCACCATGACAGGTGGGAAATTGTTCTCCCCGGTTTCCCCGTGGGGTTTACCCCAATTCTTCCCCAGATTATCGAGATTGCTATGATGTTATCGATCGTATGTATCTGGGGTACATACATATAAACCTACCTAGAAAATTTATATATATTAGACAATCAATGTCTGTTTACTTTCACTGAGACTGAAGTAAAAGCAAACGGCAGAGAAGAATCGGCCTGCAAAATGCATCTCCTCCCTTTGACCCTCTTCTTCACCGCCGCTTTCGGCGTCTCCGTCCCCAGATCTCCCCTCATCCCCGGCGCACAAATCATCCCCGCGTCCAACACAGCACATCTACATGCCATTGGAGCTCAATATCCCAAGTATCCAGACCGCGAGACAGTTACTATTCGGCCATCGCGCAATGAACTTGACGATGTGTCCAGTGACTTCCTCTGGGGCTTGAAGCAGGCGAACCATGGTGGTCGGTTATTGTTGAAGCGGGGGGAGACCTATGTGATCGGGAAGAAGTTGGATTTGACCTTCTTGGATAATATTGAGGTGCAGCTTGAAGGGGAGATTCAGGTATATCCCTCCTTTCACCTTCTTCGGTAATGGTTTAGGAGACATGATACTGATATTGTTGCTACCGCTTAGTTCACAAACAACATCACCTACTGGCAGGCCAACAACTTCTACTACGACTTCCAGAAATCCATCACCTTCTGGCGCTGGGGTGGTCAGGACATCAAGATCTTCGGGAGTGGTGTGCTGAACGGCAATGGGCAGAAATGGTATGATGAGTTTGCTGGAAAGCAAATTTTGGTATGCCACATCCACATACATTCCTGCAAGGAACGAATATGCTGATAATGACAATAATAATAGGACTCGGACAACACATTCTACCGCCCCATCCTCTTCCTCACCGATAACGCAACCCGCGTCTCGGTCGAGGGCATCACGCAGCTGAACTCGCCGTGCTGGACAAATTTTTTCGTTCGCACTAATGATGTCTCCTTTGATAATGTGTACATTCATGCGTTTTCGACCAATGCTTCGGTCAGTTCCATCTCCTCTGGCGTCTAGTTTGATCCCAATGGTATGTAGCTAACTGATCACAGTCCGACCCCGCCAACACCGATGGTATGGACTCTCTCGAAGTCGACGGTGTTAGCTTCACCAATATGCGCATCGATGTCGGAGATGACTGCTTCTCGCCAAAGCCGAACACGACCAACATCTTCGTCCAGAACATGTGGTGCAACAACACGCACGGCGTGAGTATGGGTAGTATTGGCCAGTACGCTGGTGAGATGGATATCATTGAGAACGTATACATTGAAAATGTAACGTTGCTGAATGGACAGGTACGTGGCTCGTCACCCACTGACCCGTATTACAAGACTAATGTGAAATAGAACGGCGCCCGCCTCAAGGCCTGGGCCGGCAAAGACGTCGGCTACGGCCGCATCAACAACGTCACGTACAAGAACATCCAGATCCAGAACACAGATGCGCCGATCGTGTTGGACCAGTGCTACTTTGATATCAATGCTACAGAGTGTGCCGAGTACCCGTCTGCTGTGAACATTACCAACATCTTGTTTGAGAACATCTGGGGCTCTTCCTCGGGTAAAGATGGCAAGATTGTGGCGGATCTGGTCTGTTCGCCAGATGCGGTGTGCACGAACATTACCCTGTCGAATGTCAATATAACAAGCCCCAAGGGAACTGCGGAGATTGTGTGTGATGATATCCAGGGTGGAATTGGGGTGGATTGTGTGAGTGATGATAGTGTTACGCGGTAGATACTCGGGTGGTCACTAGGGTCTGCCATGATGATTATGTCACGTATGGTAGTAGTAAAACAAATAGAACTATGTTTATTTACTGATTACATTCCTCTTATTAGTAAAGCATGCAATGTGGTACGACATTGAGTACCTTGGTAAACCATAATTTCTACTAGTACTACCTTGTAGACAAGAGGACCTTGGGCGCAAACCAATCACAACGTCGATGAAACTAACCAACCCTAAGTAGTATACATTAGTATATACACCTTGGTGGTGACAAGTATATAACGTAGATGAAGTAGACGAAATTACTCTAATCCTCCATTTGATTCTGATCCCTCTCATTCTCTCAAAAAGTAACAAGGAATCAATATGATCGACTCCGGCAAAGAATCCCTCCACCCAACAATCCCCAACAATGCGTTGGAGAGTCCAGCTCCTACATCCAAGAGGAGAAAGTTGCCTGTTACTCTCCTTTCTGGATTCTTAGTACTTCTTCCCACGCCTCCCTTCATTCTCAAATCCCCAGAAAACTAATATAATGGCTCATAACTAGGGAAGCGGCAAAACCACCCTCCTCGAACACATCCTCCTCTCGCCTGACCATGGCCTCCGCATCGCAGTCATAGTGAATGACATGAGCAGGTACATGTCCCATCATCTATATACCCGTACCATCTAACAAAAGGAATAGTCTCAACATCGACGCAACCCTAATCAAACACCACCACACCGTCTCGCACACAAAGGAATCCCTCATCCAGCTACAAAACGGCTGTATATGCTGCACTCTCCGCGGGGATTTACTCGCCGAGCTGGCGCGACTCGCATCGCAAGATGGGGTTGAGTACGTCGTGATCGAAAGTACGGGGATTAGTGAGCCGATGCAAGTGGCTGAGACGTTCACGGCGGAGTTTGGGGCCGCGATGTTAGAGGCGGATGGGGATGGGAGTGGAGCTGAGCAGCAGGTGTTGAGTGTGGAGGAGAGGAAGGTTATTGAGGATATGTATATCTCTCCCCTTTCCCCATTCTTTTCATTATACGAGTGATGTGTGCTGATGGATCGGTATGTATAGTGTCAAACAAGGCGGCCTACACACCCTCACCACCCTCGACACCACAGTAACCGTCATCGACGCATTCAATCTCTACTCGAACCTCGATACCGCGGAGTTCCTCTCCGATAGATATACCTCTGGGGAAGTCATCCCAGAAGATGAGAGAACCATCTCCGATTTGATGGTCGATCAGATTGAGTTTGCGGATGTGATTATCATCAATAAGATTGATCTTGTTGATAAGGTTGCTAAAGACAAGATCCATACGTTGATTAAATTGCTTAATCCGGCTGCGAAGGTCATGGAGGCGAAGTACTCCAAGATTGATGTGCGGGAGATTCTGGACACGGGGAGGTTTGATTTCGTTAAGGCGGCGAGTGGTGCCGGTTGGTTGAGGAGTCTGCATGAGATGAGTCGGTTGAATACAGGGAATGGGGAGAGGGTGGCGCCGAAGCCGGAGACGGTTGAGTATGTATTCCGTTTCTAATTCTTTGTTTCGTGATTAGGTTCGTTGGCTAATGTGGACAGGTATGGCATCAATAACTTTGTTTATACGGCTAGACGGCCGTTTCATCCGCGCAGGCTGTTCAAGTTGCTGCATGATAAGTTTATTATTTTGCAGAATGCGGCTGGGGAGGATGATGATGATGATGATGATGAAGATGATGAAGATGATGAGGAGGAGGATGACGATAATGATGAAGAGATGAAAGATGACGATGAAGACAACACCGAGGACGAAGAAGAAGAAGACGACGATGATGAAGACATCACCTCCATCCCCCCCGAAACTATCCTCTCTAACAAACGCTCCGACCCCATTCTCGCCCCCATCCTCCGCTCCAAAGGCTTCTTCTGGTTCGCTACCCGCCCATACCAATTCGGCGAATGGAGTCAAGCCGGCGCCATGCTCACATTAGGCTGTGGTGGCGGGTGGTTCGCCGAATTACCTGACGAAGCATGGCCGGAGGATGCGGACGTGCGCAAGTCTATTGAAGATGACTTCAAGGGTGAATGGGGCGATCGGCGTCAGGAGATTGTGTTCATTGGTGAGGGTATTGATACAACGGCGATTAAAAAGCTGCTTGATGAGTGTCTGTTAGATAAGAAGGAGATGAAGAAGTGGGAGAAGGTGATGCGGACGAAGGGCGTTAAGAGGGCAGAGAAGCAGGAGATCATGGCGGGGATTTGGGAGGATGGATGGGAGGATTGGCCTAATTTGGAGGATGATGATATCAAAGATGAGGAGGAGGTGAAGGGGGAGAAGAGTGGGAAGAGGAAGGCGAGTGAGCTGTTGAATGGTCATGGACATGGCCATGCTCATGGGCATTCTCATGCACATGGACCGGGTCATAAGAGTCGACCAGTAGTCAAGAAGTGATGCGTTGATAAAATTATAGACTGGTACTATTAACAAAAGCAACTATTTGCATAACTCATGAAATTATATACTCTCCGTCCCATATCCACAGGTATTTACCATCCCTCCACCCTCCTCATCCTCAAATGCATCCCTTCAACCGGCTTCGTCGTAACCGCCCCAGCAATATGAATAACCTGGTTTGGATCCTTCATCTCCACCTCATACCTCCCCAACACTCCCGCCAGCGCGCACCTCAACTCCGCTTTAGCAAAGTCCTTCCCAATACACGCTCTCTGGCCATGCAAAAACGTTATCTGGGCATAGTTCGTCCCGGCTCCTCCATGTCCATTCACCACCTGATTCCCCTCTTTATCTGTGTCCACCCATCGCTCTGGCCTGAACACATCCGCGTCCTTGCCCCAGAACTCAGGACTGCGATTGATAGCGTACGGGCAGAGGAGAATTCTCGTTCCTTTCGGGATAGCGGTATTGGCGACAGTAGTGTCGCGGATGGATTCGCGCAGAGTCAGCGGGACGGTGGGATACAGGCGGAGGACCTCCTGGACGATGCCGTTCAGTAGGGGCAGGGATTCAAGGTCTGCGTGGGTAATAGGTGACGATCCTGTTGGAATACGGGAGCGGATCTCGTCTCGCAGACGGGGCTGGTATGTTGGGTGCAGGGTAAGAAGGTAGCAGGCCCAGGTGAAGGCGCTGGCGGTGGTTTCGTGCTGTTTTCTATTTAGTATATATGCCCATCATAGATTTAAGAATCAGTATGGGGGTTGGGTCAAGACATACACCAGCAGCAAGGAACGTCAGCATCTGATCAACCAGCTCATCATCGCTAAAGTCACCCCCTAGCATCATCGTGCCGAGAATATCCGCTTCCAGTTCTGCGGCCGTGGCTTTCGTCTGAAGCATCGCGGCTCTCTTCTCTGATACAATGTCCTTGCACAGGTCGCGGAGGAAGCCTGTCTCCGTGTCGATGACCTTGTTCATGCGCCATGGCAGCTTCCGGGCAAACCACTGCGGGAGGAGAACGTTGACTGCCAAAAAGGCGATCTTTTCGCGGGTTGGCTCCAAAATGGCGAGGAAGCTGTCGGCGACTTTGTTCTCGGGGTTGTGGAGCGAACGAAAGTCGCGGCCCATGGCGGCGGGGCCGATGATATCTAGTGTTAGACGACTATTCGTCGCTTAGTATTGTATTTTTAAAGGTGGGATGTTGGCTGCTAAAAAGCAAAGGGGATGGTGTACCTCGCCCAAACACTCATCTCCACACAGGACTCATTCGCATCCATCTCTTTCTGCAGCTCATCCATCAACAACCCCGTTTTCTCCCACATCAGCGCATACAGCGCACGAATATGCCGTACGTTGAACGACGGCGTCAACGCCCGACGCTGCTTCTTATGTGCACTTCCTTCGGACAATATCAGCCCGAAGCCGATGATCCGTGCTAGGAATTCGCGAGTGCGCCAGGGCTTCTCGAAGTCATACGTGTTGGTGCTCATGATGTCCAGCAGGGCCTGGTGGTTTGTGGCGACCAAGAAGCTGCGGTTGAGAATGTCGCGGAAATGAATGAGGCCATTGTTGGGGATAGTTTTCATCCATTGCAGTGGGAGACGACCGCGGGGGTCGTCGAAGAGGACGCGCGCATGATTGAGGTTGCCCTGGAACTTTTAGTGACTGTTATTGCAATGAGAAGGTAGGATACAAAGTATACCGGTAGGGTAGGCAGATGACGCAATGGATTCACCCAGTATGGATAGATAATGAACCCCCAGACAAATCGGAGAATAAGATTGCCTGCCAGTGCGAGCAGCGTCACACTGCGAAAGGCCCAGTCGGGGAGTAAACCGTGTTGAAGAAGGTAGCCCTCTACGAGGGACGCTGCCAGCAGCACGAGAGAGTCCATGGTGTGATACAATGTTGGACAGACATCGCAGAGAATAGTTTCAAAATGAAAGTCATGTTGAGGAGAAATATTGCAGTCGGAAAAAAAGAGTATGAGGATCGACATCATCCAGGGTCAACCGAAGTGCGTCTGTCTTGCCTCGGTTGCCATGAGCCGACGATCAGCCCTAGTTGACCCCTCATCGCTCAACATTATCAGATAGGCTAGTACGGAGTAGATATGGAGCATATTTCTACCCCAATACCTTATTTATGGGGGATAGGAACAAATCACATGGGATCGGCACCGTTGATCGGCGTCAATGCAAACCAATGGATCAACATCTCCGCAATTTGTTGTTGTCCGAAAGTTAACCGCGGATCAATCGCAACGATTTCCCGTTTGGGGAGTTCTCAGTTTGTGGAATGTACAGAATGCCGCATTCATGCCACAATCTTCAGCCATGTGAGCCTCGGCCATCGATGGAAGGGATATATAGCAAGGGCTGCCACACTTTTACCTTATCTTAGCTTGATCAAGGTACCTTGAAGAAATCACCACCAATAGAATTGTATACCACCATCATGTCATTCATCCCTCCTGTTGTCCACGAATGGACTCAAACTGCCCTGGCCAATCTGCCCCCTCCAGCACAGCAAGCATTGCTGCACCCGCTGGTCCCTAAAGCTCTCGCTGCTATCTTAGCTTTCACTGCTCTGCGCCAAACCAACCGCGTCCTCAACTCGCTATCCCTTAGCAATATCAGCACCCGGAAATGGGACAATGCCCGCGAACTCGTCCTCCTAACCGGCGGATGCAGTGGCATCGGCAAGCAAGTCATGACAGAACTATCCTCGCATGGCGCGAAAGTTATCATTCTCGACATTAGTGAACCCACCTTCAAACTCCGTACGCCCCCTTTCCTACAACACAAACTTTCAGCCACTAATATGAAACAGCACCAAACGTCCACTTCTACAAAGCAGATATCACCTCCTCCGCCGCACTGCACCCCGTAGCAGAACAGATTCGGCGCGAACACGGCCATCCCACAGTTCTTGTGAACAACGCAGGTGTCGCCAACGACGCGACGATCCTCGACGAACCCGAGGCCAAGATTAGACAAACTTTCGAAGTGAATACGATTTCACACTTTCTCACCGTGAAGGAGTTCCTCCCCGCCATGATCGAGAGAAACCATGGCCATGTCGTGACGGTGGCTAGTCAGGCTAGTTTCATGTCGCTCGGAGAGATTGTGGATTATAGCTGTTCGAAGGCGAGTGCCTTGGCATTCCATGAGGGGTTGGGGCAGGAGCTAAAGTATTGGCATAAGACTACGGGGGTGAAGACGAGGTAAGCTTTCTTCTCTTTTCTCTTTTCGATGCAGGGAAGAAGGCTAATAATACATAGTGTGGTTCATCCACTGTGGGTGCGCACACCCATGATTCAGCAGCTCACAGATGCTGGAAAGGAATTCAAGCAGCCCGTTTTGACGGTGGAGAGGGTGGGCAGTACTATCGCGAAGCAGATTATCTCAGGGAAGAGTGGACAGCTTGTTTTACCTGAATCATTGTGGTGGATTAGTTTGGTGCGGGCGTGGCCGACATGGTTACAGGAGACGGCGAGGGGGCTGGCGTCGAAGGATTTGGTCAAGTTGAGGGCGTGGCAGAAAGAGAATGATGTTAGTAAATAGTTACCTTATTTGGTTTTGGAGCTTGGGTTATTCATGTATAATGTTAATATAATGATTTGTGTAAGGTGCATTGCATGAGTTGACTTTATTGTTGGAGTTAGAACAAGAAACGGTGTAGCTACTTGGTCAATTTGTATATGATATGTCAGAATTCTTTCAAGGCACATACTGCCTGCTACGTGGCAACTCGTCTTGACATATCTCAGAATATACCAATTTCATGTCTCATTCCATATGTACTATTCAAATGTTCACAAAAAATACTACAACTGAACTTATACCAACAATAAAGCCATCCCCTGCCAGCAATATATACTCCTTTCCAGCCATACACATCTACACTGCAGCCATCACAAAGTCTCCCCCAACCACCCCCTCACCCTCATCCCCTGCCCCGTCTCCTCCTTCTCGCCAATGTACAAATTATAAATCGGCGCCACATGTCCCTCTCCCTCCCCAACACAAAACTCCATCTCCCCCTTGAACCCCTCCCTCAACTTCTCCACAAACCCCTCAATCACAGGCAACAGAATCTCTCTCCCCCCACCACAAACTAACACCTTCTCCACGGGGAAAGACTCAAACCACTCCGCCGGCGCGCTCGACAAATCCGTATAATGGTCCCGTTCCCCGGACCCAAGATACGCCTGCGCCCAGGGCCCCGCAACAGCTGGGGTAATCAGGTCCCCGCGCGAGTCAATCTCCTGGTCGGTGTAGTCCGAGGCTAGACTGGTCCAGGGAGCGATCATGATGGCTCCGCGGAGGGTTCCTTCACAAGGGATGGGGGCGATCTGAGGGTGGGGATGAGCGAGGTGGGAGAGGACTCCACCGACGAGGTTCCCGCCTGCGGAGTCCCCGCCGAGGAGGATTTGGGATGGGGAGTGAGTAGTTAGAATATGGCGGAGGGCGGAGGTTGCTTGGCGGAGTTGCGTTGGGTAAGTGGCCCCCGGAGCGAGAGTGTAGGTTAGTGTGAAGATGGAGAGCGATTTGTTGTGATATTTCCGCAGATGAGTTATAAGGTTCAAGAAGAACTGGAAATAGCCTCTGTTGGCGGGGAGGGCGAAGCCGCCTCCTATATTTGTTTTGTGAGTGGAAGGTGGTAGAGAGGAGGGATGATGGAAGGGGGAGGGAGGAGGGGATGAACGTACCGTGATACCAAATCAAGATATTGTCCGCTTTCGGGTCCCCGATCCAATGTCCTAGAGCCCCGTCACCCAAGTCTACTGTCTTGGAGGGTAGCTTGTGCTTCCGGACATAACGTTCGTAGTTTTGGTCCGTGGTTGGAAGGGCATATCTGCATTGTTAGTGGACATGGGCATTGTCGGAGTTAGTTGCGGTCAAGTAACATAACATACTGCATTTGGGCCACTGTCAAGCGGGCCGTGGCTTTGCGGAATGCTGCATAGCCAATATGCAGCACCAACGTCTTAGGGTATGCGGTAGAACGCCAAAGGGAGGTCAGGAGGGCCCAGAAAACTGTCAAAGTAATTGACGCAAGAGCTGGCACCAAGTCCAGTTTCTCCGCCAAAGAGAGCGAGATTTTGGGAGCAATCATATCGGGTAGGATACCGGTCTCAAAGAAAGTGCTGTTTACAGTAATGGCTACATCCTGGCTGTGCGACAGCGAGTTTAAGACTTCACGGGCCACTGTACCACCCAGTCTGAAATGCAAAAGATCCAAGAGGCCGATTCGGTTCAATCGCATGTGAGGGTCGCAAGGGTTGCCGTTTTGGGAGGGATTGGCCGCTGATCGCCAGGTCCATTTTTTGATGCCCCAACGGCCGGCGGTTGCGATCTATCAGGATAGCCTCGGACTCATCATTGCGCTGCATCTGCAGCCGAGGCCATGTGAGCTGCATGCCTCGTTATAAGTAGCCTGTACGACCGCTCATTTCATCATCCACCATCATCATCATACCGCTCTTTGTTCCATCATGGAGACTGACTTGGATGTTGTTATTGTCGGTGCCGGCATCTCCGGCATCAATGCGGCATATCGCATTCAATCTCAATTCCCCAACTATCGTTACACTATTCTGGAGGCCCGCGATGCTCTTGGCGGCACCTGGGATTTCTTCAAATATCCCGGCATCCGCTCCGACTCCGATCTCTTCTCCTTCGGCTTCTCGTGGTTTCCCTGGGATGGTAATAGTCCCATCGCCGAGGCCTCCTCCATCCGCTCATATATGCACCGTGCCACTCACAAATATGGCATCGACAAGAAAATTCGCTACCAGCACCGGCTACTCGGCGCCGACTGGTCCTCCTCCGACCAGCTCTGGTCCCTGACCGTCGACCATGACGGGCAATCACGCGCCCTGACTGCACGGTTCGTCATTTTCGGCACCGGCTACTACGACTACAGACAACCTCTCGAAGCCGATATCCCGAACCTCTCCCGCTTCTCGGGGGAAGTCATCCATCCTCAATTCTGGCCCGAAGACCTTGACTACAGCAACAAGAAGATCGTAGTCGTCGGCTCCGGTGCCACAGCTATCACTCTGATTCCCAAGCTGGCCGAGAAGGCCGCGCAAGTAACCATGCTGCAGCGCAGCCCAACCTATATCCTCTCCCTGCCCAACCGCAACCGCTCGTGGTACAGCTACATCTTACCCGCCACCATCTCGCGCCGCATCCAGCGCATCACCTGGTTTATCAGCGGCCACCTCTTCTTCCTCTTCTGCCGAACCTTCCCTACAGTTGCGCGCTTCCTTCTCCGTCTCTCCGTCTCCAGCCAACTCCCCGCCCATGTCTCCCACTCCCCGCATTTCAAACCCCGCTACAACCCCTGGGATCAGCGTCTCTGCATCTGTCCGGACGGCGACTTCTTCCGCGCCCTGCACACCGGCCACGCCGATGTGAAAACCGACACCATCTCCACCGTCACTGAATCCGGTGTCGAGCTCTCCTCCGGCGACTCCCTCGACGCGGACATCATTGTCACAGCCACAGGGCTGAGACTGCTTATTGCCGGTGGCGCCTCCGTCACGGTCGATGGTGAACCCATCCACATCCCCAGCAAGTTCCTCTGGCATGGCATGATGATGCAGGATCTGCCCAATGCAGCGTTCGTGATCGGGTACACCAATGCGTCGTGGACGTTGGGCGCCGACGCTACGGCGTTGTTTATCTGTCGGCTGTTGAAGCACTTGGAGGCGACTGGTGTGAAGGCGGCTGTTCCACGGTTGCAGCCGGGAGAGGCGGGAAGCTTGAAGGAGCGGCCGCTGTTGAATTTGAATTCGACGTATATCACCCGCGCGTCGGGGGCGTTGCCCAAGGCGGCAGATAGGGGGCCGTGGGTGTCAAGGGGAAACTACTTGAAGGACGTGTGGTTTGCGGAACATGGGGATTTGGATGGCTTGGTGTTTGAGGGGGGAAAGAAGCAGTTGTGATGCTTGACTAGTAGATTAGATTATGGAGGACGTTCGGCGGAGTGATTGATTTGGTGTTGGCTTTATGTTCATGTATTACGACTGGCGTATATATATCCTTTTGCGTTTTATTTCATTTTGAAGATACTACTACTACTACTACTACTACTACTACTACTACTACTACTACTACTACTACTACTACTACTACTACTACTACTATTTTTCAATGCAAGATACATCTCCTGTTCAAGTCATACATGTTGTCATCTTCCTTACGGGATAAGTCCTCCACTCCTAATATACAGCATAGAGAACCTGCTTTCATATAATTCAACATATATGAAGATAACAAGTTCAGCTTCAAGGGCTCCACTATAATATAAATTCTTTTCTATTCCATCCGGATTGTAGTTCGAATACCACTCACAGTACTAAATCATAGATGCAAGATGCTGAAATACGGAATGACATCATACCCAAAAACAGCAAACATACATTCCCGAACTCGGCTGCCGATAACTCTATGGAAAGTCAGAAGTCAAATTCCTTCCGGGCGATCCGCATCTCCACTTCTTGATACTTTCAGGTTCTGGATGACGATGCTGAAGATGGAAGTCCTTGCTTGTTATGAAGCTGTGGAGCTATGTTGGGGGAGATCATTGTAAGAGTGACTCCCGAGAGGTGTTCCGAGTGAGGTATCACATCTAGGTACGGTGTCATGGATAGAGGGAGATATGCTGAGAGGTACTACCGACGTATTAACCGATTGATGTTGCACAAGGGGTAGTGAGATTGTGTTGGTAGCCATGATGTCACTGCGTTGGTATTGTATAAGTACACTCAACTCACCTGCGTCTCTCTTTACGATAACTTGAAACCATACTTACCTGCACTCTACACGAAATACTACGAAGTCATCATGGACACCTACAAAGACACCTTTCAGCTCCCCCGCATCAAGGGCCAACCCCTGCATGTCCTCATCGTCGGCGCTGGCATCGCAGGCCTTTCCGCCGCCCTGGCGATCCATAAAACCGGCCACAAAGTAACCATCCTCGAGCGGGTGCGGGAAATCGCCGAGGTCGGGGCGGGCATCCAGATGGCGCCGAATGCAGCGCGGATTCTCGGTCGCTTGGGTCTACTGGAGAAGGTCATGGAGAAGGCGAATGTGTTGGCGATGAATTCTCTCCGACGGTATAAGAATGATGAGGAGCTGGGGAAGGCGGAGTTGATGCCTTCTGTATGTTATACCATATCTTTACCTTTGATCATTGTGGGTGGGGAGGCTAATGTGTGTGTAGGTCGGAGAAAAGTATCACGCCCCCCTTGCAGTCATCCATCGTGGCGACTTGCAAAGTATCCTGCTTGAGGCGGTACGGTCGGAAAATATCCCCATTCGAACTGACTCGCGAGTTGTCTGTGCGGCGCCTGATTTCTCTGCGCGCGTGCAGCTTCATACCGGGGAATGGGTATCCGGGGATGTTGTTATCGGGGCGGATGGGATCAAATCCGATCTGCGACACCAGATGGCGGCGCAACATGGTGTTCAGGATATTTGTCAGCCGACCGGGGATGCGGCGTACCGGATCCAGATCCCTGAGGATAAAATGAAAGGGGATCCGCGGGCGCGGGAGTTACTGAAAAAGAATGTCGGGATGCGGTGGATGGGACCGGGAGGCCATATTATGGCGTATCCGATGAAGAATAATACCGTGTATAATATGGTGTTGTTGCATCCGCAGAAAGAAGGCGCGGAGACGGAGGAAAGCTGGACGAATAAGGGAGATAAACGGGAGATGGAGGAATTTTATTCCGAGTGGAATGAACTCGTTCGCGATTTATTGAGTTATGTTCCGGATGGGGAGGTGATGGAGTGGACGCTGAACTCGCATTTCCCGCTGCCGACGTGGATTGAGAATCGCGTGGTTCTGATGGGCGATGCGTGCCATCCTATGCTGCCGTATGTGGCGCAGGGAGCGGCGCAGGCGATCGAAGATGCTGGAGTGCTCGGGTGTGTGTTGGCCTTGACGGACAATATCGATAGCGCATTGGCGGTTTATGAGCGGGTACGAAAGGATCGCGCCGAAAAGATTCAGAAGAGTGCGGCAGTTACACGGAAAGCGCTGCATTTGCCGGATGGCGAGGAACAGCGCAAGCGCGACGAGGCTATTCGCGGCCCTGGGAAGAATCCGGATCTTTGGGCGGATAAATCCTGGCAGGATTTCATGTGGGGTGAGTTTGTTCCATTCTGATTAATGCGGTGGGTTCTGAAGATGCGATACTGACGGGTGGTTGTTATGTTACTGTAGGTACGGATGTCATGAAGGAGACCGTCGACAACTTCGACGATTTGGTTGCTCGCAGTCACGGATACCATCCACATGCGTTGAATGCGGTGGCTTATTAGGATGCTTCTTTTTGTGATAAATCCGACCGAGGGACCTGTCAATAATAACAATGGTGGATATCGTGTGAGATTCGGCGACTCCGTGGAATTGTACATCCAGCGACCACAATGATACACCTAGTAAAGAAGCAAACGAGCTTGTCGGCATCTAGACCCGGCGATCAGCCAGCCAACCAACCCGGGGTTCAGCATCACACCCACAGCATCCATCCTAAGCAACCTTGGTGCCCCGAAGGTCCAACCATCCCCATCCAGCTGATTGCGCCTCCTGCGGTGATGCCGGCCAGAGTGACACGTCAAGGCAGCCACTAAGCACAACACTGCTACACGGCGAGAAATTGAGAATCGCATACCTTATGATGTTGAATGGATTCGAATTCCGAAGAAATCCCGTCTGGTGGAGGGAAAAGGTGACTAAGTAAGGGGTAGACTCAGCTTAATCTACTCCAATCTATTGGGGCGATCAGTCAGATATTATATTAATCTACTAGCTACGGTAGTCTGACCCATTTATGGGACAGTGCTAGCATTTGTGCCATGCTGGGCTGAAGGCTACATTCTGACTTGTGCGTCTGACTGTGGAGGCAGTGTTTTGGGGTTGCATAGATAGTGCTGGTCCAGTAGTAGCGTTGAAACGGCGATGATTTAGCGTCGTCGCGAAGTTTTGCTTCTTTTGATGGGGAAGAATGTGACAGGATCCGAGATGGAAATAGCTAATAGTTACGGAAGTATAGCATCATTGTGGTGTATTTGATACGTGAGTAGTATTGTATGTCCATTCGTAGGGTAGTACTTCTGATATATTCTATTGTCTACAGCGCATGTACTCCGTACTGTAGTACTAGGTTGCATTCCTTTTGATGATCGATCGCGGATACTCACTACTATGGGTTTGTGAAAACAGCATAATGCTGTTAATAGGATTTATTGCTTTTTTCTAGACAAAGTTGCTGGATCTTCGGATCAGGTTGGGGGATTAGCCGAGCATGACGACGATGCATCCATTGTATTCTGAGGTGGAGATATATATTCATCAAAATGGGTATACGGGGACTCCGAAATGTTGATCGCACCCATGATCACACCCATGTTCTTTCCAAATACGGGGTATTATTGACAGACAATAATCTTCTACAATAGGCGTAGTTTGAACCTTTGCCTCACTATGGAATTCTAGTAATACCTTTCTACAATCTTCTTCAAGTGAAGTAAGTAGATAGATAGTGTGTGATAGTTTAGAGGGCGGGTGGGTTGGAATGCTGAATCCATACTTGCCGTGACTGCTGCCGGGCACTCCAGTGCTAGCAAATACCACGCGAGACCTCCATTTCCATCTGCGTTCTGTCTGCATCTGCATTTTGTCTGCACTGGCTGCCGCAGCAGTCACTCGACAGGATCTTTGTGTAACCTGACTCTACTAATTGACAGTTGACACATTCTATGCAGAACACCAACCCATCAAACTAATCTAATGTGGTTGCATACAATTGATGGTTTCAATGAAATCATCGACCACACCCAATTCTTGCAAACTGGGTATGTCTTGTCTGTCTGCCTGCAAAACCACAGCAGTACTCGAGAGTACCTCCCACAGTAGCCACGAGCATGGCATCCTCCTGTTCAGCCGGAGTTTTGCGAGTGGGGTAGCTGAGTTGAGTTAATGATTGAATTTTGCTCGAGCACTGGAGCATCTGCAAGTAAGTGGACCCCTTGCTGTTGGTGGTATCCCGTCCGTAGGTAGGGAATGATAGACGACGCAGACCCGAGATGAGTTGGGCGCTTTGCTGTAGCTAGCAGGAGAGATTTCAGTTCTTCCGACATGATCGACATCAAGGACATGGTGAGTGCCAGAGTACTGGGAACAGAGTGTGGCAAGAAAATACTGTATAGTGTATACCCCATCCTGCGCTCATAAAAAAAATCATCTCCACATTGAAAGTTGGATGAACATGCGGACAGGACAGGCTGGGCCTGTCAGGGTCAGTGTTGGTTCCCGCATTACTGGAACCATTCGGACGCTAGACTGTAACAGGCACGACGGAGGATCGATCGCTTCCGCCAGGGATGGATCCCGTGCTTTCGTTCCTTGGTCCGTCCTCGGTCGCTTCGCCATGACGATTCGAACATCTCTCTCCCCTCTTGACAGAACAAGGCACGAACTATGGAGTAAACTTTAGGTCATGAATCCACCACTTGGCAGCTTTCAGGTGCCTGCCAGGTGCCTGCCACCCTTGGATGGGTTTGCAATATTCCCCTTCAGTCAATTCCGTCCGCTTTTCTCCCCGAGACACCGGCAATGGCGCCGTGTCCCTTACCGATAACTGGATCGAGCCTTCTCTCGCTGAACCGTCACGTGGGAGCCAAAATTATCCACCCGCCGCGGATTGCAAGCCATCGTGAATCTCCGATCTCTCTTTCCAGCTGAATGACGAGGTTCTTCCGTCCAATCCATACCGACCCACCCGCCATGCCTCCTGGCTGAATCAGATCTGCTTATTGCCCCGAGATCCCACGGGCTCCATGAAACTAATGTATCTCTCTTGATCCGGCTAATCATGACTCCTGCCTGCAATTTTCGGGGTTCCATCCTGGTGCGTCGGGGACTACGCGGCCTGTACATTGGCCAAATCAGGAACGTCAATCCCCAACTTGGTCAGGATCAGACGCTTCCTACACTCTCCTGAGCTAAAACAGCTCTGTTTGGTCATCAACCCAAAATTACATACAGGTTCAGCACTGGCTGCTGCGGAGGTTCCGGATCGTGCAACCCACCGCGCTAAGCGGGCCGGGGCGGTTCCTCAGCCGGGAGTCTGTGTGTGCTTGCCAACCATGGAACTCCCAATCATCCAGCGCACGGCAATGGTGTTGGCTCTGGTTTTGGATGGAAGACCAGATCGTGTATCGACATAGTTACTCCGGTAGACAAGAAACCTAAGCAAATGTATTAACCGGCTCAGTTTGACGATTAAAACCGATTGTTCTGTCCGAGGTAGGCAACCGTCTATCCCGTCTTCAGCCCGGTGGAACCTTCTCTGCCTGCTGAGTAGCCGAACTAATTCTAACATACAGAATACTGGCATGGTATCGACTTTACATACCACGATGATCACTTCGAGTCCTGCCAGCCGAGAAGGATTCATCCAATCCGCGTCCGTCCCCTCGATCGGCAGTTCGTCAGGACGATGCGGGTTTGCCCACTATCCGACATTCGTTCGTTGCCATTGGCCCCAATCGGAGAGTTGGGCCCATCCAGCCCCCTCCGCCCCAGTCGGGAGATCACGTCCTCTCTCTACCCCTCAGGCAGCCACAGCTGAACTCTTGCCCTTGCAAGGATCATAGCTGTTCAATAGACTATGCAGCCAGAAAGGGTAACTAGCACAAGGAGGAGCTCAGCTCTAGTTCAGCGGAGACTCCGAGTTGCTAGTCAAAGTAGCTTCGAAACGGCCGCCACGAGCAATTCACGAGACCCAATGTGACCTCTATTCGCCTGCCCCTGCCGCTGCTCGTGGGTGTGGGCACCATACGGGATATGGCCCGTGTTGAATGACAGAAAGTCCCGGGACGCCGGTGCTAATGTGGAGAGGGACATTGCACTCGTCCAGACTGGCCTGTGTTGCTCCACTGCCCATCCCGTCCGCATGGTCAAGAAATGGGACAGTAGTCGATATGCAGTAGGCTGGGATGCACTGCGCAGAGGGTTCACCTTCCTTTCTGATACGCTCATCGTGTCATCACGAAGCAGTTCCCCCTCCATCTCCCTTTGCAGGTGCCCGGCGGCGAATACCCTGCATTCGTGATGTCAATTTCATGGAGTCCAAACTTTGATCGTCAGAGGGGATGCAAACAGTCAAAGACATGGGTTTTGCAACCCCATTAACAGTAGTCTCTCTATTGGTCCCCTCCGAAAGAAACTTTGATTTGGAATTCTCAGCCGTTCTGGCGGTGCTGAGAGGCCAAAGATACAGAGGGACCCATCGGGATCAGACTCTTCTCAGCCACGCTATGCTGCAAGAGGTATCATCGTGGATGGGGGGTTAAGCTTGCCACTATTGCTTGCTCATGAATCGTGCTCACACGCCAGCCCACCTCATTGCATCAGCCCCCGGTAACCCAATCCAGCCCCCTGTCTAGGGTTTTTGTCTTTGCTTTTCCTACTTATTTAAGTGATCTTTCTTCCCACAGAGAACGGTCTTCCTCTCCCTCAGACTGATACGAGGATTAACCTCTTAATCAAAGCCTTTGTTCTTCCATGTGTTAGGTTGCCGTTTTGCGTCGCTATTTTTCTTGTATAGTGAGTTGTTGCCGCTGCATCTCCGGAGAGACCTCTGCTGAGCCTGACCTTCCTCCACGGCCTACAGTCACCCCCTCCAGATACCCCAAGCAGTCGCCACAACTCACTCGCACTCCTTCTCCCGTGAAAAAAACACCACCTTCGAGGCCCACAGAAACACCAGATCTTGCTGATACTCAAACAATCACAATGGCTCCATCTATCCTGTCCCCCGTCCCTAGCAGCTTTGCTTCCCCCCTCTCCCCCAAGATGCCCAGACGTATCTCGGGATTCGCGGAGAGTGATACAATGTCCAACAATGGCATGTCTCGCTCAATTACTTCCAGGAGGGTGTCGTCTCGCAGACTCGACCCTCAGGAGACGGAATTCTCCAGGAAGCTATCTATCCTTCAGCGCGAGACCGGCGATGAGCTGGGCTTGACCCTTTCGGGTGACTTATATGAGAGGGTCCTGTCCTGGATTCAGGAAGAGCGTATGTCCCTTATGCCCCCCGACGGCAGCAACTATGACAAGGTCCTCGGCTGGGCGCAGCTCTTTGTCACGAGACTCCGGTCCTTCGAAGATGCTATTGAGGGCTTCACCAATGTCAGCGGTCTTGCCTTCCAGATGGCTTACGGATACTGCTTTCGCCTTCTCAAGGTATGCTCGCCTGATCCGAACACAAGGATCACGCTAATGGTCGTTCATTCTAGCTCGGTGACGAGAATGCCCCCGCTTTGATGACATCATTTGGCTTTTTCTACAGCAACTCCACAGCCCTCGGAAACCTTCTCGAGCGGACAGGGCTTTTCAGTGTGAGTAGTGATATCCGCCGCCAGCTGGTCCAGGCACTGGAGGACTTGGTGCACTTGATCGCCAGTGTGGCCATGCGCTTCCATACAGCCGTTTCCCGCCTAGGGGATGAGTGGGAGTACATCAACATCTACGAGGCTTTCCCGGAGCAAATTCATAAATTTCGCCGTGCTTGCGAAGAGATTAGCGAGTCCATGTGGAAGCACCAGCTTGTGAAGGAACGCGGTGATGAGACCAAAGGCAAGCTTCCTTCCCTCTTTCTGATGTCAAAATATTAACTGACATTGCCCGAACCTCCAGTCGCCGATGTTAGGGCTGTCAGATCCTGGCTCAGCCCCGAGGACCGTGTCCTCTCCAACGTTGCCGAAACCGTCTCACACCTTGCCCATGACCGCGAGGAGAATACCTGCCGCTGGGTCAAGCAGGCTCTATTTGACTTCCTAACAAGTGAAGACAAGGTCCTGTCCATCGTGGGCAAGCCAGGCTCCGGTAAAACCATTCTGGCATCTGTTCTTGTTGACAATCTGCAACACGCGATCCGCGGAGTCCCCTACAAGACTCTGTTTGTCCCCATTAGTAAGTCCAATGAGAGGTTGGTCTTTCTGATCCAAACTAACATAAGGTAGATGCTCGTCTTCCTGCCGGGACTAGGCCCCGGGCTATCGTCAAGGCCATTCTGTCGCAGCTATTCGAGAAGCGCATTGGAAACGTCGAGCTGCTCCAAATTCTGACTGATGCCTTCCAACGCAGCAAAAAGGCTACGAACGATAATGATTACGATAACATCCTCTGGAATGCTTTGGAGAATGCATTGGGTGCCGCACTTCAAGGTGCTAAGGACCTGGTCATTGTTGTCGATGGTATTGACGAGGCTTCCTGCGGTGAATCTGTACTGCTACAGAAGCTGAGCGCTGCCACAATGAAGGGCACAAACGTGAAGTTGATCGCCTTGGGTGCCGAGACGCCGGCTAAGGCATCAGGCCATCACACTGTGCCGGTCACGGATGAGCGAATCTTCGATGACATTTCTACCGTTGTGCGGAGCCAGTTCCTTAAGGACAGGGAGAGCGTGATCTTCCCTGAGCTTGATGACATTGAGCAGGATGCAATTGTGGATCGCATCACCGAAGCCTCAAAGGGCTCATTCCTGTGGGCCAAGCTTGCCTCGAAGCGCGTTCGCAGCGCGGATAATGCCGATAACCTGAACAAGGCGGTGGATGATGTCGTGAACGCTAAGATGACCATCACCAACCTCGTCCTCGAAACGGTGCAGCATAAGGGCGTAACCGATGAGGCTCGCCTGATGTTGCTGTGGCTCGCAACTGCTGACCGCCCTCTTCTGTTTAAGGAATTGCAGACTCTGGCCTCTATCCAGATTGACAAATTGGCAATTGCCGAGGGCTACCAGGTCGAACCACGCAAGGTCCTTAGGCCTGTCAAATCTTTGGTATTTTTCCAGGACGGGCAGGTCTACCTTCGTCACGGTCTCATTCGCGAAGCAGTCTTGGAGATCTTCTCCAAAGGCAAATTGATCCCCAACGTCAAGGACCGTCACGCCGACTTTGTGACTAGGTTGTTGATCTATATCAAGTCGTACGTGACTGAGCCGCAGGGCAAGGAGCCGTCTCTTTCCCCTCTTATCGGCCACGAAACGGATTCGCTGGTCAGCAGGTACCCTCTGCTTGAATTTGCGGTTCAATACTGGGTGTCTCATCTGAGACAAACGACCGTCTTTGTCAACCAGGGTGAGACAGGTGCCGCGAAGGAGTTTGCCAAGGTGCTGCCGACTTCGATTACCGTTCTCCTGCTTCAGAGGGCTCTCTGGGCGAACAGGCCTACTCCTGAGCTGTTGAGCTACCAGACCACGGTGACTACTATTTGCCGCCAGATTCTGAACCCCAAGGATAGGGTAACTCTTCAATCCATCATCAACCTCGCGCTATTTTTCCGCGACGTTGAATATATTCCGGAGGCGACGCCCCTGTTGTTCGAGGCTACCCGCCTGAGCCGCGAACTGCTGGTCAACAGCCCGTCTTTCACGGCACAATTGGCCAACATCTTCCTCGAGCTGACCGTGAGCCGTGTTACGGAGAGCAAGACGGAGGTTATGACCATGCGCGAAGAGACTCTTAATCTCCTTGTCACTTGCTACACAAAGCTGTACGGCGAATCCCACAAGATGGTCATCTCCACCCGGGAGCAGTTGGTCAAGCACTATCAAACAATTAAGGACTTCCATAGGGCCGAGGAAATCAGCAAACACATCAAGATCCTCACTGTCGGAGAGCAGAGCATTGAGTCACGTGAATACCATGGTGACTGGGGAGTGCGCGTCAGGGGACATCGCGGCAAGGTTGTCCAGACCAGAATCAACGACTTCTTGGAGATTGAAGAACATGACCTTCTGATTGAAAGGTCCGAGTCCTTCGACTTTGAAGCCATGATCAAGGAGGCCGAGCAGTATACTGCGCAGGGCAAGTTTGACCTCGCGGAGCGCATCTACGTCGAAATCTGGCAGCGCGTGAACAAGGAATGCCGCACCAACATGACCGCCTTGTGGGAAGAGAGGAAGCTGGCGTCTGTTCTTGCTTACTCCCATTTCTTGAAGTCTCAGAAGAAAGAATACCAGGCCGCTTCCATTCTGTCCAGTGCTTGGCAGGAGCATGAGCAGACTAGTCTTACCATCTCTGATACCTCGGTCTCTTACTTCCAGGAAATCGCAAAGATGATGAAGGTGGTCGGCATTTCCACCTTGGCTCTGACCGTCTTCAAGCACTGCTCTGAATACTACAAGAGCACAAACCGCACCCAGACGTCGAGCTTCAAAGAGGTACAGCAGAGCATCGAGTCCACATCGAAGGAGGTCATGCAGTCCTTCAGTTCTGAAACGGTCATGTCCGAGACCACGGTTGAGGAAATGGTTTACGAGGCATCGAGCTCCATTACCACCATGTCTCAGATGTCGTTCACTGCGACGACAGAGCTTTATGCTCAATATGTTGAACAGCACCGCTGGCAAGCCGCCACTCGGCTGATCAAGAAGGTCCTCCACGGTGTTTGGCCTGCACTTTTCGCACCGAACTTGCAAGATGTCACCCTTCCATCCAAGCATGTAGAGAGCTGCATAGACCTTGCCGAGCGTCTCAGCAAGTGCTACTACTCCCGTCGTCGTTTGAGCAAGGAGGAAGATATCCGCGTCCGTATCTACCGCGCGTTGCGGGGTGGTCGCAAGGTCGACGACAAGCTCAGGCAACACAACACGGATGAGCTGCTTCGTTTGCTGAAGCGCAACTCTCAGACTGACAAGATCATTAACCTTCACCAGGAGTTGCTGAACGACTACGTCGGCCACTACGGCCCGGGCGATGCAATTGTGATCAAGACCCTGTGGACTTTGGCCGAGCTGACGCACCCTCGCCCCATCTTTGTTGATTACTACCTGCAGATCGTTCGCACTCTGAACAAGGACTCTACTACTTGCCATCCCGAGGCATTCCAGCCATTGGTCATTGTCGCGACCGAGCTGTGGAATCAAGGCCGGTACTCCGACGCTGTGCAGCACTTCAAGATCCTTTTCACCTCCTTCATCAGCAACCCCAAGCTCAGCCCCAGGTTCCAGGACCAGACCTTCGTGCAGACAATCTTTAACCGGTACACTCACTGCTTGCGCAGCGTCCGCACCGAGTTTACTGCCCTGCACCAGGTCACCGTTGAGTACCAGACCAAGGTCAAGGCAGTGTTCGGTGTTACTGCTACCATCAGCCTGCAAGCCTCTCTGACCCTCGCAAAGCTGTGCCAGGAATCCAAGTCGTATGAGGTCCAGGCCATCAACATCTACGAAGAGCTGCTTGCGACAAAGTCTCAAGACATCGATCTTGGAGAGATCTCCAATACCCTCGACGCTATCTATGAAGAGCAGGCAGCTCTCGTGACGGAGAATGCGGAGTCTGTGACTACGCAGCAGGCCGACCGCGCTCTGAAAGTCTTGAAGAAGCGCACATCGACCGTGCGGAAAACCCACGGTTGGGCCCACGAGGAATCCCTCACCCGGATGAAGCAGATGATCTCTTTCCACGCCGAACGCAAGGAAACCGAGACTGTATTGAGCGAGCTCAAGCAAGCTACCGTGGAAATTTTGAAGTCTGAGACTTCTACGACCCGGTTGATTGCCGCTGCCTCCACTATCGCGTCCAGCTACATTGCGTCCAACCAGATCCAGAAGGCGACCGAGCTTACTCAAGAGATCTACCGTCAGATTGTCATGAAGGATACCTCCAACGTCAAGTCCGTGCAGTTCGACCTTGCTTCAAAGGAGCGTCAGAGCCTCAGTTTCCTGGCACAGCTTGAGTACAGTCTGCGCCGTAGCACATCGGTTACGATCACCGAGATCCTGGCCGCTCTGACGACCGAATATGTTTACTTCGAAGAATTCAGAAGCCTGACCAAGTCCAAGACGAGCTCCATTCACACTGTCTCTGTGTCCACCGCGCGCCTGTACCACTTCCTGCTGTCCAACAACCGTCAGACCGCTGCGGCCCGCGTTTTTGATGAATTCGTGGACTACTTCGTCGCTACCGAGGGCAAGCGGGTGAAGCTGACCGAGCCTGCGCAGGTACGCATCTTCGCTGAGACCATCCTGCGTCACTTCAGCACCCACCGCTCGGATGACTTCATCCGTTCCATCGGTATCACTAGCAACGACTACGTGGACCAGCTGCTGAAGAGCCAGAGATGGGGCAGCGCTTGCGACCTTGCCCTTGCCTCGTTCCACTACATCAAGTCCCACGAGGAAGTCTACCGCTCTGTCGGGATCGTCAAGTTCATCTTCGCTCTTGGTATGACTATTGCGGGTCGTGACCTTGCCGCTCACCCTGATGACGCCTCTCGCCAGAAGATGCTGGGTGTCTCTTCCATTATCATCAAGGAAGCGCTCACCGTCATCAAGAGTCTGAAGCTCGACATGGGCGGCGTCAATTTCGAGCAGCTCAGTAAGTTGATCGGATTGCTTGGAGACCTGAAGGACTATGGCAACCTGGCATGGCTTCTCACCATCCTGTGGGATAGCCGTGAGGCGCACCGCAACTGGCCATCCTACACCCTTTCTCTCGGCCACCGTCTCATCATCGCTCGCTTCCAGATCGGCAAGTACAAGGACGCTATCCGTCTGGCCGAGGACATCACTTACAACTGCCGCCGCGTGCACGGACCTCGTCACCCCAGCACTTTGGAGATGTCGACTCTGCTGACGCAGTTGTACACTAAGGTGGCTACCAGCCACCAGAACCACAAGGAGCTGGCCAACCGCTACTACAAGAAGTGCGCCCAGGTGCATGAAAGCATTCTTCGTGCCTTCAGCGACCCCTACTATGCTGACTACGAGGACAACCTCGAGGCCAGTCTGAGCATCGATGGCTCCATGTACGGCGATGCACAGGACAGCACCCCCGATACTGTTCCCGAGGCCCAGCGTGTTCGCCAGCACCTGCAGCTCTTCAAGCTGGCCGTTGAGCGTCTGGGTGACTGGCCCGGCGACTACCAGGACTACGTGCGTATGAACCGTGATGTGTTCGCAGCATACCTCGAGGACCTGAAAGGAGTTGAGGGAGTCGAGAAGTGGAACCTGAAGGCGTTTGGCTCTGGCAAAGCTTCGAGCAACGACGATGTGTTGAACCTGGACTTGCAGTCTTGGGATATTATTGATACCCAGGGTAGCCCTGTTGTTGAGCCAGAGGAGGAATTGTAATGATCATGTTTGCATGGTATATTTGATGATTGGTTCATGTTGTGATTTTCCTGTTTTGGATTTACTTGGCTTTGGTTGATTCCCTCTATTAGTTTGCTTTTTCACTTACTTGCCTGACACCTAATTGACTGCTTGTGCGACGCTTAATATGTTTCTTGCGTAATGTGTAACATCTGTAGATGCATCTCGTAGGAATAAACAAGGCGTATCTGAATGAAGATAGGGGCTTTAAGAAGGAGGATATGAATGAGAATATAGTATTAATTCATATGAGTGGTCGTAAACATATACTGGGTTTGAATTATCTTTTAAAGTAACTACCTAGTACGTGGATTCTTCTCTCAAACGGCACGCATCCTATCGCTGCTCTTCATCAGCATGTCCCTCGGGGCGACCTTCATAGTGACTCTGTGGCAGATGGTTCAACTCATCCTCTTGACGATCGAGCTTATAGTTCGTCAACCAGAATCCCGCAGCGCCTACAAAGGCCAGAATTGCTACGACAGCATAATTCCACACCAGGAGCGGGTCATTCGATAATCCCACGAGTGCTTGTCCAATGGCGGACGAGAATGCGTTCATGAACAAAGCCACGGCTTGCACGAGGGAGCGCATGTTGCGCGGTGCTTTGGTGAAGGCGTATTCAAGTGAGGTTACGGATGCGAAGATCTCGGAAATGCCGCCTAGGATGTAGACCAACGCTTGGACCCAAACGGAAATGGGCGAGTGCGAGTTGTATTCATCCAAGCAGTAGTTGGCTTGTTTTCCGCATTCGCCTTTCTGGTAAATGTAGTATTGGGTGACGGTGGCGGCGATCATGGATAAACCGGCGGCGATGAAGCCAGCTGTGATACGCTTGAGAGGGGTGAATTGAATGCCGACTTTGCGGAGGAATGGGTATACTAGCTGGTCCATGATGGGGATGAAGATGATGAGTGAGAGGGGGTTGAGGTTGTTGATGATGTCGTTGGGGACTCCACCTAGACGCATGGTGGCCGCCTGAGAGGTCAGGTTGTTCAACATTTGGTTGTAGGCCAGCCCTGGATTGTTAGCATGAGCTGCAAAGAGAGACCAGGGGGTGGTGAACGTACAATACAAAGGATACCACAGAAACACCTTGCATGCTTTCAGACCACGAGCTACCTCATCTACCCATTCATCATCGAAGGTCATCCATTGGGGACGACTGGCACCCAAAGCACTGGGTTTGACCGAATCCCAAAAGGGGGTAGGATTCTTTGTGAACCTAAGATGTATTAGAACAAGGTTGAGTGTGTATAGGGAGACACTTACATCTTTGCAGGATTCAGCGACCAGCGCCCCTCCATCGCTAGCTTCCACAGCCTGAAAGCCTGCAGGTACACAGACCCAGTTGGCTTGACCAGATAGTACTTGTTGCGGCAGATGAACAACACTGTAGGGCAGAAAGTGAACATGATGGTGGGCAGGAGATATGAGAGCCAGAAGCCAACGTAGCGCTCCGCATACACCATGCTGACTTGTCCTAGGATGGAGCCGATGTTAATCATCATGTAGAAATACAGGTAGATGCGCGCGATGGTGGCAGCATGGTCGACAATGACGCGTTCTCCTGAGGGGAGGGTCTTGATGTACGGCCTGCTCTCCCGATATTGCTCCGCGATCAATGGTGAGATATTTGACCTAATCCAGTTAGATAATGGCCACTATGGAAGTGATAACGAGCTCACTTGAAACCACCAGTTCCCACTCCCATGATAACCAGACCGATTGAGAAGCAAGCAATTGCACCGTGTGGATTATTGATAACCGGCGGGATGGCTGAGATGACGAGGATTGTATGTCCCAGCAAAGCGACTCCGATCGAGAACATGATGGTGCGGAAGCGACCCCAGTACTGGTCGGCCATGAAGGCGCCCATGAGGGGCATGATATAAGACCAGAAAGAATTGACTGATGGTCAGCAGATGGTCATTCTGCATTTGTAGCAACTTACATAAGGTCAGTCCAGTGGAAGCTTGCTGTCCCATGCCCAAAGCACCGGGTACCAGATTGTCTAGACCATGAGTCGAACCGGTTGATGAACCTTCAGGAAGCGGACGTTGGATGAAGTTGACGACTGTCAATGTTAGCAGGGAATAGAGCGGGCTAGTGACGAACGTACAAACTGCTGTAGTTCCATAATAGGAAAAGCGCTCGCACAATTCCACAAAGGCTACAGTATAGGCTGTCCAGGGAATTTTGCCGGAGACGCGACGTAGAGTCCTCAGTTCATCCGGAGAAGGGTAGTCTTTCTGTAGAGCTGCGTCGTCTTCATATGCGGCCGACGAACTGAACCCACCTTTCTCAGCGGTTTCACGAACCACCTCGATCTCAGGTGAGGTGGCGGGACGTAGCTCAGCTGAGATTCGATCCCTCTTCTCATCTGGATGCGCATCATGAGCAAAGGCTGCAGACTTCGCAATCTCTGCCACTTCAACAGTGTCTGAGGGATTCATGATGGGCGCAGTAGGGACGGACGCGCAGAGGGAGGAGGAAACGATAGATTGCGGTTGGGAGGGGTAAGAGGTCCAGGGGAATGAACGACTTTAAAATGGACAGGCCAAGGTTGGACAGCCGATCGGTTGTGCAGTGAAGGAGAAGTCCCGTCTGAGCGCGAGGTGACCGACCATTATCGCTTGTTTTGTGCCACCTCCAATCATGGAAGGAAGTGAGTGCAAGCTGAGTTTGGGTTGGAAGAGCCTATCGGCTGGCCGTCCTCGAAGTCAGGGTTCCTCCACGCCATATGGTGCCAAGATTCTGCCTTATCGCCGGTTGTGCGACAAAGCGCAATTATTCATGTCTCCTCAGTGACCCGGGCACTCGCTCGGTCATGTTTTCCGGGATGTCAGCCAACGAGGCCGAGGCATTTGTCTCAGCTCGAGCTGGGCACTCTCCCTAATGGCCACCGCGATAAGCCCGGCAGAACAAGTGGATTGGTGCGTGAAATTTGGGGTGGCTTGGCAGGTCTTGGGACAGGAAGCTGTTAATGTGGCACTGGCGGAATGTTGGGCTTGGCTGGCAGGCTGGGGTGCAACCTCACAGCTTGGCTCGACCGGGGGCACCAATGATGACTTGAGGGAGTTGACCCTGAACCAGTCCTCAAGATTAGGATTTCAGGGTAATGATACCACCACGCGATCCTATCGGAGCAGCCCGACAGTCCCTTGCCTTGACTCATGGAGGGCCGTTGTTACACCATCTCGGACTTTAACCTCAAAGGAGCCAAAGAAGGAAAAAGTAAGAACGGGATCCCGACGGAAGATGCTAGCCATAAACGTGGACATGTACCTGTTCCCGCCACTGTAGTTCTTGGTAACATCCTTCCATGAGATGATACGCTGGAGGGGTCGTCCGGCCAAGCGATCATGTGCCAGTGAAAATTTAATGCTGTCTAAGACAGCGTACACTCCCTACGTCTGCCATCTTTTAGTCACACTGAAAAAGAATTGTTATTGTTGGTCTGACCGTACTAATTTTTAAACGGTCCAGAGGATGGAGACAAAAAATTGAAATGCAGAACATAAGCGAGATGATGAGGTAAAAAATATGGGGTAGCTCCTTGCTTCCCCGCATACCAACCGATGATCATTGCCGACCAGGGATGCTTTCTCAACCCAATCTGGCTTGTGGGGTGAGACACGTTCTAGACTATCCACAAAGTAGCAGTGTGCAACGAGCCTCAACATGGAAATGTCTCCATCTCTGTTCGCACCTGATCACACCCCTCTCAGATTCCTATGTAGCCGAAGCTCGATGCATCGTGAAGATCCCTCAACGGTCCGGACCTGCCATTTGACATAGAACTGTCAGTACCCTGTAGAGGAGTGTATAATTATCCAGCCCATTAGCGATCGGATTAATGAAGTGGGTGAATTAGTCTGTAGTGTAGTGCATATGGGGTGACATGTAGATAAGCATTGAGGTAATTCATTCTATGCATGTCCATTCAAACTATTCAATGTATACCAATCGATATTCCTTGCTCTGATGAAGTTCCTTCACTAGATCATTCTCCAGCTCTATAAAATTATCCACCGGCCCTCCTCCATTCTCAGTTCATATTCTTCTTCACTACGAGTGTCTAAAAAGATGAAAGCAATCACATATGGATGCTCTGAAATTGACATTAAAATTCAACACCGAGATTAGAGAATCTATTCATTGTCGTTAGTCAAAGGACAAATATTTGATATATACGATTAGTCTATAAGGACTATCCACACTTATCCAAGAACGACGCTTTCTACAATGCTAAGAACTACCATGGTTGAATATACCACACTCTCTGGCAGACACGCCATCTGAAGTGATGCGGTATACCGTTCAGTACATTTAACCATGTCGCATCGGGTACTCTGTGCAATAAATTAAGAAATCTCTATTTAGCCTCCATGGCTATGGATTAGATATAACACGACAAATAGCAGCCTATAGACAATGTGCATCTGACTACCAAGTCCCAACGGCCAGTTATCTTGCTTATAAGCTTGAAATTATACGAAAGATTTCCCCTTGTTTACTCGATGGTGGCGTAGCAAACGAATGATAGGAAATCGAGACATGAAAAGATATGGGCGAAGACAAACCGATATATTCCTAGCATACGGTCAAGGATGAACGTCCCTTGTGTGGACACTAATAAGCACAACAGTACGATAATGTTGGGTCAGAGAACGCATCGTCAGTTCGGTCGATGTGTCTCTCATTGACCTCTGGCGCAGACACCGAGAACATTCAGAGGAGTATGAGTTCATAATGATTTCTAATATGGAATTCTATATCCGATACCACTTGAGTTGCACAACGCTACAGAGCACCCACAGTTAGCTGGTGGAATTGAATGTTTGTTGCACTGATGATATCGTTTGAGTTTGTGGCGGAAGAAGAAGCAACCCTGGAATGATTGATTGGAAGACCATTTATCCTCCAAACTTTATTTCGCTTGGATATACCGCATTTTCCGGTAAGGATCAATTGTCACATTACTAAAAGCAACTAATTACAATAAAATGGTATAATATGCTATCTACATCAGTCAATTCCAACGGTATATAATATCTGATCATAACCCAAACAAAGTAAACAAACCAACACCCATGGCAACAAATGCAGAAAGCCAAGTATATGAAACATCAACAATTCTCGACGCCGCACTGCTCGACCCGCCACAACATTTACCATTGTATGTAACGTTGTTCATTTGAGCTGCGACTTCGAAAACGGACCCCTGAAAGTTGCCGTCATTGTAGTAATCGACGAGGAGGAAGTTGGGAGGACGGTCCCATTTTGCTGTTATTAATAAACATTAGCATGTTATTCTTTCTTGCGTATGCTAAGCTGGCGGTGTGGACTCACCTCGACAATTGTTCGCCATCAGTCCTAGACTCCCATATCCCGACACTGCGTTCGTCTCATTGATCTGAGCGGAATCCGGCACCAGAATATCGATCCCCTCAAACACAATCTCAAGGTTCAGATTATGGTTGATCATATACATCCGCTCCTCTGCCTGCGCAGCTGTAATTCCAGGAGGCCGCTGCACAGTGCAAGGGAAGGAGGTGTTCAGCGGCGAGAACGGCGTCTCCCACATTTGCGTGAATTCGTCCAGAATGTACGGAATAGCAGTCTGGTTGGCCTGGTAGTCCATGAAGACGACAGCGCGTTTACCGTCTAAGATCATCTCGGATAGTGTAGGCCAGTCGTCCAGGCTCATAGGTATTTTCCACGGCTCGTAGACGTAGTCGATGAGACCGGAGTTCTCGATGGGAGCGGTGAAGTTCCAGGGGGAAACGTAATCGGAGTTGACGATCAGGATAGTGACGACGTCGTATGGGTTGTCCTTGATCCAGTCGGTCACAGTCGTGAGGTAGTCTTCAAGGGTGCCCATGTTCAGGAGGTCACAAGAGCTGTGGCAGAGGTAGATGTCATCTTCGTAGTAGTGGGCTTCGAAGGATACTGCGCTGATATCAGCAGTAGAGTGCTAATGTTGAAGAAATGACTTACGCATGCGTACTCCGTCCTCAAGCTGAGTCTTCACCTTGTACATCTGATTCGCTGCGATATTGTTCTTTTTCACGAAGGGACTGTTGTGTGCCGTGACCATGGTAATGTTCGAGTATTGTCGGCTGCAGAACTCGGTGTAGCCATTGCAAGGCTGCGAGTTGGCTGGTGTGGTCGCAGTGGACGTCGCAGTGCTACTGGAGTTTCGCGTGCCGGTGACGACAACATTTGTATCCGTAGTTGTGGTGGCAGTGGTGGTGCCATTAGTAGAAATGGTTGTATTGGCTGCGGTGGTGGTGGTGAAGGTCGTTTGGGAGACGCTATCCCCGACCGTAATCGTAGTTGTGTAGCTGAGATAACTGCCGGTAGGAACAGCGACGGCAGTTTCGGTGGTCACGACGCTGAAAGAATCACTGCCGGTTCCTGAATGAGTGGACGATGCAGATGCTGTAGAGTCATCGTCAGTGATGGTGGTGACTTCGGCTTCCCTCGTGCTTGTCGTGCTCTTGGCGCCCACGTGGATTCCCCGCAGCAGCAGGAGAATCCAAAGATATGCGACCGCGAGCATCGTGATGGTGAAGGGTGTGCGGATAAGAAAATTCGGATCAACCCTCAAACATTGCGGCCTCACGAGATTTTATTTAAAGATCTTCCTTGCCACTGAGGCTGTCTCGGAGCCGATCTCTTGGCCAATCCACGGCTTGCGCATCCCCAGATCGTGGAGAATCCAAAAGTGAGTCGCCGGGTGACGTCGGCGGTGCTGGGCAAAAAAAGCTTGGCTGGCTTGGTTCTTTCTTATTCTTCCTCGCAGCACAAATCCATTCCCAGCATTTGCGAGTCATTTGCAATCGCTGGCAGTCTTTCTACGTGTCTGACATCATCCGAATCACTTAACCCGAATCGTTATTAGCCTCTATATGCCTGGCTTCATATATTCAGCGTGGTGAGGGGACCTGGCTGCGAATCTTTCTGCCTAGGGGATGTGGTCCATGGTTGGTCCGCGTTTGCTGCAGAGTCTTTTTCCGGTGGGACCAACCGCCAATCCTTCTTTGCGCAATGCGAGGCTGACAGAAGGAAGCATGGTAATGATGCGAACTAGTTAGGTATTGTTCTATACTGGCGTAAATTAAGTTCCAATAATTGATAATGTCAAGTGACTCGCTGTGCTGCTAAGCCACCCGTCATCACTGTGCGACACGTTCAGGAACAGCAATGCTGGAAGGCGTGGTGTGGCACCCATCGGCGATCGGTTGTGCCAAGTCAACCGGTGTAAATAATCATCTACTCCTGACTTTCGGCCCCATCCTTTGTGCCTGGACACGACACATCGCTTTCGTAAAGCTTGCCAACGGCGAAGTCGTTTCATGCATCAAATGTGCTGCAAGTGGCGTCCAATTACTGTCCCAAGTACTATCGCATCTATGCGCCGGGAATAAAAGAAGCCAATGGCGTCACGAAGCACCTATCGCATCCTGATGCTAAGCCACACCTGAAGGAGACGAGAGGTCAAATGCGTCCCGGATAACCCGGCGGAAGATGAAGTCGTGAAAGACAGGCAGCTGGATTACTGAGGGTCCAATTACGAGAGCGTCGCTTCGAGAATACCATATTATCGCCCCAATCGCAGGTGGGTCAGCTCGACGGCGGCTCGTCCCTTGTGGCCCCTGGCGAAGTAGCTTCATTTGAGGGCTCCTTTTAAGGGGCCATGCCCCCCTACCCGTATAGTCTCTTCTCCTGATACCCGCACGTCCTGTACTTGTGAGACAAAGACACAAAATGTTCGGCAGTGGCTTAATGTCGTGGCTGAGGCACTCCGAGGCCGTGCCCGAAAGCAAATGGAACCCTGAGACCCTGACGATGGAGCAGCCTGCTAGCCCGTCCGGTCCCTCCATGGAGCACGTTGTCACTGAGCAACCGGTATGCGAAGTCATTCGTAAGGTCGGCCAAAGTACTAACAAGAACAGCGCACTGGAGAGTCCATGCAGCTGCAGATCCGCGGTGGTGGTGAAGGAGAAGTCTGCTGTGGAATGTAAGTCTTCTGTGTCCAATGAGGGGATGGTGCTAATTAGTTTAGTTGTGCTGGTGTCTGCTGCTTTGAATGCTGCGAATGCTGCTGCGATTGTTGCGGCGACGACGGGCCGGATGGTCCTCCCCCTCCTCCCGGCCCACCCGGACCTCCATGAGTGAACAATGGATAGACTAGGAGAACGTTGGTTCGCATAGGAATCCGGTCATATGGTTAAGAGTTCGACCAAGGAGCTCTGTGTGACAGACATATTGTCGGCCCGGGGTGACAGTTTCTCGCCCGATGTGAATAGTGATTATCAATATATACCCTTCGTCAGCACTGACTGAATAAAAACTTACCTCTTGTTGCCTTGGTTCTATGTTAGGATCATGAACTTATTGTGAAGTCATCCAGACCGGACTTGTACACGGGATGGGCCGATTTTGTATCCCAATCGACACCTTTCAACCATCCAAAGTGGGGTCGATGACAGTCACAATGCCAGTCAGCATCATCAGCTCAACAAATTTTGACCAGCAACGGAGACCAGTGGTCCGATACTTGAAGTAGATTTAAACCCGTGCAGGTTGAAATGGCTTCATCTTCGGTCTTAGTTTCCCAATCGAAGCTGGTCCAACGCCCAGACGCGGAGCGTGGGGGTGGGACCCCGGATATTCCCCCACAAACTTGGCTGTGGTTGGCACTTTTTCCTTAGCTTCCATCCTGTGCGCAGATACTATACCTTCAGAGGTCTCTACATCATGCCATCGAAGTTTGTTATTCGGATTTACCAATTAGCTAAATGATGTAGGTGCATGCCGTACGGTGAATTTGTCTAGATTTTTTGTATAGCCGGAAGCCGAAGGTACCCCGCGTTATGGCTATATTAAGCTCGTAAATTCCATGCTATTGTAGATGGGACAACAGCAACGGCGAATCCATAAAATAATGGTGCAGGCTGTCGCTTTTGGACTGCTCGGGCTAGCTGCCTCTGCCTTGGGCACCTATGCGCCCTACTATGCGAACCTGACGTGGGAGCAACCGCGGACTCTGTCCAACTGGTCCAATCTTACCGTGGAGACACGCACAGGGACGCTCATTGGTATGCTGAATGACACTTACCCCGACGTTCGGCAGTTTTTGCGAGTCCCTTATGCCAAGGTAATGCCTTCATTGTGTGAATGTTGTACTGTCTCTGACATGACCAGCCTCCTGTTGGGGATTTGAGATGGCTTCCTCCTCATCGGCTTGATAACTCAAGCAAGAAGATTGATTCCACCTTCTACGGGCCAGGCAAGTGGAATTCCAGATAAATATGGGACTGTGCAACTAACTCAAGATCAGCCTGTCCGCAGTATGTGTCGGGAGAGGGTGATTTCTGGAATGAATACGAACCGGAGAATCTGCTGCTCTCCGTCGGCGAAAGGCTCAACCAGGGATCCACGGCATGGTCCTCCTCGGAGGACTGCCTGTCTCTAGCGGTGTGGACTCCATCGTATGCTAATGAGACCTCCAAACTGCCAGTTGCGCTGTTTGTCACGGGAGGTGGTGGTATCACCGGGGGTATTAACATCCCGTCCCAGCTGCCCTCTGCTTGGGTATCGCGCTCTCAGGAGCATATCGTTGTTACTATCAACTATCGCGTCAATATTTTCGGCAGTAAGTGCTTGATTTATCTCTGCATGGATCAGTCTGACATGTATAGATCCCAAGTCGCGCGCATTAAATGACACATCGCTAACACTGATGGATGTGCGTGCTGCCGTGGAATGGGTATATGAGAACATTGAAGCGTTCGGTGGCAATCCCGAAAATATCATGGTCAGATTACAGTGTTCCTCTCACATGACTAGAGCTAACGATAAGCAGCTATGGGGACAGTCACAGGGCGCCCTGCTGACGCATCTGTACACCCTCGCATGGCCGGAAGAGCCTCTTGCCGCCAAGTTCGGCGTCATCTCCCAAGGAGCATCTGCCACACTTAACCTCTCCACCACGCCTGACATGTGCCAAGACTTTGACATCGTGGCCAAGGGACTAGGGTGTAATTATGGTGATGATGCCGAGGCCGAGCTGGAGTGCATGCGCGGGATCTCCTGGGTGCAGATTGAGGAGTACATTAACCGCTACAATAGCTCTCCTTCTATTGCTTTCACGAACTATATCCGTATGTCCCAACCTAGCTTTTATGCCTATCTCTGCTAACAACATCAGCCGATGAGCGATACATTTTCTCCGACGAAAGACAGCGATACCTTGAGCGCAAGGTTGCCCCGGGGCCGGAAATTCGATCTGACACGGCACGAGAATTCCCCAGCACAAACACGACTTCGGTAAATATTGAAGAGGGCGAATCAGACTGTCTGGCAGTAACTGATCTTGCGTTGCGTGCGTCGATTGGGCTCGAAACTTATCGCTACTACTGGGCTGGTATGTCCCAGACCTACTTCCCATACAGATTATAGTGCTAACATAGACAGGCAACTTCTCCAATATCAGTCCCGTCCCGTGGCTAGGAGCATTCCACTGGACTGACCTGCTGATGATCTTCGGCACATACAACCTCGATGTCGGCGAAATCTCACAGTTAGAAGTCGACACCTCCGCCACAATGCAAGACTACCTGCTTGCCTTCCTCAAGGACTCGTCAACCGTCAGTGAGACGGTCGGATGGCCAGTATACCTAGGCAACGAGAGCAACGGGGGTCTCATTCTGGAATTTGGCAACGAGACAGCAGTACGGACTATCACAGGCGACTGGCTTGACGCGGGATGCTACAATTCATCTATCCCATTCAGAATCTGGGGGTAACCTATACACACTATCATCAGAGTATATACATCCATCACAAATCCAACACCACCTATATACATTCTCTCTCCAATCTAATCTACAACAACCCCCTCTCCTTCCTCTACTCCTTAGCCTCCATCTCCCTCGCCTTCTCCCCATTCATCCTCGCACTCCCCTCCAACCCATAAAGCACATCCTTCGACATCCCCGGAATCACCATCTCAAACGTATCCTCCACCACCGCATACTGAAAATACCCACACCTAGCAATCGGCTTCGTCTTCTTCACATCCAGAATCCCATCCGTAAGCACCCCTTCATCAATATGCACGCCCACCACCCGTCCCACAACCACATCCACCGTCCCCATAGGTGGGTTCGCTGGCAACCTCATCGTAGAATGATACACGCACTCAAACCGCACCGGCGACTCCTTCACCATAGGCACCTCCACCGGAAGAACGGTAGACGGTTCAGCGGTCAGCCCTGCCTTCTCAAACTCGTTCACTCCGTAGGGAAACTGTTGCGCCGTGATGTTCATCGCTTCGCGCAGGTCCCAGGTCGCGAGGTTCCACACAAAGGAGCCGGTCGATTCGGCGTTCACGACGGTGTCCTTTCGGTCCCCGGTTACGGTTTGGTTGCTGCTGAAGAGAACGTAAGGCGGGTCGAAAGTTAGGTTTGTGAATTGGCTGTAGGGCGCGAGATTGGGTGCTCCGGTGGGAGACGTTGTGCTGATCCAGCCGATGGGGCGGGGGACGACGCATGCCTAGATTTATTTATTGTTAGTAGTTGATTTGTGACAACAGGAGAAGTTCTGGTGGTGGTGGTGTGGTGTGAGAGGGTACTGGCGATTGTGAGGGGGAAAGTTGCATATGCGGGGTAGATCATTGGAATGTATCATTGAAGTTGGAGTTGGAGTTGAGGAATCAAGTTACCTTGAATGGATCATGAGGCAGGCCGTGGTCGGTTTTTCCGGGTTGGTAGAACATTTTCTTTGATCTTTCTTAAAGATTGTTTCTTGTCTGGTCTGGAATGTCGTTATGTTTTTGGAGTGCTTTGATTGCAAGGTGTGATCTGGCGGGCAATTTATATCATCTACAAGGGCACCCCGGGAAGACGGCACGGCAAAGGAGCTGGTACTTTGTACGGCTGATAGGGCCTGACTCGGGTTCCGAGAATTGTGGGGGTGTAGTTTTGCTGGGGCTGGGGGGCGATGGGGGATCTCCGAGATGTCCGACTGCCGAGATTGGGTGCACATCATTGCTGTTCGCATTGGCATGGTAGTTATTAATTGAGTTAATAATAAGAATAGTGCTTGCGTGTATGTGGAAAATTATGTGTTTTAATGGGAAGAAGAGGTTTTTTCGTGTATTGAGACTGAAGGCGGCAGTTTGCTAAGTACGTTTTAGGAAAAGTCTACTATGGAGGTACTGAAACTTCATGTAACGCAATTGCATTTTAATTCAAACAAATATTCATGTTCGGAACGATCTACTAGTATTTCTCAGCGTCTACCCTTCCCCTTGGTATTGGTCAACGCCTGACTACTCAAAACCAAGTCCAAGGGCGTAAAGGCACACAACCAATTAATATCAGTGTCCTCATTGTAACGCAACAAGAACTGCTGCAGACCCTCCATATCTGTTTCAAAATTGTAAATGATTGGACTGTGTGCATTCATACCTGCACGGACAAACGTATCAACGAAAAGATACCAATTCTTAATATCCTCATCGCGGTGGATCTTGAGGTATTCTCGCACAAACACTAGAGTATTGCTCTCGGAAGCAGGCCACTGCCAGAACTTCCAGTTACGGAAGTTTTCCAGGCCAGAAGACGAGCTCAAGACCTGATTGAGTTGATTGAAGTCAGTGGCTTGTTCCAAGCCATTGATCAGGGCCTCTTTGACTTTTGGATGCATCACCTGTGTTGCCTCACAGTCACGATCCGCATTGTGTAAATATGGGTCCACGAAGTCCTCAATAACGTCCTTGAAATGGATGATGGCACGAACAACGCCTTTGAGTTCCTGCAACGTCCACCTGCCCTTGGCTGGCATGAAGTAGATTTGCAGCGTGTCCATGTTGTCGCTCTCCACCTTGAATATTCTATCAATTGTCTCAAAGAAGTATGACATGTATTCCCAAGCATCATCGTCACTCATGATGGGGCTTGTAATCTTGGTTCTCCCTGGTTGGGGTTAGTGTCTGGGGATATGAGAGGGTAGGTGGAGATCAACTTACAGAAATCATCCGTTCTCGGTTCCAACATAGAATTATTTGGGTTGATGTCCAGGGTCCAGTTTTGGGGGTCAACTCCTTGTTTCTTGTCATAGAGTCTGAGCGGTCTACCAGACCCTTTATTGACCTCATTGTAGCGGTAGATCAAGTACCGGGCGACTTCTCGCGCATCGTCGAAGTCTTCCCTAGTCACCAGGGGCCAAAGGCTTCTGAAAAAGGAGATATAGTAGCACAACATTGTGTACTATGGGCGTGGGAAGCACGGGTCTATGCTCTTTTTGAGAAAGTTGGGAACTTAGATAGAGCAGGAACAAGACTGAATCCTGGGGCGGAATGATGGTTCAGAAGAGGAGCACATTGGTTATATATGACTCGGTCAATTGGCATCATATAGAGGGCAGTGTTGAAGCTTGACTGTGGTTATTGGCATTCCCCGTGATGCTTGAGCTAATGTTCATCTCTAAATGTTGTTTCTGCACTTGGGAGTAGATTCAGAGGGCTCTCCTGCTGTGATCAACGAGCGAATGTGAGACATGAATGGAGAGAGCAGCTAGAGGGGCGGCTGAATAATATTGCAGATAAGTTGTCATAGCTAGCCATGAGAATGACCACATACTGTATAGAAGGTTTTGTCGGAAGTTTCAGCTATAACAGTAGACAAGAGAGTTTATTGAAAAAGCAAACACCATTCTGACGTTCGATGCAATCTATTATCTCTTCATCTCGGATCATTCAGCTTTATTCTTCCCCGACCTCGGAACCCCATCCGGATCAGGCCAAGGAAGTGCAGCCATTAACCCTGTGCGAACATATAAGCACTAAACCTTATGGCGACGGCGAGACAGTTTGTCGGTTGCCAATTATGTTCCTCGGCTTTGTCGTCATGTCATTAACCATATGCAACATTGTCCACGGCACTTCCCTGGAGTCGCCCAATACACACTTCAACGTTGGGAATGCATGATCTCAGCTGATTTATCTTCTGGGTCTTTGGGAAGCAGTTCTTGATCCAGGGTCTTGCAAGGCCTGATTGAGATCCGTACGGGTTGCTAGGAATTAGAGTACGGGGCACATTGCGGAGGGATGTAGATACGGTTGCAGCCCGCGGTTACTGTCATCTGTCAGGGCTGGGATGATGCAATCTATAGGCAATATTCGGGTAGCTCGTTGATCTGCATGCCTTGCTTCGATACCAGAATCAGTTCGCTGTCTCCACCTATCCCTGTTCTTCATGACCCGTGCAGGAAAGAAAATATGACCAACTTACCGCTTCGATTATTGTGTACATTCCGAGATGATGCCCATGAGGTACGCATTCTGAACCAGGCTGGCCTGGCACAGGTCAATCGTGAACTCAGGCATCTCTTGCAGATCTTCCTTGTCGAGATACGTTGAGGTCCCATCGATTAGCGTTGGCAGATCACTTAGGACGGTCTCAATGACGATGTCTCGAAGCCCGCGATCGGTCTCAATCGTCGAACAGTAGACCTCGTTCACAGTTGAACGGAAGAAGAGTCTGTCTAAGTCACGCAGGAAGCACTCTTTGAAATGCTCTTTTGCCTTCTCTTTGAGATCGTGGATCTGAAAATATTCTCCTTGCTCATACATATGGACATGGAATTTGGAAAGCCCGCCATTTTCCACGGATGACAAAGTAGTATACGGGAGGCTTCGAACAATCGGACTAGGGATGGGACTGGGATGACCAAATTCTACTGCGGGAGAGGTGTTCATGTCGCTCAATCTCGTGTAAAAGCCCTTGTAGAGAAACTGCAGCGTCTTCTCGAGATAGATGGGATCGAGATCCTCTATCACAATCTTTCCAGAAGACTCCTGAGTATGACGTGCATGTGTTACTTTGGTTCACATTCAATGTTAAATTGATATGTAGCAGTGACTTACTATGAAGCTGCTATTACACGCGCGAGAAAAGTAACCGGACTGGGGACACACGACGCATTTATGAGCCGGGAAGACAACATCTCCACAAACGATGGACAAGTCGCTCCACGTAGAGCTTAGGAAGAGGCTGCCAAACGTGAGAAGCTGTTAATAAGGATATGAGATAAGCTTACTCTGAGATGACCTTAGTCGGCCCCCATGGCCTTGCATCCTCGCTTGAAGATGACATTTTGTGAAGGGATTTGCCGCCAGTGGTAGACAGATGTATGAGGAAGGGATGAGAAAGAGTTGAGCACAAAATCGGATGAAAGCGAGGTACAGGTACGCGTGAGTAGTCAGTGAAGGCAAAAGTATAAGTAAGTAAATAGTACACAAAGAAACCAGATTGAGCTGGCCGAGTTCCCTCATTCACATGACAAGGCAAGAATCAACCTCTTAGCCATCTCCTTGTACAGATACAGTTTAGGATGAATCGAACTGTTCTCCCTCCTACTTTATAGCAAGTTGTCTATTGGCCTCATGTTCACCCCAGCGATATTGACCTTTCAATTTCAAGTCAGAATATTCGTGCAAAAAGCCTCATAACACGGAATCTGTCGTCCTCCCCTTTTGCAGTGAGGAAATTTTGAATGACCAAGGCCGTTTCAATCAAGCAGTCTCTGAGCTTCTGCTTGAGCTCGGCGTGGAAACACACACAATTCATTATAACTTCACTTCTGCCATTTTTTGATAATTATCCGAAGAGCTGTGACATGCAGACGAAGCAAAAGTCTCACACATACTTCCATACGCATGTTACGAACTAAGTATTATGTGCATGCAGTTGGAGATATAAACCAGCCTGTGCTGCCGGAAAAGGGTGATTCCGAATCCGACAGCAACACCCCTAATGCAGCCATACACACAGCTTCAAGCAATTTGATCGACCGCTACTCTCCTAATTCTTGCTTCCGGGTCGCATGATGCATCCCTTAAAACACTGTGGGGCATACTATTCAACGTTCATCAACTCGGTTGATCTGTACTGCCAACCCCTGCAGAGAACATATCCACATCGCGAGGCACCGAGTCCCGAGCCCCGATACCGAACTCCCGAACCAAGTTCAGATGCGAAAGTTCCAGATCATGAGGCTACTGTCAGAGCTTTGAGGCAAACCCGATTTAGCCGGCAAGTATCATCATGTCTGGCTATAAATGCCCTCGAACGGGAAGGCTGTTTTGTGAACGGTCCGTCCAACCCCTCTAAAACATCATCACACTAGTACCATCAATCAATATGTCTGCACAACCCGCTCATCTCTGTTTCCGCTCCTTCGTTGAGGCCCTCAAGGCCGACAACGACCTTGTGGAAATCGATACCCCCATCGACCCCAATCTCGAAGCTGCTGCTATCACCCGTCGAGTATGTGAGACAAACGACAAAGCTCCTCTCTTCAACAACCTCATTGGCATGAAGAATGGCCTCTTCCGTATACTCGGGGCTCCTGGCTCTCTCAGGAAGTCGTCTGCTGATCGCTACGGCCGCCTTGCTCGTCACCTAGCCCTCCCGCCTACGGCTTCAATGCGTGAGATTCTTGACAAGATGCTCTCCGCCAGCGAAATGCCTCCCATTCCTCCAACCATTGTTCCCACCGGGCCATGCAAGGAGAACAGCTTAAATGACTCCGAGTTCGACCTCACCGAACTCCCCGTTCCTCTTATTCACAAATCGGATGGTGGTAAATACATCCAAACCTATGGTATGCACATCGTGCAGTCTCCTGATGGAACCTGGACCAACTGGTCTATTGCCCGCGCGATGGTCCATGACAAGAACCATCTGACCGGCCTGGTTATTCCTCCTCAGCACATCTGGCAGATTCACCAGATGTGGAAGAAGGAGGGCCGGAGTGATGTTCCCTGGGCTTTGGCGTTTGGTGTCCCACCTGCGGCCATTATGGCCTCCAGCATGCCCATCCCCGATGGTGTTACCGAAGCTGGGTACGTGGGCGCTATGACGGGATCTTCCCTAGAGCTCGTCAAATGTGATACGAACGATCTATACGTCCCCGCTACCTCGGAAATCGTTCTCGAAGGTACTCTGTCTATCAGCGAGACTGGTCCAGAAGGACCTTTTGGTGAGATGCATGGTTACATCTTCCCTGGGGATACCCATCTTGGCGCCACATACAAGGTCAACCGGATCACCTATCGCAACAACGCCATCATGCCGATGTCTTCTTGTGGCCGCTTGACCGATGAAACAGTAAGTTTAGTCCCCGTTGTGCCATCCATAGCCAAGAACTAACACTGTCTAGCACACCATGATCGGCTCTCTGGCTGCGGCGGAGATCCGTAAGCTCTGCCAGCAGAATGACCTTCCCATCACTGATGCCTTCGCTCCTTTCGAGTCACAAGTCACCTGGGTTGCTCTGCGGGTTGATACTGAGAAGCTACGCGCGATGAAGACAACATCTGAGGAATTCCGCAAGAGAGTGGGAGATGTTGTCTTCAACCACAAGGCCGGATACACTATTCATCGCCTGGTTTTGGTCGGTGACGACATTGATGTCTATGAAGGAAAGGATGTACTCTGGGCATTCTCCACCCGCTGCCGTCCTGGAATGGATGAGACTTTGTTTGAGGACGTTCGTGGATTCCCCTTGATCCCGTACATGGGACACGGGAATGGGCCCGCCCACCTCGGCGGAAAGATTGTGTCCGATGCTCTAATGCCAACTGAATACACCACTGGTCGCAACTGGGAGGCTGCTGACTTCAACCAATCTTATCCGGAGGATCTGAAGCAGAAGATCTTGGACAACTGGACCAGTATGGGTTTTAGCAACTAAAAGTATTTGTCTTGATACTATTATGAATTGATATGGCAGATACATAGACATAGAGCACATAGAGCACAGATAAATATACTATTTCTTCTTATTCATTATAGCATCCTCGCTACGTTTTGTAAGCAAATAGAAAGTTGACATAGCATTTAATCATATTCCAAACCTCTGGACGATTATAAGCGACTAATTTTAGTGGGTGGGACTACTAGAGGTAAATCATTTTACACTAAATAACACCTGTGGGCTAGTGCATCACTACTACTAATAGTACTATCTATCATCATCTCCCGCGTCGGCTACGTCACGTCTCCAAATATATATATTCGATCGCCATCCTTTAAATGCCAGAGTGCAAAAGATCTTTCACCCCACAGTCTTGAGTTCATGCGCAGTAGGCCATCCCCAGTCCGATAGTTTGTTTTCCATCCACATTACCATTTTAATTGAGTTTGTACTTCAAATTGGCTTTATACCAATTGCTGACTCATCTCGGAACCGAGGTGCCGATCAGATCCGCCACTTCGACGCTTTGCACGACCACCGCGACTATATCGACTAATACCCCGGACAAAGAAGCAATATAATTCCGCAAAATCCTTCCGGAAAATATACACTCTTGGGTAGTAGAATTATGGGCACTCCGATAAATCGTGAAGAGATCGACCGTGTGCTGCGACAGAAACGCAATCAGCGCGAGGCTCGAGCGTGTTATCCTTGCCGCCAGCGCAAGGTGAAGTGCGACAGCACTCAGCCCTGTCGAACATGCCGTCGACGGGGCCATCCCCAAATATGTGTGTATGATCAAGAGTCCTCTGGGTCTAAAAAGTCCCGTAATACCAGCCAAAGACGTTCCTCGGCTGCTCCTCGCGGACCAAATCAGACATCAGTCGCTGAACAGGGACTCGATGCCGAGCCACAAACTCTGCCCTCAACACGCAGTTTACCAGAGGTTCAGACGGAGACAAGGCAGTACTATAATACTCGTATCCCATCTTCCGATGGTCCCGATAATGACATTGTCTACTCGGGCGACAACTCGGTATTATCTTATTTGCGTAATCGCACACAAGATACCAATGGCTCCATGACCCGTGAGGTGGGCTCTGTTCTAGGCCTGCAAAATACTTACGGTAGCTATCCGTTTATGGACTTCCGAACGCCCCAGGACCGGTGGAGGGAGCTTCTCCGAATCATCCCACAGCGAATGGAACTCTTGAAGTAAGCACACCTTGTTGTTGATCACAGCAACCACTAACAGAGAGCAGGTTCTTTCATTTCTATAGAATATCAGCCCACCCTTTCAACCCTATCATACTTGACATTGAGAGATTCGAGCAGGATGTGTGTTCATACCTCAATGCTCTTGCAGCAGGAGAGCTGCAGAACACTTCACAGATTTGTGAACGTTGGGCCACTGATCGGTCTGTCGGGATGATTAGCCTGCTACTTGCGGCCTTGGCGTCTGGTGCGCATTATTCTGACCTGGATTACATGCAAAGGACCGAGCTATACCAGGATTTTGGTACGTCACCCAGGATGATTGTCTATGCATGATGAACTAACAAGAAGAAGCCAAACGATCCTTTCAGGCTCTGCGACTAGCCAACTTTCTCTTCCGTCCGACGATGGACATCATACAAGCACTCTTGATTATAGGGAACACTCTGCAAAACAATGGCCAGTCTGATGCAGCATGGGCTTTGTTAGGGACAACAGTCCGTCTTGCACAGACATTGGGTCTCCACACCGAAAAGAGTGTAGCACACCTACCGGACCATGTCAAATACAAAGCACGAAAGCTATGGTACATAAGCAATGCTACAGGTAGCGATCCAAGCTGACGCGGTTACAGGTACACTGTTGTTTGGCAAGATTGCTTGCTCTGTTTATGTTACGACAGGCCTCGTGTAGTCTCCATGACTGGGTGGGCTCCAGATTATTCGATTCTCTCCAGCAACGAACTTTCTTTTACGGAAGCTATGTATTTTCTATGCCAAATTGCTTTGAACATGATCACAACAGATGGTCCCGAAATACCGGAAAATGCGCGACAGCTTGACATTTTGGCCACGATTGATAGCCTTAACCAACGCACTCAGCCACATTTGCGTGACCGCCAGGAATGCAAAAGCCTCCAACACAACCTGGAGCACCTGGCTTTGCGAATGCACATGTCTCTAGCTATTTCCGTCTTGACACGTCCAGCGCTGAAGCGCACTGTTATGCAAGACGCGTCCTATGATATTTTGCGCACCCGCGCCAAAATGAGCCTGATCGACGCTTCTAGGGCCTTTTTGGATTTTCAGGCTCTTAGTGCTGTCCCCCTCCGAACCTGGTCAATGGTGCACACAGTTCTTAGTTCCACTTTACTTCTCTGCATTTGGGAGGAGACCCGAAATGATCCCGAGTGCCGTGATTTACAGCAAAAGGTGATTGAGGTCTTCTCTGCCGCAGGTTCAGTGGGCACAGTGGAGAACACAACATCGGAGAACGGGCAATGGCTATCGGAACGGCATATACGGGCGTTAATCACTCTGCGCAATGCGGTTCGAACGGCAGTTGAACGTGAAAAGGGGGAAGCAAATGTTGGGACAGAACGCGCGGAACAGCCCCAGCCATTCTTTCCTGTCTATGGGTATGTGCGCCCACTATTGTCTGATATGTGGAGCTGTGTGGTGGGTGCTGATTTTGCAGTATGCCGAACGGGATCCCGGACGACTTCGGTCAAGACTTCTCACCAGCCAGCTATCTTGACTCTATCATGAATGGTATGCCGAGATTGCCGACTATAATTGACCGAGCTAACCGTCGCAGTACCCATGTTTGACTTATCCAAAGAGCTGGGTTTTCTTTGAGCCATCCATGACGTTATGCCGCCCCTCGGGAACGGCCTCTCGGTGGCTCGGAGATCTCGGACTCAATGGCAAAACAGGGCCACACCGAGATTGACCGTAAGGCAGGAAAGGGTTCGAAGAAATCGAACCCAGCAAAAAAGCTTTCAACTCAATAATCTACTGTAGCTACCGGGTTGCCACTGGGTTATATATATATATATACTTGACAGCTCAACTTCCTGACAGCTATCATTGCCATCCATCCATCCAGACAAGTCACCCCATAACGGGAACATTCAATCTACACAATCGTGCCTACTACAACACTATATATTCCGCATCAACACATATGTTCAACGCACTTCTGTCCGGTACTACTACCCCAAACTCCGGTCGTGCATCTCCTCCCACCAGCGAAATGCCCATCGATAATGATCACGTGGCCGTTGCCCGTCCAGCGCCCCGTCGCCGCCGCATTGTAGTGGCCATGACGGGTGCTACCGGAGCCATGCTCGGTATCAAAGTCTTAATTGCCCTGCGCCGTCTCAACGTGGAGACGCATCTGGTGATGAGCAAGTGGGCGGAGGCTACGATCAAATACGAGACCGACTACCACCCCTCAAACGTGAAAGCGCTGGCCGACTACGTACACAACATCAATGACATGGCTGCCCCAGTGTCCAGTGGCTCATTCCGCGCAGACGGAATGATTGTGGTCCCGTGCAGCATGAAAACATTGGCTGCTATCCACTCGGGCTTTTGCGACGATCTCATCTCAAGGACAGCAGATGTGATGCTCAAGGAGCGCAGGCGGTTGGTGCTAGTAGCGCGGGAGACGCCATTAAGCGAGATCCATCTGCGAAACATGTTGGAGGTTACACGAGCTGGGGCAGTCATCTTCCCCCCGGTGCCTGCGTTCTACATCAAGGCCGCAAGTATCGAGGACCTCATTGACCAGAGTGTTGGACGAATGTTGGATTTATTTGACCTCGACACGGGGGATTTTGAGCGTTGGAATGGATGGGAGAAATGAAATTTTCGTTGGGACTGAATTTTGGCGGGCTTGTCTTGTATAAAATTAAAGGGGCGTTGACTGGATTTTGGTACTTGGGGGATTTATTCTTAGCTTTGACTGTACATAGTTTGGGTGCGGTTTGATAGCCGACGATCGGCCGACCCACGAACCGGATTTGCATATGATTTCCTTTTTCCTTCATTTTTTGGTCGGAGTTCCGAACCGCTTTCCAACCCCAACACAACCACAAGCACGTTGTGTTTGCTACATTGAGTTCCTCAATATTGCTGAACTATGCAAGCAGCCCAACTGAGTTGTACCACCAGGCATGCGAATCGGAAGATTCGACAAAGCGGGTGAAATGTCCGAGTTGGCGAACCAAAGCGCAACGGTCGAGGCTCCTTTCCCCGCAGAGGCAGCCATTCTGCAGCCTTTGAACTGCGGGGGAAGCGGCATTTGATCAACTCAATCCTCGTGAAGTGACCAACAGGATGCTAGCAATGTTGGCTTAATATATTCTCACTGATCTGCTGATATGGTTCCCCCCCTTGTACCAGCCTCGGTTTGCGCATGGACGGGTTCGACCGTTCCTGGGCCACCCGGTTGGCGTGATATTCTCCGCCCACGCTGCCTTTCCCTCATGATGGAGAAAACCTTCGGATCAGCGATCGTCAGGCCAGCTGGCTAGGGGCATAGGGGTTTTTGCTGTCTTGATGCCTAAAATGCAGGTCTCATAACTGGATCCACAGCCGAGGAGGCACATGGAGATGTCGAAGACCCCTTGGGAGCTGGTTTTTCGGTTCTCGGACTATGATCCAAGACAGAGATGGATTTCTGGCACTTGAAACGAAGGTGGGAAAATGGAAAACTGTATATAGGGTTCCTCGTAGCCCGATCGGAGAGCCTGTGACCCATAGCGGTACAGATCATGGCCATCATGAAGGCCCTTCTTTGGCTCTCCCTTCCCCTCGCCGTCTGGGCCACCCCAGTTCAACGGGATGTAGCTCCTACTGTCACTATTGCTCATCCTTCGGCCACCATCATTGGCAAGTCGGGCGATGTTGAGAGCTTCAACAATATCCCCTTCGCGCAGGCCCCCACGGGCTCGCTGCGTCTGAAGCCTCCACAGCCTTTGGAAACCTCCCTCGGAACTGTTCAGGCAACCGGTGCCTCGCAGTCTTGTCCGCAGATGTACTTCACCACGGATGAGAGCGAATTCCCGACCTCTGTCATTGGTCTCCTTGCGGATCTCCCGTTGGTACAGTCGGCTACCAATGCCCTCGAGGATTGTCTGAACATTGACATTCGGCGCCCAGCCGGGACCACTGCGGACGCGAAGCTGCCCGTGCTGGTCTGGATCTTTGGCGGAGGCTTTGAACTTGGTTCAAAGGCCATGTATGACGGTACAACGATGGTATCATCGTCGATAGACAAGAACATGCCTATCGTGTTTGTAGCGATGAACTATCGCGTAGGGGGGTTCGGGTTTTTGCCCGGAAAGGAGATTCTGGAGGACGGGTCCGCCAACTTAGGTCTACTTGACCAACGCCTTGCCCTGCAGTGGGTGGCCGACAACATCGAGGCCTTTGGTGGAGACCCGGACAAGGTGACAATCTGGGGAGAATCAGCAGGGGCTATTTCTGTCTTTGATCAGATGATCTTGTACGACGGAAACATCACTTACAAGGACAAGCCCTTGTTCCGGGGAGCCATCATGGACTCCGGTAGTGTTGTTCCCGCAGACCCCGTCGACGGGGTCAAGGGACAGCAAGTATATGATGCCGTTGTGGACTCTGCCGGCTGTTCCTCTTCCAACGACACCCTGGCTTGTCTGCGTGAGCTAGACTACACCGACTTCCTCAATGCGGCAAACTCCGTGCCGGGGATCTTAGGTTATCATTCGGTGGCGCTATCATATGTGCCTCGACCAGACGGGACGGCATTGTCGGCGTCACCAGACGTTTTGGGCAAAGCAGGGAAGTATGCGCGGGTCCCATTCATCGTGGGCGACCAAGAGGATGAGGGGACCTTGTTCGCCTTGTTTCAGTCCAATATTACGACGATCGACGAGGTAGTCGACTATCTGGGCTCCTACTTCTTCTATGACGCTAGCCAGGAGCAGCTTGAAGAATTAGTGGCCCTGTACCCAGACACCACCACATATGGGTCTCCCTTCAGGACGGGCACGGCCAACAACTGGTATCCGCAATTTAAGCGATTGGCCGCCATTCTCGGCGACTTGGTCTTCACCATTACGCGGCGGGCATTCCTCTCATACGCAGAGGAGCTCTCCCCTGACCTCCCGAAATGGTCGTACCTGGCGACCTATGACTATGGCACGCCAATTCTGGGGACCTTCCATGGAAGTGACCTGCTGCAGGTGTTCTATGGGATCAAGCCGAACTATGCAGCGAGTTCCAGCCACACGTATTATCTGAGTTTTGTGTATACGCTGGATCCGAACTCCAATCGGGGGGAGTACATGGAGTGGCCCCAGTGGAAGGAATCACGACAGTTGATGAATTTCGGAGCGAACAGCGCCAGTCTCCTTACGGATGATTTCCGCAACGGGACATATGAGTTCATCCTGCAGAATACCGCGGCGTTCCACATCTGATGCCATTGGCGGAGGGGTCCGGAGGGTCAGGGACCTAGCCTTATGAGAGTAATGATGGAAGTGTCTGGCCTCGGCAAAGGGATATATAGGGTCATAATAAGTAGTACTAGTTATATTAATGGAAGGGTATAGAATACCACGCGATGGACCTTGGGACCTGCATTATAGCTTCCCGTTAGGTATAATTACCATTGTTATAGCAGCCAATCAAGCCACCACGCTCGACCGGGGACGGCGAATCCCCGGGAATTGAAATAAATTGCAATTCAGGTCAATGAGGCCAGCGATTGGACACATCTCCAAGGCACAGGGCCATTCTGCAGTGCCGGTGGATTCAGTGCAATTTCCCCCGGGCCGGCCCGACACCGCGATAGGCTGGTTCTCCCACGCCACCGGAGATTCGTCGTTCTGGGGCCTCGTCCGTTCACAAGCTGAAGAGCTGAAGTGGCGAGATTGTCTCTGCAGGAATTCCAAGCTAGATGCTAAGCGAAGTTGCATTGCAATATGTGTTGAGTGTTGATGCATGTGCTTCTTCCTTCAGCTTCCCCCCTCGTGCAGAGATGTTGGTTTTGGCTATAAATTGAAGTGGTCAGTCAGGGGTCAGTGAGGGGTTGAAAGTAGTAGCTTCCTCCCCCTCAGACGCGACAACTGAGTGACTGAGCTTCATCCTCAACATCGTTACTCCCCCGCCGCAATGTCGTTCCGATCTCTTCTCGCCCTGAGCGGCCTTGTCTGCTCGGGGTTGGCAAGTGTTATTTCCAAGCGCGCGACCTTGGATTCGTGGTTGAGCAACGAAGCGACCGTGGCTCGTACTGCGATCCTGAATAACATCGGGGCGGACGGTGCTTGGGTGTCGGGCGCGGACTCTGGCATTGTCGTTGCCAGTCCCAGCACGGATAACCCGGACTGTATGTTTTGAGCTCGGATTAGGAATGTGTTCTTGGTTGATTGATGCTGACTGGCGTGTTTTTTTTTTATGATTGTAGACTTCTACACTTGGACTCGCGACTCTGGTCTCGTCATCAAGACCCTCGTCGATCTCTTCCGCAATGGAGATACTGATCTTCTTTCCACCATTGAGAACTACATCTCCTCTCAGGCAATTGTTCAGGGTATCAGTAACCCCTCTGGTGATCTGTCCAGCGGTGGTCTTGGTGAGCCCAAGTTCAATGTCGATGAGACTGCCTACACCGGGTCTTGGGGACGGCCGCAGCGTGATGGTCCTGCCCTGAGAGCAACTGCTATGATCGGCTTCGGGCAGTGGCTGCTTGTATGTTCTCCACCCCCTTGCATCTGACCTGCAACATATGTAGCTGACTGGTCAGGACAATGGCTACACCAGCGCTGCAACGGAGATTGTTTGGCCCCTCGTTAGGAACGACCTGTCGTATGTGGCTCAGTACTGGAACCAGACGGGATATGGTGTGTTTGATTGATCGCTGTTCAAGGGTGTTTGTGCATCGGAGCTAACTCGCGGTCGCAGATCTCTGGGAAGAAGTTAATGGCTCGTCTTTCTTCACTATTGCTGTGCAGCACCGCGCCCTCGTCGAAGGTAGTGCCTTCGCGACGGCCGTCGGCTCGTCCTGCTCCTGGTGTGATTCGCAGGCACCTCAGATTCTCTGCTACCTGCAGTCCTTCTGGACCGGCGAATACATCCTGGCCAACTTTGATAGCAGCCGTTCCGGCAAGGACACCAACACCCTCCTGGGAAGCATCCACACCTTTGATCCTGAGGCTGGGTGCGACGACTCCACCTTCCAGCCCTGCTCCCCGCGTGCGCTCGCCAACCATAAGGAGGTTGTAGACTCTTTCCGCTCGATCTATACTCTCAACGATGGTCTCAGTGACAGTGAGGCGGTTGCCGTCGGTCGGTACCCCGAGGATAGCTACTACAACGGCAACCCGTGGTTCCTGTGCACCTTGGCTGCCGCGGAGCAGCTGTACGATGCTCTGTACCAGTGGGACAAGCAGGGGTCGTTGGAGATCACAGACGTGTCACTTGACTTCTTCCAGTCTCTGTACAGTGATGCTGCCACGGGCACGTACTCTTCGTCCAGCTCGACCTATAGCAGCATCGTGGATGCCGTAAAGACTTTCGCTGATGGTTTCGTTTCTATTGTGGTAAGTCTACGCTAGACGAGCGCTTATATTTACAGAGGGTGCATACTAACATAGAATAGGAAACTCACGCCGCTAGCAATGGCTCTCTGTCCGAGCAATACGACAAGTCTGATGGCGACGAGCTTTCTGCTCGCGACCTGACCTGGTCTTACGCTGCTCTGCTGACTGCCAACAACCGTCGTAACTCTGTCGTGCCCCCGTCTTGGGGCGAGACCTCTGCCAGCAGCGTGCCCGGCACCTGTGCGGCTACCTCTGCCTCTGGTACCTACAGCAGTGTAACTGTCACCTCGTGGCCGAGCATCGTGGCTACTGGTGGCACCACTACGACGGCTACCACCACTGGATCCGGCAGCGTGACCTCGACCAGCAAGACCACCACAACTGCTAGTAAGACCAGCACCACTACGTCCTCGACCTCCTGCACCACTCCCACCGCCGTAGCTGTGACTTTTGATCTGACGGCCACCACCACCTACGGCGAGAACATTTACCTGGTCGGGTCGATCTCTCAGCTCGGTGACTGGGACACCAGCGACGGCATAGCTCTGAGCGCTGACAAGTACACTTCCAGCAACCCGCTCTGGTATGTAACTGTGACTCTGCCGGCTGGTGAGTCGTTTGAGTACAAGTTCATCCGCATTGAGAGCGATGACTCCGTGGAGTGGGAGAGTGATCCGAACCGGGAGTACACGGTTCCTCAGGCGTGCGGAGAGTCGACCGCGACGGTGACTGACACCTGGCGGTAGACAATCTATACCTATTGATATGATATGAAGGATGAGCATGAGGGTAATTGGTTATATAATCATGTATTTAGTGGATGTGCATAAGAGCAACGAAATGGAAGCCTGATCATGTGATTGCATTGCGACCGACGGAATTGAGGAGATGCGGAGATACGGACAGTGCCAAAGCCATTGTCTTCACGTAAGGGACCAGACAGTCCCTGATTAACTCTTGCACATAACATCAGGCAATTGACATGACCGTCTTCTCTTTTCGCTCTACTGATATCACTGTCCCTCAAAGCATAACCATGAGCTCATCTTAGATCCAAGCACGTAATTCCATAGCCGAGGTCCACAGTGGAGCAACAGCAGCACCCATCATTGCTTTTCCCCCAGGGGCCTCTCAGCGACTAAACCTGGAGTATGTCTCAACCAGCCAATGAATCGTCTTCGCTTCAATGTCCTTGACACTTCCAAGACCAAGAGGGTCCCCATCCATCAATGCCAATTCAAAATATAGCCGAGATGCATGGTGGAGTCCAAAGTAGACAGTATTGCCGGAATGACGGGGCCAGTTGGCCCGGAGGTCATTGGCCGGCTGTGATGCCATCTGCCACTAAATCCGATCATTGATCCACCGCCCACGAGGCGCGTCTTTGCTTTTGCGCTGCGTCCAGGTTCACACACACTCTCTCGAGTCTCTGCAGGTCCAGTCCAGCTGCTGACTGACTAGTTTATTCTACCTACTGGTCTGATCGGCTCCATCAGAGCTATGGCGTTATCCCGTGCCGTTGGTGCGCCATCGCTATCTTGATCGCGAGCTCGAACTCACTTCTTGTTTTAATAGTTGTTCTCGGTGACTGAGTGTCGGTCAGTGACAGACAACACCATCGTTGCAGGGGGTATATTCATTCAGGAATTGGATTGTTGCTCCCGCCATGATGTTCTTACCGGCCTTGTTGGCCCTGTTCGTCGGATGCGACGCCCTCGCTGTGCAGCAGCAGGTACTGCTGGATGATGAGCCGTCGGTCTCCCCGCGCAAGCCTAACTTCCTGTTCATTCTTACGGATGATCAGGACCTGCGGATGAATAGTCCGGCATATATGCCGTATACGCAGGCGAAAATCAAGGACAAGGGTACTGAGTTCTTGAATCATTTTGTTACTACTGCTCTGTGCTGCCCGTCGCGCGTGAGTCTTTGGACGGGAAGACAGGCTCATAATACTAATGTGACGGATGTGAATCCGCCGTATGGTATGCATACCTCTCCAATTGGTCGTGATTCTTCGGCATAGGAATGCTAATGCAGCATAGGCGGATATCCCAAATTCGTCGCCCAAGGCTTCAACGAAAACTTCCTCCCCGTTTGGCTGCAGTCCGCCGGTTACAATACCTTCTACACGGGGAAACTGTTCAACTCGCACAGCGTCGCTACCTATAACGCACCGTTCGTGAACGGCTTCAATGGCTCTGATTTCCTTCTTGACCCCCACACCTATTCCTACTGGAACGCGACGTACCAGCGAAACCGTGAGCCTCCGCGGAGCTACGAAGGACAATACACGACGGATGTGATGCGGGAGAAGGCATCGAGGTTGTTGGCAGATGCGCTGGAAAGTGACGCGCCGTTCTTCCTGACGGTCGCGCCGATCGCGCCGCACACGAACATCGATGTGGAAGGACTGAGTGGTTCTGGGGGTCCGAAGATGACGGAACCCCTGCCTGCACCGAGACATGCGCATTTGTTTGCCGATGCGAAGGTGCCGCGGACGCCTAACTTCAATCCGGACAAGGTATGTGATATTCTGGTCCTATGGCGGGGATGGCCGCTGACAAGAGTAGGACTCCGGTGCGGGGTGGATCCAAACCATGGAACTCCAGAACCAGACCGTCATCGACTACGAAGACCATCTTTATCGCCAGCGTCTACGCGCCTTGCAAGCCGTTGATGAGATGGTGGATGCGCTGATTACGCAGCTGGAAGAAAGCGGGCAGATCGACAATACCTACATCATCTACAGTGCTGATAACGGCTACCACATTGGCCATCATCGTCTGCCTCCGGGCAAGACAACCGGCTATGAGGAGGACATTCGAGTCCCGTTCTACATTCGCGGCCCTGGCATTCCGGAAGGAAAGACCGTTGACCGCGTAACCACGCACATTGATATCGCCCCCACACTGTTCGAGCTGGCCGGGGTTCCTTTGCGAGAGGACTTTGACGGGACTCCGATGCCCGTGTCAACTAGCAAGAAGACCGAGTCGATCTTGCACGAGCATGTCACGGTCGAATTTTGGGGCCATGCCGTGCTAGAGGGCGAGTACGGTTCTATCGGTGAGTACCCCTGTCTTAACTGTAGTTTCTGTCGCGGAAACACGGCTGACGTAACCAGGACCCGGAGGCTCATCCATCATGGGAAACAACACCTACAAATCCGCGAGAATTCTCTCGGAAGAATATAACCTATACTACTCCGTCTGGTGTGACGGCGACCACGAGCTGTACGATCTCTCGGTAAGTATTATTCCTTTCACTATCTTTATCGGAGATAACCTAACAACCCCAGACGGACCCCTACCAGATGAACAACATCTACGCCCAACAAGACTCTATCAACCTCCTAAACAGACCTCTTTCCAGCGTGATCGATCGGATTGATGCCCTCCTTCTCGTCTTGAAATCCTGCAAGGGTAACACCTGCATCCAGCCGTGGCGGGTTCTCCATCCTGATGGGTCTGTGGAGAGTCTCAAAGATGCACTGCAGGTGAAGTATGATTCCTTTTACACGAATCAGCCCAAGGTGTCGTATTCTGTGTGTGAACCTGGGTATATCATTGCGGCTGAAGGCCCGCAGGTGGGATTACAGTATAGAGATGGATTGAGTTGGGAGGCGTGGACTTGATGATACGACGGAGTATAGATATGAGTTATGAGCGTTATTGTTATGTGTATATATATAAATGGGTTATTTGTACATCATGATGAAAATCACAAGAGTCATGAAAAAGAATGCATGACATGGGGCGAGTGTAGATCACGATAGTCAGTCATACATAGTAGGGTAGACGAAGTGGGCGGACGGATACACAAGTAGCCAAGAATAGCACTAGAAATCAGATAACAACCGATCACACCATAGATAGATAGATAATAATACCATGAAACCAGGGAAGTTTAAATAGCCGAGAAACAAAGAGAGAACCAGACACAAAGAAAGAACACATGGAACAAGAAAAGGCACACCCGGTAGATAAACCCTGGGACGGACCCGAGCGAGTTCGTTCCTTATCCATAGAATCCATAGAACAATCCCACGGGTAACGACAACCAACAACGGGATCAATGAAAACAGGTAGAAATGACACCATCGGATCCTTCAGCCTAAGTGAGTTTAAATGGTATATCGCTTAAAGGATAAAAAGGCAATTAGAATAGTTAGAAATTGATATGTGAGTCTAGCACGCGCGGCCATCGATCCAAACTAACCCTGACATCAAAGCCAGCGGCGATTGCGCCATCAAGCCCCCGTCTCACTTCATAGTGGAATTGCGGGTCATTGACTGTTCTGTCTAGAGACACACACACTCACCCACACTCACGCTATGCTGTCTGTGCCCAGACCGTGGACTTGGGCTCTTCTGCCGAGCCTGGGATTTTTTGAAATATAAGTAGATTGGATGTAGGCACCGTAGCTTTTCTAAATTTTCTTGTGACTGACTCGGAAATTTTTATACGTTGTGTCGTTGAGTGGGTAAAAAGGAATATACTTTTTTTTTTCTGTGTTTGCTTTTCTTTTTCTTATTACTGATTGTCTTGGACGTCCCTTGCATACGGTCGGTGATTACTTGACTCAGGGTGTTGGCTTATCTCACTGAAGTGTTGCTCAACCTCTGTCTTGTGTTGTCGTTGTCGTGATGGTGGGGAAACAGTTCGAGTTTGAGGACCCGAAGGATGGTGTTGTGCCTCCTTTTGAGGAAAAGAAGGTCGTCGATGAGGTCTATACCGATAATGATGTTGCGTCGGAGGAAATCGTGAAGGATTGGGATGATAAGGAGGAGGGCAAGCTGCGGAGGAAGTGAGTCGTCCTGGTCGTTCATTCACTGCCATATAGGTATAAGCATATACTGACTGGTATATAGGATCGATATCATCCTCATCCCTATCCTTGCTCTCGCTTTCTTCGGCCTCCAGATCGATCGCGGAAATATCAGCGCTGCTCTTACCTCTACTATCACCGACGACTTAGGCGTCACCACGAACCAAATCAATATCGGAACACAGTTGCTTTCGGCTGGTATTGTCATCACGGAGATCCCATCGAATATTATACTTCAGCGCATCGGTCCCCAGGTCTGGTTGTCGACACAGCTGGTCGCTTGGGGTTTGGTTGGCACGTTTCAGGCTTTCGTGCAGTCGTACCCGGCGTTTCTGGCCACGAGGTTGTTGTTGGGGCTGTTGGAGGGAGGGTTCATTCCTGGTTTGTCTGGTCGCCCTGTTCGGTCGGTGGTGGTAGGGCTAACGATGGGTTTGGTATAGGTGCCCTGTACTATCTCTCGACATGGTATAAGCGTCCTGAGACCAGTTTCCGGACGACTTTGTTCTTTTATGGGCAGATGTTTGCGGGTGCAACGTCGAGTCTGATCTCGGCTGGTTTGTTGAAGCTGGATGGAAAGTGTGGGCTTGCTGGGTGGAGGTGGATCTTCCTGGGTAAGTGTCCCTATACTTCGGCATGAGTAAATGAGGAGAGTTAACAGTGTGTAGTTGAGGGCCTGATTACCATCTTCGCTGCTATTCTGTTCATCATGTTCATTCCCAAGAGGGCAGGTGATGGAAGTCCTCTCATCAGCATGGGTCGCTGGAGCTACTTCTCCCCTCGTGAGAAGCGCATCATCATCGACCGTGTTCTGCTGGACGACCCTCTAAAGACACGAGAACATATCAAGATCACTGGCCGGGATATTTGGAAGACGGTCACACAACCCACGACGCTTCAACATATGTTCATCACATTGGTGGCCATGTCCGGCTTCCAGGGTCTGAACACTTACACTCCCAGCATGATCAAGTCCTTCGGATTCAGTGCCGTCCGAGCAAATGCACTGGCATCAGTACCAGTGTATGCTAGTATTGTCTGGACGACGATTCTGGCTTATTCCTCGTAAGTGACACGGATCCTGTGGTGGGGGAAGTTGGATGCTGACTGCTGCAGGGACAAAATCGGGCATCGGGGGCCTTTCGTCCTCCTCTGTATCACGTGGAATGTCATTTCGTATGCGTGTCTACGCACCAGTCCTACAGATGCATCAAGCTGGCACAAGTATGCGGTCATTGCTATTGCTAATGTAGCCTACTGTAGTATGCAGTATGTACCCTTGGTCTCCCTCAGGTACCCCGTTGAATGCTTATATGCTAATGTGGATAGTGTTCTCAACGTTGGATGGCTTTCCTTCTATTGCAAAACACCACAAGAGCGGAGTATATCCATGGCGTACGTGTTACACTTACCCTAATTAATTCCATAAAGGTAATACTTGCTAATGCGGTGGCAAAAATAGGTTGATCGTCATGTCCGCCAACCTGTCGGGTATCTCTGGAGCCCAGATCTTTCGATCCTCGGACGCCCCCCTTTACATCCACGGCCTCACGGCCATCTGTGCGTTGGCAGCCGCGTCATGGGTCCAGACCGTGGTCTTGAACCTACAGTATCTCTTCCGGAGGAAGAAGACGCAGGCTGGAACCGTCTAAGATGCTCATCTGGGGTGATGCCGGACCATGTATCCCTGGATTTAATGATGCTACGAGATAGAAACACTTAATGATAGGCTCTTCTCTTCACACTAGATGCTCCACCTCCTCCACCCATTTCTTTTCTTCGGTCCTTTCCTTTTGTCTGGGAGGCAAAGTAGTAATTGAACCCTGTCTCCCTCCCCCCGGGAGCCGTGGCCTGCGTCATCAGCTGGCCAGTTCCGTCGAAAAGCCCTGAATTTGCCTCCTGTAACGTGACTTAGCGTCCTCCTGGAAAGCTATATAATCTTCCTGCTCCCTGCTGGAAGCTTTTCCCTTTTTCACTCACTCTCATGCATCTGCCCTCCTGATCATCACCCCCGGGAGGGGGTTAGTGATCACTTATATATTCAGCTCAACTATGTCTCTACATTTTCGAAGACAACAAACTTCTGTTGAACCTCAAACATGACCAGGAACTTATCGATGGGTCACTTATCCTGGATCAAGATCAAGTATCTAGGCGAAGTGTACGATGGCTAACGATCCGGGTTTGCCGGCAGCCGCCCGTTGCATCGATGATTTCTTTGGGTCCGTGACCTTTTGTCCTCCTCTCTTATTTTAGTCTTTCTTATATTATTATACTGCACGTTCCTTTATATGTCACATGTGCATCTCTGTGCTTGTGGTGTGTGGTGATGGCGGCGGGTAGTGGTCGTGAGGGTTTCCACATAAAGTCAAAATTGCCCTCGCTACTACCGCAACACTATCATTTGTGACCACTTCTCACTTCTTCTCCTACTGAATGGTGTTTGCATCTCACTCATGCATGATGGATGTTGTTATATCACTTCACTTCTTCATAAGTTCTACTATGTCTTGTGTGTGGTATCGGGTTACTTGCCACTGATGTTATTCTTGGTTCTTCGGCTCCTGCATCATCACAGACAACCCTCCTTCATTGTCTCTGTGTCACAAGTCCGACACAATGTCATGCTTGATATATGCTTTGCATATATGAACGAGGATTCTACATCACGATCCCATCATTCATTTTGCGGACTATCTTGTGCGATATGTGTTCTACATATATTGCTACTACTCACCTCTCTCTACTGTTGCCTTCTACGCACATACAAGTATCGCTGTTCATATCCTATATACCCTTCCTGAGCCCTGAAATCACCTGATAGTTTGATGAGGACACACTCATCAAAATGCTGCGGTCATCTTCCCGCCATGGTGATTACTTTCTCCATTTACGCTCCTTGACTGTGCCTTGGGTTTGGAGCAGTTGACTTCTGGCAATAATACGCTTGCTCTTCTACGAGCGGGTCCCGAGTGTTGGCGGGCTCCAAGTAGCCATGAGTGCGGTTAGCGACATGCTTGACCCTGCCTCCCATGGTGAGCTCATCCTTCAGCAATTATAGCTAAAGATTCCCACATACCAGCTTGGTCTTGCTGGCTGTGGTTGATCAGGCTACCCGACTATCGCTATAAACTCTCGAAACCCCAATCGTTCTTTCATCAATGGATGAAGAATGACCTTGGGGCTCTCTCTATATATGGACCCCCGCACCAAAATCGCTCCGTTGCTTCTGTCAAACGCAAAGTCCAACCGTGTCTCAACAAAATCATGAACCACATACTGGGCGCTAAATACCGCCGTCCATATTGGTTGGCCTGGTGCTGTTAAATAACGTCATCACACCCCGCCATCTGGCAACTATATGGTCCAGCGCTTCCAAACTCTCTGGGGCTCTGGCAAAGAACAAGGGGCGCAGAGTCTCCTTCAGCGCAATATACAAAGCTCACATTCTTTGTATGACCGTTAAGAACATCCGGAGCTTTTCAAGTTCAACAGTCCTTTTTCAAGCCTCCCTGATGTTCAAACGCCAAAACTCACTCAATTATTTTATGAAAAACAAAGTCACTCTGTGCAGTCACTCAGCACAGACATCTGCCCGCCCGCCATTCCTTGGCCTTCGGTTATTGGCAGGTAACCTATTATATATTGTGTTCTGGAAAAGCAGAGTGCTGCGAATACAATCTTTCTACGCAATTAGTCATATACAGCAACGGCCAAAGGCGATTGGAGATCTCACGTATCGATTCACTGCAGTGGGCTGATCGTCATGACAACTCGAATACTCTGGCTCCAGCTAAGGGAACGCCTTGCAGCAGTCCATGCCCGTGCAGCAGTCTCGTCAAGGCAACAGATGGTCAGTGGTCAGATTACAAAAGGCCGAATGAGAATGAGCAGAATTCGGAAGGGTCTCTGAATCTGCAACGATGTGACCCCCGATATATACGACTTTGCATGCACGGGCACTGTCGGGTCTTCAGCTAGAGAAGATCCCGAAAATGATCCCCTGAGCTTACCAGTGCTTCAAATTTTACGTCGCGCCACCTCTTTTAACCAGTGCGCGTCTTATCAGGAGTAAACTCTGACCAGATTGAGGCAGTGTTCCTAGATAACAAGACAATCGCGAACATATTTGTTGCTGCCGTCGATCGTGATGCTAGCTGGGTAGATTGCTAGGAGACAGGTATAGGACTGCTTGCTCTCGAGAGCTGGAGTGCTACCGAAGTATGCGAGTTCTTTGGGACAACAGTACACGCGATCTTGACCAGTCCGCATTCTCTTACAAAGCCCACTAGCATGATCGAGGCGGGTTGCACTTGTCACTACACACTACGTCCGGGACAAATCAACATCACAGGCATACACCAAGCCGTCTAAGCATACAAGGTTTAGCAACATAGCAGCTCTTGTGATCATATCAGTTCATCGTTGGTGTCTCTGTCAACTATAAGAGACGATTCAGCAAGGTCACCACGCGCCCGATGAAAGGCGCTGGCCGCAATAACTTGGGTTTACTATATATCTATCACTTCGAAGATATAGATCCCAACTAACAGTTTGTCCGGCGATGGAGAATTACACCGACTCACTTCTTAGCCAGACCGAGCTCCTACTCATGTCCGCCTGGTATGCCTGAGAATTCAATGCCCTCTTTGACCCTGAAGAGTTTCTATTCTGCCTCACCGCAATGTCTGAAGGGTATATTACCATTGAATGGCACCCCCAGGCAGCAACGTTCAAGTATAACCGCTTCAATACCCTGAAGCAATCGCGTATCTTCAGGGTGCGGTCTCCTCGACTCTCATTTAGTAGGCCTCTTTGCTGTGTCATTCCAAGAATCGGCTACTACTTGTGCTGTGTCTTCTGCTCCGTTGCATAATGCGCCTTACCGTACGCGAAATGCGAAACAAAAGCATCCTTTCAAGCTCCCATACTACAGGTGATTGTTGCTCGCATGACACCAATGCAATAAGCAGGTATACATGACCCCCCAACATCGTGGAGATCAGTCTTCAGTTTGGGCAAAACTGTAGCAACCTGCCTTGTCTGAGCGGTCTGAATGATGCCATTCGCTGCAACATCAGCTTGTAACGATGTTGGTATTAGTTGCAATGTACTACCTATAGGAGGCTGGGCAACCAACTATTCTCGGTGCCGAGAACACCTTCGAAACTTTCCTAAGAAAAGTAACCTGGCAGTTCGATGTTGCCGAATAAGATGAAGCCAAACAAGTTGTTCACCCGCCAGTTCTAGTGGGCTAATTCAGCGTCCCATCCTTCCAATCTGTGGCGGCGAATACACAGCTACGGCTAGGACCCATTCGTATATACATGTCGGTCTTCTGCAATGGACCGGCAGTTTACCTCATGTCACGACTTTCGACATCCGATCACATGTCACGCAGTACAACATCTTCCTGGCACTGTATCGTCGACTTCCTCTGCAGAACGGAGAGCACAAGCTTTTTGACACCTTCAATCGCGACGCCAAATACACAGATGAGCGTTTGGACTCTCCCAAGCCAGTGTTGAATGTTATAGTGGCTACTGCTGGTCCCTCTTTCACAGCTTTCATGTCACTCTGCTAGCGCCATGGCGTTTATGATAAGTCGCTCCTGCAATCGAATCGTCCAGCAAAGATGATTCCATGAACCTACAGCTAGCTTCTGCATCAAAGGAGCAGTACTGTATCTCGACCAGTCCCCTTGCATCTCTCAACGAGTCTGGCATGTACGGCGTCTATCGGATTCGCACGTGTAACTGGGAGCAGCTGCAGAAACCTCTTATATATATATATAAATAAAGTTGGAGCCAGGTGACATCCGGCAGCGCATCCAAGCCGCCAAAGACGCCCGCCTTCCCTTTATCGTTGCCGTGGAGCGCGGTTCAGGCAACCAGAGAGAGAATATCTTTGGCTTTGCCACTGCTAAAGACTACACCGGCTCGGAAACCAGTGGAAGATACACTGCTGAGTTGGAGTCATTCGTTATTCCAGAGCAACAGCGCAAAGGCATCGGAAATTGTCTTATGGACAAGCTCTTGAAGGTATGTGATGGGTTTGACTTCCTATGTCACATCGCGGTGTTCGGGGGTTGCAATATCAGAGTGGTGGCAACGAGAAATTGTATAGTTCGTTCTGACGGATGAACAACAGCAGGATGGGGAAGAAAGGGATCACGGACATTGTGATGAGGACGTCGGTGTCTGTTGCTAGCGGCCTCAAGGTGTCCCTCATTCTTATGGCATGGGTAGTATGCCTCCGGAATATTTGGAGCTTCCTATCGCGAAGAAACGCAAGCAGTCCCAAAGCTGGTGCTATACCCGTTTCTGTCACGCCAATTTCCAAGGCGCAGGCAGGAAAATTAGCCGATGCACGGATGACCGGTGCAGCCTTGGGTGTGGCTTTCAAGTGTAGTGTCCTTGAAGGCCAGCATCATTACCAAGGGTTTGCGACACAAACGTCTTGGACAAGCACGTCGCAGAGATACGCGTCTCATCGGCCAAAGATGATCGAATACGGAGTAGCGATCATGTATATCAGAGCAGCTAAACTTTCATTATCGACTTCACGGTTTAATCGAATGATATCTATGAACGGTGGGGGGCAGTATGGTAACATTATCGTGCCTAGTGATTACACGTTGTTTAAGTACCACTGGCCGGTAACACTGGCTGATGTTGAAGAGCCCATTGAGAATCCGCTGGAGTTTTCTTTGGAGAGCTTCCGCAATTGCTTCGTTGAGGACGAATAAATGAAGTGGAAGGCTTTATTACAAGCTTGAATGATTGCGCATAGGGTTACCTGTGGCGGATTTCAGGGGCCGGAGAGCAGTCTATGGCGCTCTGTTAGCGAGGAATCAAGCCCAGTTCTATCTTTGTGCGGGCGAACCTTCAGTCAAATTCAAGAGCCGCATCTTATACGATATAGCGCAGATACATCATCCCCTGCGATCATGTCAGCTTCAACTTATCTTGGTAATGAAATGCCACCGGCTGCAATGCACAGCCCCCCTTTATGTGGGCTTTAACTGGTCTGCGCCACTGGATCTCTCTTACACCAGGGTTTATGTTTACGAGGAGGCATTACTATGGCGACCGCAATCTCCAAGCCGACCTCGCATACCCCTAAGATGAAGCGACCGCCCTCGCCTTTCGTCCAGACATGATATCTACCACACTGGTATCAGTGGGTACAGTCTGGGAGGACGTCGCGAGTTTGCTCGACTGATCTTTACATTTACCTACATTCCCGAAGAACGTCAGTCAAAGAGTTGGGTCCGAGATTGGTTGGCGAAGAACACCTTCGAGTTGCAGGGACGTTTGTGCGGAGTCCGCGCAAAGAATGAGAGACTGTAAGTGCTTTTCCTGCTTCACTAGGATGATCAAAGCATTCGAACTGACTGACAACGATTCTAGTCTCGGCGTTGCGTACTTTATCAAAAACAACATTTTCGCTCTCCCATACCGGTAGTTTGTTCCGGACTATCTTGCATGGAGTATCTGACCCCCAAGCTTCAGAAAAACTGAATTTCACGAACAGCGAAACATGAGAAGCTCCAAGCAAGTATTTTCTGTCTCTCTCTTTCTTGACAGACCTCTGCTACAGCAAGGGGCTATCTGGTTGACTGAAAGACGGCACCGGGACTATTGGAGATCGGAGTAGTAGTCCGTTCCTTATTTTCTCATGTGATTTTATTTTCGAAGTCAACGGAGTCAAGTCCCAGCAGTCCCCACCTTCGTCTTCCCCCTCTTTTGCGAAACCTCTGGCGGGTTCGAATCAATCAGCTTCCGTTTATGGTCGACTGTGAAGCAGCAGAGGAGTATACGGTGCTCTTGTAGTGGGCCAATTGGTCCAATTTTATGTTGGTGTTCGTGATGGCTCTGCAGAAGTCAGTCACTGCAGTTTCGAACAGAGCCCTGTACATCTTCTTACTACTTCTTCCGATATAGTATATTCTCAGTTTTTTTTGCTTCGATATATTCCGATCCCGGTTTTGTCATGTTTGCCTTTCTGGTTATCGGGGATATTATATAAGACCAAAGCCAAGGATAAGACCAATGAAGCAGACAATGAAGCAGACAATGAAGCAATCCATGGTTCAGTACGAGGAAGCCATATTGCGGCAATGTGGTCGATTCTAGGAATTTTAGCGTACCAAAGAATGAAACACATCTTCAACCTTACAATTTCGTAAATTCAGACTCGTTACCGATATAAAACGCAGTAAAAGCCTTGCACCCGAATCCATCCATCATGCGTAGCCTGATGGTCAAGAGGAAGCTGCTAATATGCTTGCGCCAATAGCCTTAAGTAATATTGGATACCGCATCTTCCAGGTCGTAATGATGATGTCTCCCTCCTACCAAGACGAGCTAAGCTGTAAGAGGAAGATAGCTTACACTGATTATAGAAAACGACCAATCTCCCCAAAAGTGTGCTAATGTAATCACTGTCGTTAACATTACTACTCTTTACAGATATATGTAGCCAGGTCCAGTAATCCACAGATATTGAATAGTATATTATGCAGCTACCTTTTTCTAAATATTCATCTTTTTGATATCTCCAATAATAGTATATATAACACAGGAACACACATTGGAATAGTCCAAAGCTGCATTCAAAGAATTACCAAAAAGCTAAAGTCGATACACCTGTCCCGTGCATACTGAATCCAGGTTGTACCAGGTTCGAGATCCAATGACCAGAACGTCTTGAGGAAAGAAAGAACGCGGCTCCGATCAAGGTTTCCACTCAATCTGATCACGTTCATCATGGCCGTCTCGACAGTGTTCTGCATCTGTGGGTTGCCTCTAGATTCTGTGCCTGTGATGAAGAGTGGCCATACCAAGTCCTGCGTGACGGCGGCGCTGCATGATAGGGGTAGCACGTGCTCGAGAAGCACATCGAGCGAAGATTGTATGCATTCATCCGGGGATACGCTGTCGGAAAAGACACGGTGGGTGTAGATAAGCGTAGCATGATAGAACATGTCCACTAGGCATTCGAAATCCTGTCGTGCTTGATCTGATTTGAACTTGATTGTTTGGCTCATTTGCATCATTCGAGCTTTGGCGATTTCTATGTCTAGTAGTGTGGATTCGATCGGGACGGGGTGTGAGATGGGCTGCGTAGTATATGTTTGTCGCTCGGCACGGGTGACGCTGTGCATGATTCGGATGAAGTCACTAAATATTGTGACGTTGTCATGTGTTGGGAAGTCATCTTGTAGCTGGTCGATTGGATCGAATGTTGTTAATCCGATGTAGACTGATGTGTAGTAGTACTCGTAGAATAGAAATACGTCGGCGATGTTTGTATATAGTGCACTACTGGCGGATTGTAGGTTCCACTGGATGATTTCCCGGGCGCATTGTATGTGTATTCGCCATTGGGCAGCCGGTGCTGTTAGTAGTTCAAGGTTGTAGAGAAGGAGAGCAGAAGCGAGGATATGTCTCGCCTGATCTTTGCTTTGAACCGCGGTCGGATCCTGAAGTAGGTGTCCCATGTCCCTTGATAACCAATTCAGGGCCACGTTCTGGTTGTGACGGGAGATGGCTTGGAGTGACTGTGCCCAATGATGGTCTGCTGGATACTTGGCGGCAAGGTCCTTCGAGGCGAGAGCAAGCACTGAATATCGTACGGTTGATGAGTCGTGTGACAGAGGTAATACTAAGCTTCTCCAAGGATTGTGAAGGTCATCCACCCACGCTAGTCTTGTAGCGACGCCTCGATCGAAGTGATCGAGTAACTGGGCAGTAAGACTGTCGAAGGGCAAGCCGGGCCAACGGGCCGGCAGTTGGAGGTCCACATTGGGCACGGCGATGCCTGCACGGGGATGAAAAGTCTTCTGTGATATCTGGGAGTCCCTTCGGACCGGTATTTCCTGTCCTGTCAATTTACCTCTGCTTGCGACACCTTGGCCCCATCGTAGATTGATCCCATATCCAGGACACCGAAGTTTCCGTGAAGCACACTTTCGACAATGGGGGAGCGTTCTATCACAGGAGATCCGACGGGTTCTGCAGACTTGGCAGTCTAGCAGGTTAAGAAGTTAACTCGAGAGTCTACCTCGGTAGTTGACTGGGGTAAATTACCTTTAGCTGGGACTTCTGAAGGCGTCCGATCGGAGGTCATGTGTATTGGGAAGCGCAATAGAGTGACTTCGATAGATCGTCCAGCCAAGTTCTTAGTGTATATTCTCCACTGGAAACCATGCTGCGAATTTGATGACGATGCTCACAGACTTGGGGTTAGGGTGAGCGGAGTGAATGGCTAACAACCATCAAGCAGGGCTTCATCTGCGGATGCACATGATGATGAGTTGGATGTATAGCAGAGTTTGAACATCGGCGAAGCGAAAAAGGCAAGCAGTGTTGCCACATTGCTTTGTCGTCACAATGTGTGGTTCGAATCCCAGACCGGCCAGTCTAAACCCATAAAGGAAGCCAAGATGTGAGATTAGACTTTTAGTGGGGTCAGATCACCCGTGACGAGGGCCCAGTTGCTACCAGTTTGGATAACAGCGCAATCGATGATTTTAAATTCTCTTGATTGCCATGTAGTGGACACCTTGTTGATCCTTCTCGGTAGACGTGTCTATCTTGAAGCTCTTGCAAAATATCATGGTACAAAAGATTCAGTGACCTTCTCTCCGGGAGGGTCAGTGATCCCGGTGTGGTCACTATTTCCACGCACCGAACTAGACCCGTCCCCGCATTATGGATGTGGAATAATGGAGTCATGAACTTATCATGTCTGTTAGGTACCAAGGATGCTTCTGCTGAGGCTTCTAGTTTCATCAATGGAATACTCTATTATACACTGACCCTGCTGATCTACTACCAACAGAAAAAGAATGTATAGTACACTGACAGACTTATACGACATGAAGCTCCTTCAGATCCATTGTCTCATCCTCCGATTTTTTCGAATACGACTTCTGCAGCAATGTCTTCAAAAATGGTGTATAATCAAACACCAAGTCTCTCAGCTTCGCCAACGGCCAAGGCAAGTTATGGAACACATAACTCAAAAACCTAGCAAACTCCATGTGATGATTGACATAGTCCACACGCTGTCGTTCGAACAACTCAAAGCCCGCGTTGACAGCCCTCAAATCCCGTAGATCAACTCCGTCGAGCGCCTTGGCAAGATAGTAACCATCCTCGATGGCCATGCCCATTCGGTACGCCGCATATGGCGAAACAGGGTGCACCGCATCTCCCACACCCACAATCCTTCCTGAAGACCACTTCTTCATCGATGGCCGATTGTAGATGTCCCACCGATATACTTGCGTATTGAAATCAGTGGCCTCCACCAGTTGCCGCATGGGATCCGACCAGCCCTGTAGAATATTCTCTATGTGGGCCTTGGGATCCTCAGGAAGCGGCTTTCCTTCCCACCCCGGCTCGACAACCCACCACTCGAATCCCGGCTTGCCGTCATGCAACATAGGAAAGAAACTCGCTTGGTGTTGCCAGTCGTGCGAGATGACACCGGTGTTGGCAGGAATCCCGGGGATGTGATCACACCACGCGAGCCAAAGCCGGATGCCTGTGCGGAATAGCTGTGGGTCACCAAATGCCTGACGCGAAACGGCGGACCGAATACCCTCTCCTGCGATTAGGATATCGGCATTTATTGGTTTGATGTTGCTATCCTTGAACTTGACTTCCACCTCACCTTCGACTTCCTCGTATCCCGTCACTTCGTGACTGCAGAAAATGACGCCCTCGGGAACAAGATCGAGCATTTTCTGGAAAGCGGATGATCGCAAGACACCATATTGCCAACCCTTGATGCCCATCCGTCTTTTCGACTTCTTCATTGAAGGGAAGCACGGCCCGTTCCTTGCCCCATTTGTTGTTGAAGTATGTCGACGTATAGGATCCGAAGTTCTCGAGGCTGATTCCGTAAGAGCGTAGAATCGCAAGCACGGGGATAGAGAAGAGAACCGCGCCTCCGATAGCACGGCATTCGGTTTGTCGCTCAAATACCCGCACGTCGTAGCCACGCTTGATGAATGCCAGCGCGGTGGATATAGCACCGGGTCCACCGCCTGCTATAGCGACTCGTTTGCCGGGGCGCCAGGTGGACATATCGACGGTTCGAGAACCAAAGAAGAAGAAGAAGACAAGCCCAACGAGTGAAGAAAGAAAGAAAGAAAGAAAGAAAACGAGAGTAGTGGAAATGAAACTAGTAGTATGGTATTTAGCAATAACACACCTGGCGATCGAATATAGAAAAAATGATTGTATATTATTCATAGTTACTCAGCGGAAAGCGGAATGTCCAAGGCTACTTTATATTCCGCAGGGTCTTCATTTTTACCCGGCACAACAGCTTCCCAAACTCCGAAAGGATTACGCTTGCTCTGCTAGCCCAACATGTGTGGCAAATATAGTCGTTCCTTTACCTTCTAGGGTATTGATGGGGAAGATTCGGGTCTGGCGAGGGATATCTTTGTACAAGATTGTTCAAGTGATTATCTCCGGGGTTTATCTACATAGGGGGATCTCCGAGGTGTGCTGATAGGCACTAGTTATAAAACGATCGGTGGCTCTGGTAGTTACTATTAGTGGACACGTGGGGCTATGTATTGATTGTAACATACTACTACTAATTTTCGTAACGTATAATGCTTATGGAAAGGCAGGAAATCATCTCTGCATGATATAGAACATACTATGTAGTGTTTGTGGGGTCGACACATTGCGTTTGTCTGTATTCCACATCAGGAAGGAAGGGCTCAAGGGGGTATACATCATCAATTCCGTAATATGGTAGCTGAATAAAAATAAATCTCCCAGAAACAGAGACTACTACGATTGACAATCCCAAAGAAAGGTTGTTCGACAAAGCCAACATCAAAGAACTCGGGAGCATCCATCCGTCTTTGTGTCACCCTCGCAAAAGACCGCAACAAAGAAATCTTCTCGATTATTCAAAAATAGTCTTCCCGCACTCGCAGCTCCAGAACTTCCTGTTACTCCTCAGACAAAGACACTATAAAAGGGTACTTGAACGGTGCATCCATATCCCCCATCGCCCATCCACGGCCTCTTCTGCTATTGACGAAACATGACATCTCATCATATTCCTAATCAAGGCCGAGTCGCTGAAGCGCGGAATTACGACCCTTGGCACCTTCACGAACCATCCAGTCAGTGGATAGATTTCTGCCATACAAACGGGATCCCCTGGTGCGGCGTGACTTCTCCGGACGACGAGTTTCCCTATCAAGAGGATTTTGATACCCAGATCACCAATCAATGGGCCGCGAGCGCTCAGCATGAAAAGCGTAGGAAGGGTCTGATATACCTACCCCCTACTGACCTGCTATGATCAAGCGCTAACGCGATGTCAATAACCTAACCAGGCTACGAATCCAGAGTCAAAATTTGCAACTCCACCATCCCCCGAGTCAAAGAGCCCAACAACCCCATCTCCATCCGACTCTACTATCCCATAGCCTTCTTTGGGCAACGAGGCACTGCGGATCCACTCCCCTTATACATCCACTTTCGCGGGGGCGGATTCCTCTGCGGAGATCTGGACACCGAGGACGCCATCTGCGCAGGAATGGTGAGTAGCCTGACGCCTACCTGCCCCATCATTGTCATTAGCATCGATTACCGAAGTACCGTGGAAGAGCCCTTTCCAGCCATGTATCATGATGCGTGGGAGGCATTCGAGTTCATCCAGGGACGAATTAGAGGTTACGGCGGGGATCCGAAACGCGTCATACTCGGCGGGGAGGACTCTGGCGCTGCGCTGGCACTGTGGGTTGCCATGTTCGCGAAGAAGACGGAGGTAGTGCCCAAGACGCAAAGGCTCAACATTGTAGGGTTGAACTTGACAACGCCGTGGTTTCCACATATGGACGTGGAGAAGGCCGCACAGACCGAGTTTTCCAGGTATCAGTGTTGGAACGCGCCGTTTCTGCCGATGGCTGTCCACCACATGTATAGAGACATGCTCGAAATGGAGGAGTCGAATTTGTCGCATTTCACTGTGGGGGAATGCTCGGATTTTTCGGGTTTGCCGCGGACTTGCATGCTGGTTGCGGGACAGAGCTTGTTGAGGGATCAGGCGTTGAGACTTGCGCATTGCATGGAACAAGCTGGGTAGGGCTTTGTTTTTCTTACTTTCTTCATCTACGGGGGCTGCACTGACGGTCTACTAGTGTTCGGGTATCCATCGAAATATTCTCCGGAATACCTCATGAGTTTCGTCGCATCTATGTCTTACCGCAGGCTGAGCTTGCGAATACTATGGTCGAGGATAATATTAGGTGGATTCTGAGAATGCCAGGGCGTTTGTATACCGACCAAAATAGTCACAAATTGTGATACCCTGGATAATTTCTTTTGATTGATATGTGGACTACCGGGATGGCCTTTGCGTTGTGTGTTTATGAAACGGCCGTTGCACCAATTGTATGATACAACTAGCTTCATTAGCTAGAACATGCCTTCTCGCTTATAAGCGCAAATTCCTTCTGCTCCCTATCGTACCAAACCCCATGTTTCCTCCATTCCTCATTGTCCGAGTACCGATCCAGATACCAGGTGATATTACCCCCGGAGAATTCTGCATCCACGAATCCACATCCCAAGTACCCAAATCTATTTCCACTCCAATATTCAATTTCGTAGTCGCTCAGAGTAGGTGTATTCAGTGCTTCGAAGAACGCCAATCGAGAACCAGGCCAGATAGTAATCGGGCCATCAACCCTTCCCTGCTTGAACCAGCTAGAACAAGGATCGGACCAACACGTTCGTGGGAAGTATGTCCGAGCGTGCTCGACGAAATCTTGCACTGCAGATTCCTTAGGACTGAGTCGCCGGATATGCTCTCTCCGCATACGCTGGACGATCTGGATGAAGTGGTTCGTCACGTGGGAAATGATGGGGAGAATGGACCCATGTGCCGCAGGCGTAAAGGGACCTCCGTACATGAAGTAGTTCGGGAAGCCGTCGATGCTGACTGTCAAGTAACTGGTCGGAGCATCTTTCCATTTATCGGCCAGGTTGACACCGTCTAACCCGATTATTGGGTATCGGGGTCGGAACGATGTGTCGAATCCGGTAGCGCAGATGATGACGTCTACTTCATGTTCAGTTCCTGTTGCGGAGTCGATGAAACCTTTCGGTGTGATCGATTGGATCCGTTCTGTGAAGACGGTTGTCTTGTCGGACGCGAGCGCTTCTAGGTAGCCTGTGCCGGGTGTTGGGCGTCGACAGCCTACGTTGAAGGTCTTGGGGATTAGGGCGTCCTTCACGTAGGGTTTTGGTGCGAGCTTGTCGGACATGCTTTTGTAGGAGGACTGTTGTAGGGTTAGTATCTGGGGTTGATAGGTTTGTAAAAGCACGTACAGCGTTCGCTTCGTCCGACTCAGCGGTATTGCGGAGCGTGAGCTTGGCGCGTTGGTTGAGCTCATGCTCTACTGATTTGTGGTACCGGTGGTACATTTCGGGGTCTTTGTTGAAGTCGCTCTTCTGCTCCGGGGTATCTGCATTGCATTAGAGTTTATCTTCTGTGGCAGGGAATGCAACGTACAGTCAAAGTTGCGACCGTCCTTCCCGGCGTAGCGTTGCGCAAATGCAGCTGTGATCCAGATTGGGGTTCGCACCCAGGTGTAGAGGTGTGAGACATCGTTGAGGATTGAGGGAACGACTTGGACACCTGAACTACCGGATCCTATCACTGCTACACGCTTGTCCTTCAGATCCAGCCCCTCGGGGTAGGCTGCTGTGTGGCACAGGGTTCCTTGGAAAGAGTGCAGCCCCGGAGTGTCAGGCCATTTCCAGGAACTGCTCTGAGGTCAGGAGAATGAATGCCAGGGGGGAAGGGAGATAAGACGCACTTGAGGAATCCAGCTCCGTTTATCAAGACATCGCATTCATCCTCCCACTCCTTCACGCACGGCGTATCTTGTTGCAGCTTGACCACCCATTTACTCTTTTCCTCGTTCCAAATTGCCGATACCACGCGGGTGTTTAGCGTGATATACTTCATCATGTCTTCTTCGACAACGATCTGCTTCAGATACTCCCAAATCTCCTTTGCACTCGAATAGAAACTCGACCAGTTCGGATTTGGACGCCACGGGAACGAATAGGCAATGCTAGGCACATCGCACGCACATCCTGGGTACCGATTCTCATACCAAGTACCCCCGATATCTGCGTTCTTCTCGTAGCACACGATCTCCACACCTAGTCCAGCTAGTGCCGATGGGGCATAATGGAGAAAGTCGATCCCCGATGCTCCCGCTCCCATCATGATTATCTTGAACGGTTTCCCCAGTGGAGGCTCGTTGATCAGATGACTGTAAACCGCATAGCCCCGGTCGGATGGTTTGTTGAGTTCTGCATGTTGGACGGGTCTATTTACTGAGGCCGGATGAGGCCCTGGGGTATTACTCCCAAGGCGACTATCCCCGGGTAGACCATATTTCTCGAACACTGGATTGGTTTGCACGGTCTGATCAATGGAGCCCATGTTTGTGGGGTGAGTTACAGAATACTCGATGCTTGAATCAATTGAGTTAGAGGTGGAGACAGTGAGCCAAACTTAGCTGGAGGACGTAGTGCGGGCGCACCGACGATCCAATATATAACCTGCCATGATCTGGCATTCAGCTATCACTATCCCTGTCACTCAGTAAGGCCTATCATGAGGGAAAATGACCGAGGTCTGGACTGTCGCGATAGGGTGCATTAGACCGTTCCTTGCTGTGTGTACTTGGTGGTTATCAGTGGACTGGAACCAAGCGTGGGGAGGGGCAAGTGAGGGGGTGGATGGCACAATTTTGGACCAAGTGGGTGGATGGATACGCGTGAGCCAATACGCGTTACACACTGGCTATCCTCGGTGAAACCACCCATCCTTTGCATATATAGAGCGCACAAACCAGAGACGGTCGCAAATCCATCGCCTGCATATGCACGCTGGAGACATCTGTTACTTCATTGTTCAGACCATCCGAGGCCAACCGCGAAATGCTCGAATTTCCAAAGTCCGACCGTACCGTTCGGGTGCGAATGGTCGACACCACCACTTTAATGACTGTCAACACCGGGTTCCTCATACAGCCAGTGCAGCCGGGCCATGAAATTCTGAACCTCACCGATGTTGCTTTTCTTATAGAACATGAGGCATCAAACCAGAAGGTCATGTTCGACCTCGGCACGCGAAAGGACTACTGGAACCTCCCTCCAGTGGTTCGTCAGCCTTTTGATCAAGCCATGAAAGCGGCGAGAGTAGACAAGGATGTCACTGAGATACTTTGTGAGAAGGGCATCGAATTGCGCGACATTGGTAAGAATTCCTGTTTATATCCATACATGTTCTCCTCACAAGTGCTGACGGTTTAGGTTCTGTAATATGGTCTCACTACCACTGGGATCATATAGGAAACGTCGCTCTGTTTCCCCCAACCACCTCCTTGGTTGTAGGCCCGGGTTTCAAATCCCATCCTCATTTACTGCCTGGCTTCCCGGACGATGCTGAGTCTCCAGTGTCAGCGGATGCATTCGCTGGGAGAGACGTGGTTGAGCCTGACTTTGCAGACGGATTAACGATCGGAGGGTTTCGTGCACAAGATTTCTTTGGAGATGGTTCATTCTATTTGCTGGGTAAGTCAATCGATTTTCCCTGTGAGAAGTTGGAGCTGCTTACTGTATAACTAGACACACCTGGGCACTGCGTCGGTCACTTATGCGGTCTTGCCCGAACAACTGCTGACACCTTCGTCTTTCTTGGGGGTGACATCTGCCACTTCCCGGGCGTCATAAGACCGAACGCCAGGCTTCCATTCCCAGACAACATCCCCTCAGAGGCTTTGGACAAAGATCCTTTCTTTCCAAGTCCATGTCCCTGCAGCATTTTCACAAACAGCCACCCGATAGCCAAAGCTGACCCAAGACAAGAGCCCTTCTATGAAGTTTCCGGTTACGAAGGAAGTGCCTTTTTCGACGCGGAGGTTGCGCAGAAGTCTGTCACTAAACTCTTGGACTTTGAGGCATCCGAGAATGTTTTGATATGTATAGCCCATGATTCTGATCTGCTATTGCATCTTCCCACGTTCAATGACTCGCCGACCTCTGACCTCAATCCTTGGAAGGAGAAGGGCTGGAAGGAGAAGCTGCGCTGGGGATGGGTCAATGAGCTGCCTCGTGCTGGTCGTCCGGGCAGGAAGCCACTTGTTGAGGGGTACTGGCGCGATGGTAAGATATGGGAGGAAGCAGTACAGACGCTTCGGCGCACGTCAGAGACGTAGACGTTCGATTCCCTGCGGGGGGATCATACATATGAAAATCCCCTTTAAAGCACCAAGGATCTCCATTCTAGGTTCCGTAAGAGAAGGATGATTGAAGTGAGAGCGAAATTGTTTCCACCATACTACAGTACCTCTTCCAAGTTTTAGAGCCGAACCAATCATATCACGTTTCTCACATAGCTCTGGCAGGCGGCGATAAGCACATTAAACATGGATTACTATATTTAATGCGTTTCCCTCTTATGCTGGTCGGGTTTTCCAAATATGTGGTTGAGAACACAATTTGAGTGTTCTTTCTTCACGAAACTGAAAATAGTCCGAAGACAAACTTTAAGCATATGCGTTTGCATTACCCAGAAGCTAACAGAATCAGCCATGGCGGGCCCTCAAAATCCATGTCGCTAACACTATTTCTTTACTTGCTCTTCATCCCTTTTATCCTCAATTCCTTTATATCAATCCTCACTTTCACTTCAAAATCGTTTATCATCGCTGTTAATACTTTATATTAGACTTCACTTGTATCCAAAGCTATCGCAAAGCCCATTTGTCAGAGATGTCATCGAAAGACACCCTTCCTCTGTTCCTCCACGATCTCAAAGACTCTGGACAGTACAGTGACCTCAAGATTGAGTGTGAAGGAGAAGAATTCCATGTGCACAAAGCCATCGTCTGTTCCCAGTCTGAGATCCTAGCTCATAAATACAAAGACGCGTCTGAGGTGAGGCGATACTTCTATTACTCCGCCATACGGAGCCGATAATAATCCTGCAGGGTGCTGCTGAGGCAGTCATTCAGATCGAGGGATATGATACAGCGACAGTGAAACTGATGATTGAGTTCCTATACTTCGGAGATTATGCGATTCCTGATAAAGGTACGAGGACATGTAAAATCCTCGGTCATTTATCTCTGCTAACACACGATTGACTAGAACTACCTCAAGAGAGTGAGCTAAGCATCTCGGCAGACACTTCAAAGAAGCCCACTACAGCGGAAAGACTGCGCCCCCATATCTACGTCTACTATATTGCGGACGAATGCCAATTGCAAGACCTGAAGAACAAGGCAGCAAATCACATAGAGTCCGCGACTAAAATGGCTTGGAATCCGAAAGGATTCGTCGAGTTCGTCAAGGAAGTGTTCGAAAAAGCTGATGCAACGATACGTCAAAAGCTATCTAAACTTATTAGTGAACATATTGACGACTTTGGCCAGACCGAAGTGCTGGAGAAGCTCATCGATGACGATCTGAGCAGATGCGTGATCATGGCCATGAAGGCAAGGTATGAGTGGACGCAGCCACAGTTGATGGTTACTCAGGAATGCCTGATAACAACGAACAGAACAGTGGAGAGTTTGAAAGCACAGGTCGAGGTGCTGCAGAAGAAGATCAGTAATATGAAGGCTGGTGTAGAGCAAGGCCACAAACTGCTTCATGACACAACGACTTGCCGCCATTGCGGTATGATGTTTCTTGGCCGGCTTGTATGCAAAGGTGCTTTTGAAGATGGCTATTTTCTACGTTGCAGTCGATGCCGAACCAAACATCATTAGGTTGGCCCACTGACTTCATCCTTGCATACAAAATTATTGTTGCTAACGTGTAGGAGAAACAGATAATGATACTTATTTGCATACATGCCCCAGATGCCCCTGACGCCTTTGACTTTTGAACTTCTCTAGAGTCAGCACTTTGCTTCCTGCCTGATCACGAGCAGCCATTTGGCGCTTGTCAGATGTAGTTGTGAGAAAGCAGGACGATTGGTGCTGACGGCCATCATCATTCGCATCGCCAGGCCATGTTATTGCAGCGAAATGGATAGTTTAGCAGCATTTCACATTGGCGTTTTTCGTCAAACGAAGACCACCGGTGAGGATAGCATGATTCTGATAGAGAACGACTTGAATCGGGCGATGATCATGGAAACCATCTTATCAGTGTACGGCAGCCTCTGGATTGTCTAGACGCTTTGAGAATAGGGAACGGGAACCTTAACACTATGTCTCCTGATAAAACAAACCTCGATATTCAATTAAGATTTCCTTGACTAGGTAGTTCATTGGACCGGGAGCTCTATAGCTCATTATCAACGAGATTTCTCTTGGATTTTCAGCTGTCCATTGGATAACCATCCATATTGTGGCCCAAGCCAACAGGAACGCTTATCAGTTGGCCACCCCCGATCGCTACCACTCCGCACGATAATGCAACCCAGGAGCTATTAGTGTTTTCCCTAAATTAGCGCCGCACAAATCCATGACTACAATAGGGTGCGAGGATTATCTATCCCGCTGGTGTGATTTGATCTCCTGCTGTTTCCCTTTCAGGATAGCGCACTGACTGCTGCTTGGCTTATCGTCCTTCAATTCTGTCTATAGATATCTCTACTAGCACGCTTTTCGAATACTGCACCGACTTCACTAAAAAATAAGTTTTATCTAGAACAATGTTAGGACTCTGGTGTGCTGCTATTGTTATTCTTCTTGTTTTTCTTCATCAGCGGTTGTCGAGTCCAATTTCTAAACTCCCTGGCCCTTGGTATACCAAGTTGACAAGTCTGGTTATCAAGTACCATGAGTTTTCGGCTAGCCGTCGTGTATTTATCCATCAGCTGCACAAACAGTATGGCACTATTGTGCGGATAGCACCCAACGAGGTCTCCTTTGCATCTTTGGATGCCATTCGAGAGATTTACGCGTCAGGCGGCAGTGGCTATGATAAGACGGAATTATATGACCTCTTTCGCCAGTTTGGGATCAAGTAGGTCCTACATCTTTGGTGTTTTTCACATACTAATCTGTCTCAGGACCATGTTCTCTACACTCGACAAGCAGACGGTAGGCTACTATCAGTAGAATTAGGCCTCATCGACTGATCATTCAAAGCACAGTGAGCGAAAGCGACAATTAGCCGATCGATATGCCATGTCCAATATTCTGCGAGAACATCATGTGTCAGCGATCCGAGATAGCGCTAAAGCTTTTGTATCCAAGTGTGCTTCTGTCGCGAAAAGTGTGGATGTCTATGTATGTAAGAAATCCAGATCATACTAGGCCATGCTAACTTGCATAGGTCTATCTACATTGCTATGCGCTTGACTGCGTAACACACTTCATGTTCAGCCCTAGCGGATTGAAGTCTCTCACCAATGAAAATGATTTTGAGCTGATGGAGGAAATGACATACCATAACAGCTTACAGAGTATGTTGCTTTCTGTGCGATAAAGGACCTACTAACGGATATAGAAAACCTACTTCCTTACTACCTGCCACATCTCGCTCCATACTTCCCTTCTTGGCTACTACCCCGTCGGGCCCCTAAATCCAACGCATACGTCCATAGAGTCACGGCCCAGACAAGCCCAGACGAGTACAGTCTCCTTGCTCGTCTCTTGCGCAAGGATTCGTCCATTTCCAAGGCACAAGCCGCAGCAGAATGCAAAGACCACATGGCGGCAGGAATCGACACAACAGGCGATGGCTTGTGCTTTTTGATGTGGGAGTTGTCGCAACCGCACAACTTTCGATTCCAAGACCGTCTTTATGAGGAGCTTCACTCAGCACCAGAAGGTACGCACATTGATCGATTACCGTACCTCGATGCTGTAATCAAGGAGGCCTTGCGCTGTGCGCCGCCAATTCCTATGTCATTCCCTCGTTATGTGCCTAGTGGTGGTAGAACAATTGACGGGACCTTCATCCCCGAGGGCACCATCGTCAGCTGCCAGCCGTATACTGTACATCGGCTGGATGAGAAGGTTTTCCCCGAACCGGATCTGTTCAACCCCGATCGCTGGATGGAGGAAGATGGCATCAACGAGCGCAACCGATTGTTTTTCGCCTTTAGCACCGGAGGGAGAGGGTGCACTGGAAGAAAGTAAGTTTCTTCTAATATATTCGTGAATCAAAGTCTAACTCTCGAAAGCCTGGCGACTGTTGAGATGAAGATCCTCCTCCAAGAAGTTTATTCTCGGTTTCAGACGACGGTAGCTCCGGACATGACTAGCTCAATGGAGATCGACGACCAAATCATCTCGTCTCGACCGAAGGGACAGAAGTGCAAGCTTATTTTTACTCCTCGTGAGATATGAGATCAATTTACAGAAGGCATAAGGAGATGAAGTCCATGCATTTGGCATCGCCACATCATTGGGGTTTATCCCAACGCAGGCACGGACAGCCGTGAGGGGTGGAGTTATCCGGTCCGCTTTTGATGCGGGGTAAGCAGATCGCTAGGAGATGAAGTCAGAAGTAGCCATCAATGAATTAAATTATCGGCTGTTTGCACCGGCATTTACTTCGAAAAGACTATAAACTTTATGTTCACTGTATCATTGGTAATTGGTACCAAATACAGAGCTGAGAGAACCGAGGTTTGGCTTCCAAAAAGCAACCGTCTGCATCTTCTATAAGTACCAGCTACATTATCGACAACAATCCAGCATAATGGCTGTCAATCAGGATCAATTTAAATTATATCCATTTATAACTCAATAACAGCCTCGTCAATACCATGCACATATCTTCCCTATCAAACTGGGCCACGGTAGCCCTCCAGGCCCTTCTTCTATTTTCTCCCAACATTCCCGTAGCTTCCTCCTCACCATCTCCCCCAGAACTATCATTTCTATACACAGCCTACGTCGAATGCGAATCAAGTCTCATGAGCTCTCCCGGGCCTCACGGTGTGCGACGTACAATTCCAATCGTGGGTGGGAACTTCACTGGTCCTAATCTATCCGGTAGCCTACATCCCGTATCCCATACCTTCACATCAGTTACTAACATCCTTTAACAGGCAAAATCCTCGACGTCGGCGCCGACTGGGGCCTAGTAGATCCCCAAACCGGCATCTTCAGCGCAGACACCAGATACAACTTCCGGACCGATGATGGAGAGAATATCTTCCTTCAGACGTCTGGGCCGAAGTCGCCCAGTGGACAGCTACATCTGAGACTGGTGTTTGAGACGGGTAGTCGCAAGTATTACTGGTTGAATAATGTTGTTGGTATGTGGGGTTCTGCAGCGTATAGAGAGGAAGGGATTCCAATGAATGTGGTATGCTAATGTGATGAGTAGCTATTGGTATTCTTACCAATGTGGCCGAGACGGCTAATACTAGTCTGCTCAGGATTGATGCTTGGAATGTGAGTTGATTGGAATGATTCTTGGTTGTTTGTGGGGTGCTAACGAAGGGTTGAATGCAGATGGCTACGGATTGGAATTCGACGAGTTTTGTGGATCCAACTACGACTACTACTTCTGACTGAGAATGCCTGGATATGTCGGGAGATTATTACGGGGATTTTGGTATATTCATTGAGTCAGCTGGGAAATAAGGTCAACCGAAGAAGAATTGCCGTCATATTCTGTTTTGGCTGTATATCCATGAGGAAGGAAATACACGGAGGTTCTGTAACCTGAAATCATTGCTTCACTTCTATAGCATAAACTACCGAGTATGTGCATTAAGATGCTTTATCTAGACGTAACAACTGGAATACTCTCCGCCGCGGAGCTGATATGGCAGTGTCGCCGAGTTCGGCGCTGCTCGGCCGGCGCCGTGCGGGGTAAGCCAGCGATAGCGTCGAACTACTCAGTCTAGCCGACACACTCAACCAAGGTCCTCATATGTGTCATTCTCTTCCCTCGTTAACTAACTGCACCCTCTTACTCCTGAAGCTCTACTTTCTACTGTTCATAACAAAAATCATACAATGGCTGCTGAAAACCCTCCCTCGCAGAGCCGTCTCTCGACGCGGATTTCCATCCGCTGGGTCCCCGAGCCCGCCTTCGAGAATACCGACACGATAGTCATGTCGGTCGCAGGCTGGTACGTCGACCTGCGCGTTGACAAGGCTTCCGGGGATATCGACTGGGCTATTGCAGGCCAGAGAGTTGTCGATGATGCGGACTCCAGTATGATCACTTCCAGTTGATTTTGTTCGTTGAGAGACTAACGGTTATAGGTCGGGTGTCGTTCACCCATGAACTCGACTCTAGGAACTCGTTTGACGCGGTTGACTGCGGTACATTCTCCGCTCTTCCTAATGGCGATGATCTTGAGAAAGGTGAAATGCCTCGTGCCGACCTACCTGGCTCCCCGATCGCAGAGTATGAGGAGGTCTGGCGTGAGTTGAAATTCCGGGAGGGACCGGAGGGCCACAATACGGGTGTTTCGTGGGTTCTTGAATCGAAGCAGAAACCCCTAGACGAAGGGGAGGAAGCCGAAGTGGAGAGGACTTTCCTTGGGAGGGTTTGGGGTACGTACTTGGCTCTGCGCCAGGTTCAGATACATACTCGTCCCAGAGGTTCTTCTACGACGGTCGTTAAATCGGGACAAGAAGTCAGTGCTAGGAGGGAAGAATGGGACTCTGCTTCCGGTTGGCAGCTCAAGTACTCCATCGGTCCCGCCGGAGCTCAGCTACCATCTACGACTCAAATTCTCGAGGATAGCTCGTGGCAAATTGGCCAGACAGTTATACTTGCAGGAAAAGACTACATCGTCAGAGGGTTCGAAAGAATAGTCTAAGGTGCGTCACGTTCGTCTATATACTCATTACTCTATATTATATACAAGTGATGGTTGCTTACAGCTCGTTGCTCAGGACGTAGCGGTAGCGAGCCTTGCCAGCGTCCATCTCCACAACGGCCTTGTTGGCGTCCTTCATAGAGCGCTCCTCGATCCAGGGCTGGACCTTCTTCTCGGCAGCCAGGGCAAGCATCTCACGGATCTCGTTGGGGCCTCCGATGAGGGAACCTCCCAGCTTGGCACGCTTGCCGATCAAAGCGAAAGCAGGGATCTCAAGGGCACCGTCCTCGGGAGCACCGACCTGGACGAAGCAACCGTCGAGGTCGAGCAGAGTGGCGTAGTCCACCATGGGCATCTGCAATACGTTAGCTTCAGTGGAATAATACAAATGCGGCTAAGGTGCATACCTTGGAGGAAGAGACGGTGGAGACAATGAGGTCGAGGGAGCGGGCGTTGTTCTTGGCCCAGTCGGCATCGTCATCGGTGGCGATGTAGGCATCAGCGCCGAGCTTCAGAGCATCCTCCTTCTTGTTGTTCTTGCGAGAGATGGCAACGACCTTGTCGGCGCCAAGGGCCTTGGCGAACATGATACCGAAGTGACCAAGACCACCAACACCAATGATACCGACACGCTTGCCGGGAGCGCAGCCGTAGTGTCTCAGGGGAGAGTACACGGTGATACCACCGCAAAGCATGGGCGCAGCCTGGGCGGAGGGGATGGCGTCGGGGATCTTGACGACGAAACGAGAGGGAGAGCGGTGGTAGAGAGAGTAACCGCCATAGGACTTGCCGCCGTTCTGGTAGACGCCATTGTAGGTGCCAACCATGGAGTGGCGGCAGTACTGCTCAAGACCAGAGGCGCACTCCTCGCAGTCACCGTTGCGGCCGCGGCAAGAGTCGCTCTGAGCTCCAACACCAACACGGTCTCCAACCTTGATATCACCCTCGGCCTGGGAGCCAACGCGAACAGCGACACCGACGATTTCGTGACCGACACAGCAGGGGTACATGGTGGGGCCCTACATCTTGTTAGCTTGCAGTCAAAGGATGGAGTGAACGAGCATGCATACCCAACCGCTTCTGAGAGTGTGCAAGTCGGATCCGCAGATACCGCAGTGGGTGACCTTGATGTCAACATCGGACTCCTCCCAGGGCTTGGGCTCGAACTCCTGCCAGACCATGTTGCCGACGGAGTTCTTGTCAAGGCCCATCCAGCCCTCGAACTTGTAATCAGAAGCAGCCATTTTGATTGAGTGTTTGGGTATGAAGATTATGATTATCCACAGAGTATGATTGTCGATTCCCCAGGGGTACTCCTGGCCTTTATATACGGATCACTTGCAACCAGGACAACGGGACAAGATTAGAAATCCAGCAGACTCTGGTCCACTTTTGATTCATGCGTGACGAGGGTGGAGACATGTTCCGTCCGAAGCCCATTCGATGACATACGATGATACGACAGTGATCTTGGGTCGACCCTGAATGGGCTACGACATCGGATTTACACGCCCCTTAATGGCCGGTAAGCGTACCTGAAAGCTTACCAGCGATCATACATCTGGCGCAGTTCGCCGCAATCGAAGACTTTTCAGCATGAAGCTTCCTGCCACGGGGCAACGGCATGGAATTTGGTTGAGGAGTTTCATTGGGTCCAGTTAGTAAGGGACCCATCGCATAGTGATGAGTTCCAATCTTCGGGATGGGGTTCCATGGACCTGATGCGCTAACGGCAGTCTGCTTACGGCCCACTCGTGTGCAGCGGAGTTAAGCATAAGATGCTGACAGGTCTTCCTTCACAACAATACAACGATGAATCGTCCATTTATCTGGAGGATCTTGATATACATCTTCAGTATATGATTACAATTCTAACATATCTCAATTTTTCGCCTTTCCGACCGTGAAAATGGCATCAATGGCTTTCTAGACGCGCCGGTGACCGACGATATCTCCGGCGCTTACACCCGCCGGCGTTAACAAAACGTTGGGCTAGTGCCGATCTTTCTCCGGCCACGGAAGGTGAGCCAGCCGCGGCATCCTGAGATTCCGGACTTCCAATTCCACGATTCGAAACTTCTAGAGCCTGAGCCTGAGCCTGAGCCACCCGAGCGGTCAGCCCGTGGGATTGCTGTCAGCGGGCCGCCACATGCTCTTCCGCTGTGTTCTCCAATAATAGTGTATTTGTGGTATGGCTGAAAAGCTTGTTGTTCCCTATTTATTGGAAACTAGCCACTGAAAAACTTAGTTTGGACTAAGGCGGACTGGAATGCTCTGTGACATCATTCTCGTCCGATAAGTGCTGGGCCGGAGATATCCGTCGCACTCCAGATGGAGTCAGTCAAGCTGACGGCTGACAGCGTTAGCTACGAGCCGAGTCTGGGGTTACTGTTCGATGGATGACAGACTGGATGATTTGTGGCCACTTGCCAGTATGTTCTAGACGATCGCCGATGCTAAGCCGTGGGTAGTGGATTTGGAGGTATCAGTAGTAATAATATAACTCTGCTGCTACAAGGCCAGTATGTCTGCACAGAATAACTTATACATACGTCCATCACGTAGTAGTCCCCAATGAATCCCTCATCAAACCATTATCTCCACCCTCATTCAATAACAGTAACCCCATCAAACGATACAATAGATAGTAGTCACCAACATCCCCAGCTTACCAACTTACTAGTAGTTCCCAACAACCACCGCCTCCCTCACCAGAAAATAATGCGTCGTCGGCTCAGTCCCTCCAAACTGCTCATACTCCACCGTAATCTCATCCACAACCCTGAACCCATGATTCAAATACACCTTCAACCCCGCCGGCTCAGACATCACATACGTCTTGATGCCGTATTGATCCGCCACCCGTAGTCCACTCTGCACAAGCATACTTCCTACCCCTTGTCTCCAGTAGTCGGGGTGAGTGGTGAGGTATTCCAAAGCTGTACACAGAACTAAATTAGTAATCTAGCATCTTTTCCAAATATATATCAATATAGAAATAAAATCATCATCAATAAGTAGGATAAAATGATGAGATAGAGATAGAAGAAACCATACTTACTTAATACTTCCCCACCCCCCACCACACCCCTCAACACCCTCTCCTCTACCTCCTCTAACGGATTCCCTCGAAACTCTAGTAACCCATCGCTTTTCATTCCCTTGACTCTGCCCTTTTCGTCGCTTCCGAGATCATACATCTTTTTGAATTGTTCTTTCTCCTGGGCAGATGGCTCGGGTACTTGTGCAGACGGCCATACATCGTCTCGATTGGAGAGAGAGGGAGGGAGAGTCCATCGCGCGTAGCCGATTACTCTCTCTTTATTACCTTCGTCAGTATGCTCCGCGTTCTTGGGTCCAGTTCCGGGGGTAGAGGCTGTGGTAGTGGTAGTGACGACTTCATGCCTCCGGACATCCCGCGCTGTACTCAGCGTATGAGGGAGACGGGACTCAGTCGAGGAAATGATGGATGATGGAGTGGTGGAGGGGGTGAAGAGGAAGGCCCAGTGTGGGTCTGTGAGGCGAGAGAGGATCATGGTTTCTGCTAGGGTGCGGGAGTGGGAGGGGTGGGCGGGGTGGAGGGTGAATTCTTTTGGTGGCATTGTGGTGGGTTTTATGTAGATGGGGATCATGGTGATTGTTCTGTATATCTGGTTATGTTTTGACTATGTTGTGATTGCCGTGTTTGATGTGGGTGGTGGGTGGTGGTACACAGTGGTTTGTATAGGAAGGGTTTTGGATAAAGACAGGTGGTCTTTGGGATACGATGATGATGCTTATCGGGTGGTGATATTGCAGGATTGTCGGTGTGGTGCTTTGTCCATGGTAGTGCTTATTTTAAGGATGATCTATGAGGTGAAGGTGGTGGGTGTAGAGATATTTACTCTGATACTTAGTAGTAAATAATTTGGTTCCAATTATAGTAGATGGCTCGTCTGCGATATAGTATAAATACATTAGTTGTGCTCCGTACTCTTGAGCCTGGTTGTTTGTTTGTACATCAAGTACATGTGTCAAGTGGTAGAGGATATCTAACTGTATTGCCATTTGTAATCTGGCTAGTGCTTATTTCTATGGCTACCAATGGTGTTGTAGATATTGTCAAGGTGGAGTAAGTCTGATGACGCTAAGCTAGAGATAAGAGCCGATGAGCATTGCCTGAATCGTACACCTGACGCGTCAGACACTGCGATGTAGGGTTTACTACAGACTATTTGTCCAAAATCTACGCATAGGTCGCGAACAGATTGAGCTAGTAGATGCTTGTCACTTTGATGAGGTGCATACGTTATACACAGTAACAATCTCAATATTAGAATGCCCGACAGCCGTGCCAGGTATCGTATCTTCTCAACGGCAGCTTGGGAAGCTCTGTGTGGTAAGATTATATTATAAATTATGTATTACTGTACAACGAATAACAATAAACGCATGCTGAAAGCATCACTCCTGCCGCATCTTCTTCCCTCGGGGACCGGCAACCGTTCCCATTAAGACTACAACTAGTTAGTCAAGAACACTGACAAGGATAAAAGGGTACTTACTATCCCAATGCTTGAACGAGCTAGAATAATTACCCCGGAAGTACCGATGGTGATCGTCATGCCAGTCTGATCCTCCCCACAGCGGGAAGATCCGTCTAAGACTCCAGGGAAAATCGTATCCAGAGTGCGCGTCGATGGCCTGGAACTGACGCAGAGCCACCCAAGCCAGCACAGTCATCAAATGCACCTCGCCAGTGAAGGAGCCAAGAACCAAAGGGGGTCCAATCGTGCCCAAGCCAAGAAGCATGGTCTCCCACGGGCTGGCATACTCCGCCGTCAAACCGAACGGCGCAGCGTATTGATGGTGCACCCGGTGGATGGCACGATAAAGAGGGCCCCAGTGGAAGGCACGGTGGAGCCAGTAGTGATACGTATCTTCGACGAAGAAGAAGATTGTGATTTGAATGGCGAGGGTTTTAAGGTCCGGAAATGGAAGGGCGTATTTGAGGCCAAAGAGCTCCATCATCGGGTGGAACAGGACTATCATAGGCATTTCCACAATAAAGTGAATAGCAAGGATATATTTCACACAACTCCATTGTTCTTTTGCTGATGGGGGTGCCTTCTTGTCCTGAATCTTGAAACGATGAAAGAGTGTCGGTAGAGCGTCGGCGATTATCCACGGGATGCAGCGGGCGAAGTAGAGGATTTCGTGAGCAAGGAAGGTGATGATGCCTGTCGGAGTTAGTAGGTAACAGAAAAAATACATTGAAGTGCGTACCAGTTGCGATAATGTCATTATCCCAGTAAGCATAGTGTGTCCACCACGCCTTCTCCAGAAAAGACAGTTTCGGGTTTTGACTCGCCAGGGCATAGAGTTCGGGATATGTTGCCGCCGCCGGTGGCGCAAAGGTCGAGTTCATGTTGAACTCCATGTTAGTGTACAAGCTTGAGTACATGCCCTCATCCGCGCTTGACAATAAAAATAAGCGCTTCTAAAATCGAGTATATGTACTCTGAGTACTGTTGGTGACTTCCAGCCCTGGTGGGTACTATCCGGATGGTCTGATCCGGCACACCACTCGGATGCCGGGCTCGATCGACTGACCAGACCCCGGGCTAATTAATCATCCAACAATTCAATTTCCGCCCCGCTGACTGGCTCCCCAGATTTAGCTAAGCCCTCGTTAATCCTTTGAGACAAATCTCATACCATACCAGCCGGGATCTGGATTCGTAGGCTGCCGTGTTGGCTAGCCACTAGTGGTGCCTTTGACCTCAACGCCACACAGCATCATGCACAGACCTCAGGGGTGAGGTCGAACGACGCCGGATGCCTGGATCCCCGGATGATGGTCCAGTAAGCTAGCTAGGAGACACCTTCCGTACGAGATCGGCAACAGAAGATTCCGGTATGCACCCCAGGCTTTGATCCATAAAGGTTGTGCCAGGAGAGCTCTTTCCTAATGTCTCAAAATCCCTCATGTTGCCACTCGCGTGAATGAAGTTGGTGACTAGCAAATTGTGACGTTGTGGAGTGAGGGATAAAGAGCTCAGCCTTGTCGGTTACTTTAGGCTCGTCGTAAATCCAATAACAGCGACCGACTCAGACCTGCGAGCTTCTTTAGGAGCCTAAAGTTCACATGCATCGATGCCAGAGCCAGCTAACAGCGGGTTCATGTCTCATTCAGATCCTAATTTGGCGACAGTCCATACACGACAACTTCCCACATCGCAGCCTGTTGTCGCGCCAGGCCCCAGTGCCCAAAACGTCTCAATAGTTCAATAAAATGACACAGCATGCTGGAATGCATGGGCTTTGGCCCCCACATTCCGGGACCATTGACCTCCGCGAGTATCCTTTCACAATTAATACCCGCGTGCTTGAGTTCTGGAAAGTCGAAGGCATTCCGTGTGACATCTGTGTGATCGGCTATATCCTTGAACTGAAGATAGCAATAGAGTACCAATATAGCTCGATGTAGAGACCGAGGCGCGTGGATTGGTGGCTCCTTCGCTATAGGCAGACTCTCCAGGCAGCGGAAGGTGAGTACTGCATGGACAACGCACCGGCAGCCATCTCGCGAATTTGCCCAGGCTCGAGCGTAGCACACGTGCCTCTGTGACTCTTCATGCCCCTCACGCCCAACTGCAAGTTCCAAGCGATCAAAATCCACCAGGGAGGAGAGAAATGTGACGTGCCACAGCGCTCTCAGGCAGAAGTTATCAGGGCCAACGGAAGAGCTTCTCTGGGTAATATTATTGCAGTAGAACTTCTCGAGCACACTTTGCCGTGAAGGTAATGCGGAGTAATCACCAGACATACGGGCATCACATACAGATCCTGCAATCTCCTCCAGGGCAAAATATTCTTTAAAGCTGTTTTGTTTGGCCATCGAGTCCGAACGAACATGGGAACTTAGTTGTCGGGTTAAACTACGACTCCAGTCTGCTGCTGTTGGCGCGGTCCAGATTTCATCGTCAGAGATAGAGGACCTCAGCGACGGGCGTCTCATGTAGGGTTCTGAAAGAAACAAATCCGCAAACTCGCTATCCAGTATGGCCAATCCTGCTATGAGGCTAGACACGGTCAGTCGGGACTCGGTGAATGCTTGGGTAGTCTAACCGGCGTTGCTCTTCTTTGGCAACCCATTTAGTCCACGCTCCCTCTGGGTCGCGTTCGATTTCCTCTCTTTCAATCTCGCATGTCGACTGGTGACTGCGAAGCACCCGAATTCTCCGGACCCACTGGCTAAATTAGATTTTCGAAAGTCTACCACAGGGCAAGCATACCGTAATTATGGTATTATGAAAAACCTGAATCAGCAGGAGATGTCTACGCTTCTTCTCTATGTCAGACGATAAGACCCATTGGTTGATGTTGACATACTTACTCCGCTCAAATAACCAAACACCTGGCCTATCAAACCCGCCTGAGACATGGACCGTACTTCAGGCTCTCCTTTTCCAATGTATGTTTCCCACTAGGAACATTAATACAAGGCACTTCCCATTCACTAAGGAACAACCTAACTTACGGATGCTAGTATAGCTTTGTTGAGTGTTTCAAAAATCCTGGTGCCACAAGAACTACCATGTCTGGAGCCTAGAAACAGACTACCGATTGAGCAAATTGAAAGCAACAGCAAAGCGTTTGCAGTTGAAGGTCGGAATGTTGGCGCATGGACTACGGGAAATATGGGATGGAATTTAGCAAAGTACATTTGTATGCACATATTCTGGAAATGTCAGTTACGCAGAGGAATATGTCATCAAGCACATACTAGGAAGTCCGTCGATGGCAAGGGATCTGTTGGAACGCGATATTGTAGACGCTCAGTCAAACCTTGTCGGTATGGCTCATCAACGTTTGCTCGTGATTCTCGATCTGGCAATCCATGCTCTGTACCTGGCGCCTCGGGGTGCGTGAACCAGTGACGACAAACTATGTCTTCGAACTTCTCAGTGCCATTTGGTAGACTTTCACCTGTCTGCAGGAGCGGGTCGCTTATCGGGCCCATGGTTGCCGAGTTCTGCAACAACGCTGGTAGGTTGGTTGATGCAATAATGGCAGCATTCAATGCATTGATATCAAAGTCATCAGTAGCGAGCCAAGTGGGAATCTGCGTCATGCTCTCAAGTGTCCAATCATAGGCCTGGCACTGTAAGTTCTCATTCAATGCATTGTCCGGTGGACTTAGGGAACTTGGACAGCCACTGGGAGAGCTGGCTGCCGGCCCCGGCTGCTGTGAAACCCGTTCGTATGCCTTGTCAACTGTCGAGCTATTTCCGTTGGCTTCTAGCATCGTAAGATACTCGCCTTTTTCGGCACTTGAAGAAAAAGGAAACGTAGTTACATTTCCGGGTTCTGGATGGTCAAACGATGACGATGGCGGCGTATCTAATACTATAGGCGGCGTTCGCAGTGGATCCAAAGCAATGCCTTCATCTAACCTGGGCGCGGCACAGAGGGTATTATCAACTTTGGAATTTCGGGCAGGCGTTGGCTGCTCCGGAAGCCTGGGCTGCTGGGGACTATCCTGTCCGTGATTACGTGCATGTCGCAGAAGGGAGTCACTAGATCGTCAGTCTAAGAGCTATTGCCCAATACTGATGATAGCATACTGGCGACTGAAAGATTTACCACAAACAGAACAAAGAAATGGTCTCTCCTTTGTGTGGGTTCTGATATGGCGCGAAAGATGATCCTCCTTGGTGAAGGACTGAGAGCACCAAGGACAGCTCCGTTGCTTTCTGTTGCGAGGTCGACTTGGGGGCATGTTGGCAGCCAATTGTGAACCAAACTTCACTCGTTATCGATCGGTTGTCCCACGTCTAGCATGACAAGCATGGCTGGAGTGTCTGGGGGTGGGGAGGGACCATTATCACCCACTGCTAGTGATGTTGGGGGGGTTGGAGTCTTCAGAAACTAGTCGAGTACTCGTGATCAACGCAGGCACAAGCTGCTGCCTGAGGTTCCCCCTCGGCGTCCCGCTGGTCCCACCGGCTTTACGGCTTTCCCCTCATCCTCTCTTCTTCCCCCCAACGAAATCTCGGGAGATCAACATTTATGCCAACATGGCTCAAGGGTTCCAAAGCAGCCTATTTGTGGCTTATTGCTTCCTCCCCTACGGTGTACAACAACAGGTCATGCAGGTTGACCTTCAGCGCCAGGTCCCGCCGGCGCCGGCTGTTCCTCCCCCATAAGCGGCCTCCACCCCTTGCCACGGCTTTATCAATCCCTGGTCAACAGCTTTATTTCGATCCACGGTGAGACCTGACGCAGACAAATACCTAAGCATAATGAATCAGAAAGACTGGGAAACGACTGATGTCGTTATATGTGGATGTGGTCCTACGGGCGCCCTGTTATCCGCTTATCTCGGTCGCGCCGGTGTCCACAATGTGGTACTGGAGAAGGAGCCGACAATCACCACTGATCCGCGTGGGATAGCCTTGGATGACGATGGAATTCGTTACCTACAGGGCCTGGGTCTGTACGACTCTATCTATACCAAGATAGGCACCTGTGAGTCTCCCTACCGCCACCATACTCGGGAGACTAACAAGCCGATCAATCAGCCATGGGAAGATTCAATTTCGTCAGTGGGACCGATTGCGATATGCACAAAGCTCCGATTCTGGCAATGGACTACAACATAGTGGGCTCTATCAACTCGCTTTAATGTGTACCCACTGACGATGTGAAGATCGCAGGAGCGACAGGCCATGTCGGCTTCATAGGCCATAAACAACCCGTCCTCGAGAGCCACATCAGGGACTGCATGCCTTCATCCCATTGCTCCTTACGATGCAACGCGACTGTCATTCGTCTGGAAGAAGACGAAGACTGGACTTATTGTACATACCGTACCGCGGCCGGAGAAGAGCACAGTCTTCGAGCAAGATTCTTCGTGGGCGCGGACGGGAAGACAGGTTACACGCGCAAGCAATATCTGGAACCGCGAGGCGTCATCTTAGAGAAATTCCATGAGTCAATTAACCAACTCTTCTGGGAATTTCCGTTGCTGACAAGACAATAGAGCCTTCTATGAGGAAACTTGGGTAGCATTGAACTGGCGAATCACCTTACCAACACCCCAGTCGCATCCCAGCTTCCCACTGTGGAAGCGAGGTTACTCACCAGAGCAGGTGTATGACCTATTCTTTCCGCCTGAGTTTCGATTTCTTTGCAATCCGAACAGACCAGCTGTTGCTGGGCGCTTTGGCCTCCCAGCTGACAGACTGTGGCGGTTCGAGTATATCATCCACAAAGGCGAAGATGGATATGTGATGGCTAGTCCAGAAGAAATGCGACGCGTTGTTTATCCCTACATCACACACAGGGGCAGTCGATACCAGTATGTCTATCTTCCTATTGCCCGGAGACAATAGCTGACCGCGCAGGCTCGCTGGAGACGTACAGTTTCCTGAAGATTGCATCGAAGTACTCCGCTGTCGCCCGTTCACATTTTCGTCGCGGACCTGCAACATATGGGCGAAGGATCGAGTGATACTGTGTGGCGATGCAGCTCACGTATTTCCGCCCTGTAAGTCATAACCCTCTCCCTGCACGACCTGTGTTCTCATAAAAGGTCATTGCAGTTGGCGGGCAGGGTATCGTTTCCGGTTTCCGCGACGCAATATCACTCTCCTGGCGCCTAGCTATGCTCTGTCGCTACCACTCTAACCAGAAATCTCATCATGATGTCCTAAAGGCTTGGTATGAGGAACGTAAGCAACAGCTCAAGCTTTCGCTAGCAACAACGGTCGCGAATGGAGTTATGGTATGCGAAACTCATCCGCTGAAGATCTTTTTCCGAGACTGGTACATCTGGTTCCTCCAGTTCTTTCCCAGCTGGAGACGACAATTACAGCACGGTCGCAGAAATGCTGCGATATTCCGATACAAACATTCCAGCGGAATGCCTTTTATCCCAGATCTAAACGGTGGTCTATATCTTCCGCAAATATATTGTCGTCGAACAGAGGACGATGAGATACTTTTCACAGACGACGCAATTTACGGTTCAGATAATACCACCTCTCTCTTCCGCTTATTTGTATACGTGCAGGACTCATCCGAGATCCCAGCTATCAAGCACGCCCTCGAGGGAATAGAAAATTGGTCCCGTGGCGAGTTCAGTGCAACCGACATCCCCTTTATTCTGGAAAACGGTGATATTGACCCAACGAGCTCATCTAAAGGAAGAAACATCTTCCGCGTCGCTACCGCAGACGAATTTGCCAAATCTCCGTTGTGTAGCGATCGTCCCAGGCCCTCGGATTACGACCCTTTCCTTTTAGGAAATAAAGTACAAGGGAAATATATCATTGTGCGGATGGACCGAACTGTCTTCGCATCTTGTGCGAACGAGGATCAATTAAGGGGCGCTGTGCAGATGATGTTGGGTTATCTTTACGGTGATACTACTGCTGAGTACTCGGCGAAGATATATAGTAGGATGTAAACGGGTTGAGGAAAGGATTGTCCGATAGTACTGAACCAGATCTCTACTCTTTTATTGACATTACACGTGTAAACACAAATGACTACCACATATCTATCTACATCCATAGTAAACATTGCCAAAAGTTTCACAAAAGTCTACATTGATGTGATCCTTGGTTGGGTTGGAGACACATATCGCACTCTGGAAAGTCACCTGACCGATGCATAGACCGGTCGCATCTACGCCAACAAGATTAGAAGGGGATTTTTGTACGAAATAGAGACGTGAGAAGCATTCCAGTAGAACAAAGCAATTTCATTTCTTTCAAACGAAATAATTCCAAACGAGGGAGTAAGTAAGTAAGCAAGTAAGGGATAAGACAACAAAGAAATCAGACCACACTCAGCGACCGTGTGCTTGTTGAGTGAGCGCTTCCCTTTCCCTTCCAAAGCCAAACAAAAACAAACATAATGCAAATTGGCCCCACATTCTGAAAACAACTGCCCCGTGGCCCCACAAGCACCACACCACACCATCTTCACCCCACCCACCGCCTTTTGTCCTCACATCGTCCCACCCAGCTTGCCTGCCTGCCTGCCTAACATTGTTGGAGCGGTCTAGCCAGTTCCACTATCCGCAACTGCATCCTCAGCACTAATTCCATACTTCGTCCGTAGACCCTTCATAACCAGCGCCGCTACACCAGCTACAGTCTTCGCCTGCGAGATCTCAAGAACAGATGTCTCCAGATCCAAACTACGTCGAATCCAATACTTAACTTCCAGTCCCATGAGCGAGTCGATAGGGAAACTAGCGATCTGCTTCTCGTCGAGTCCGGCCTGCGCCGAGAAATTGCCGACGCGTTTCCCGAGTTCGCGGATAATGGTGCTCTCGCATTTCGGGTCGTTTAGGAAGGAAGGGTTGTTGGCGATGGCTTCGAAGAGGCGGAGGAGAACGTCGGCTTCTTGATTGTGCGCTTCGGCTTTGCTGGTTCGCATTAGGGATGGGATGTTGAAGCGCACGTCTTGCTCGAATGAGGCTTTGCTGTTGTTGATTTCCATTTGGTCCGGGTTGAGGAAGGAGGTTACGCCAACCATTATGTCTAGTGGGGAGGAGATGAGGGTGGGAGGGTCGGTGGTGGTGTTGGTGTGTGGTAGGGCGAGACGGAATGCGTCGATGACTTCTTGCTCTGAGAGGGAGAAGCGGGACTGTGTTTGGAAGAGCTCGACTAGGCGTGTGTTGCGACTGAAGTTGCCGACTTCTTCAACCGCGCCGAGGGTGACGCGGGTTGCTGGAAGGCCTAGCGAGCGGCGGTAGGTTACGAAAGCGTCGACGAAGGTGTTCGCGGCGCCGTAGTTGGATTGGCCTGGGTTGCCGGATGTTCCTACGACGGAGCTGAAGAGGACGAAGAAGTCGAGCTGTTTTCCGGAACAGACGTTGTGTAGGTTCCATGTGCCACGGATCTTCGGGCCTTGGGGTGCGATCCATTGCGCGTACGACATGTTCGCAAAAAGCTCATCCTTTTGCAGTTGGGCAGATTCAGCACGCTTTCCGGGATAGATTGGTAAGTTGGGAGGTTTACCTGTAGTACTAAGGAGAGATTGACGACTCCTGCGAGTATATGCTCACTGGCAGACACTGCTTGCTCGACGCTATCAGCGTTTTCGACACTGCCGTGGACTACAGCCACTGTGCAGCTCTGGCTCTCTAGCTCCTTGACGTAGGCTTGGTCAGACTCAGATTGTCCTGCTGATCGTGACATTATAACCAGATGTCTAGCGCCGTTGGTGACCATCCATGTCGCTAGTACTCGACCGATGCCGCCGAATCCACCGACAAGCAAGTACGACCTTGTAGGAGAGAAGATGTACCTCTTCTCGATGGGCTTATATTTGAGACTATGAGGCACGTCTGGCATTTTCACAACTATCTTACCAATGTGCCGGCCTGTCTGCATATGTCGGAATGCACTTGCGATATCGTCTGCCTCGAACATCCGTGGAAACAATTGCGCCTGCAGACGCCCTTCTTGACAGTATGTAAACATCTCATTGAGTACACTGTAGAACATTAGTACCCATGATTTTTTTTTACTGTCAGTACGGGATTCGAAACATACCCCCGAACAAGATCAGGACAGTCATCGAGCATCTCACTCAAGTCAACACCAAAGAACGAGCGGTTATTTGCAAAGTGCACCATCTCCAGCTTTCCATGCTCCAGCATGTCACGCTTACCAATCTCAACCATCTTGCCCATTGGGGCCACGCAGTCCCAAGATGCATGCAGAAGTTCGCCTGCCAGTGAGTTCAGGACAAGGTCTACACCACGTCCGTTTGTAGCAGCCAGGACACCACTGCAAAATGAGACACTTCGAGAATCGAATATTCGATCTCGTGAAATATTAAAGTTCCTTATGAGGAACTGGATCTTTTCTTCGCTGCTAACAGTGGCATAGATCTACAAATCGATGAGGGCTGGTCTATTGATGGGGAAAGGAGACATACCTCAGCACCAACCATGCGGCATATGTCGATCGCTGCCAACCCAACACCACCGCACGCTGAATGAATGAGCACAGTCTGCCAATAGACTATTAGAAACCGCCTTTCTCAGAGCATTGACGACTATCTCACCTGTCCTTTGTTCAGATTTCCTATCGTCAAAAGGGAGTAGATCGCCGTTGCGTAGACACAGGGCATCGCAGAGGCCTGCTCGAGCGATATATCGTCTGGAATACGCATGCAATTTGTTTCCTGCGTGATCAATTGAGTCTTGAATGTGCCCTGCTGAATGACGATCACGGCGTCTCCCGCGTGCAAGTCAACCACTTCCGATCCTACTCTGCGGACAACACCGCTGCCCTCTAGACCCAGAGGAAGATCGGTCATGAGTAGGCCCAAGGCGAACATGAGATCCTTGAAGTTCAAGCTAAGAAACCTCATCTCCACTTCTACCTCATTCTGCTTCAGGCTCATCTGTCGTTCTTCTTCCACCCACTGGAGCGTATCTAAGACACCGCGTACTCCAGGATGGAGGCGGAGGGGTCCACAGTTGCCTTCAACTTCCAGCTGCCTCTCTTTTGATAAGCCGTTGCACCTTGTTGTATATACAATGCTGTCTTCAATGGTGTATTCATAATCTCTGCCAGACGGATTGGCCTTCTCATCGAGAAACTCGTTAAACACGCGGACTAGAAGGTCCGCAGTAGTATCAATAAAATCGTCAATCTCAAGGGTCCTGAAATCCATGCCGGTCTCAGCTCGGATGGTACGTCCAAATCCCTGTATAAGTCCATAGCGAGGATCAGAGCACGTCTTTTGAGAAAGCTGGGTGACCCAGAGTGTCCGGCGGGCAATAGAGAGATAACTCCTAAGGTTCGAGAAAGACTCTCCTGACAAGTCGTAAAGGAAAGGACCATCAAGATCAAGAAGTGAAATAACAACACTTTTTTCAACATCTTCGCCGAATATACACCATTCCACAGTATGCCCATAATTTGAAAGCTTCTTTTCAATGACCGCTGCCCATGGGTGCTTTTGAGTTTGAAGCGTTCCGAGAAGGCCGATTACAGACATCGACGGCTTGGACAGCGCGTTCCTTGCTATCATGGTGGCAGACATTTGGAATGGAAAGTCTTCGTCATCTACGAAGTCTTCCATTTCCAGGAAGCCTGCCTTAATGAGTTCGTCGTTCCACCGGTCTACCTTGACATAAGGTCGATCGACACGCTGGTCTGAATCCCCTAACCACCATCCAGGGAGAGTGCCCTGTTGGAGAAGTCAATCATTCCCACTTAGAACAGACTCCAGCGCCGTGTAAAAAGAATGAAACAGAGTATACATACCATAACCCAGTCAATATAAGGTACGTCTGGCCACTGAGATTAGCAGATGCTTGGGATAGGGTTGCTTTCATCGTACCAGCAGACAGCTCATGGAGAACAAACCAGCCACCAGGCCTCAGTAGTGTCTTCACATTTATAAGAGTCTTATTCAAACTCGGTGTAGCGTGTATTACGTTGGATGCGATAACCAGATCGAATCCTCCAACTTCAAAACCCTGCTCTGCAGGCGACAGCGATATATCAAGGACCGCGTACTCTAATTGATTTCCATATTTCTCCTGCAAGGGTATTAGAAATCCAGGAGTGACATCTGTCACAACATATCTGGCGAAGGATCGTTCTCCACTGGCATCGACTAGAGCTCTTAGAGCAGCCACCGTGGCGGATCCCGTTCCAACGCCAATTTCGAGGATTCGCAGCTGAGGACTGGAATGTGCGACGAGGCGGAAAAGTCGATCCCAATTGAAAATATCCACTGCGTAGGCATATATGTCTTTCCACGAGTCACGCGGAGCCAGTAACTGTGCCGCTGATTGTTTCCCGACCATCAGGGACTCGATCTCTGATTCAAGACAGTATCGCGCATCCGCAAAGAACCCCGACAGTCTCAGATCAGGAACCTTGTCAAGTAGGCCTTTCCATAGACTGAGGCGTTCGCCAGGGCTCATTAGTGCCCATTTCCGTGCCTCTTCAATGCTGTGATAGTCTTCCGTTCTTATCCGAAGAGCCTCGGACTGAATCCACTGCTGATACTTTGTCATATGAGGCACGGTTGGTGTTAGATTACGGACCAGAACGTCAAAATCTAAAATTGCCAAAACAGCAAGCCTAGCTGTTGTTTCTAGTCCTGTATCCACACCAGCGCGCCTGATTGAGCCTTTTGTACGATTGAGACGGATCTCTGGTTTGTAGTCCATGTGAGAGCAGAGAAAAGGCTCTTCACGTACGATCGCTCCTTCACTTTCTAGCGCAAAGAAACGGGCGTCCCTCATGAATAGGGCGATGCTGCTATCACTGCGTATCAGGCGGGAATCCCCTCCTAAACTACCAGACATAGGCCCAGACGATGTAGGACTGACCACCAATGACATGGTCTCGCTACTGTGCGTTAGGTACACCTCACCAATATACGAGGGAACACCAACTACACCAGCCCCTGGTGCAATACCGCGACATGCCGCAACACAGTGTAATTGCAAGCACTGGTCGATGGCGGTAGGATGAATAAGATAGCGACCACTATGCAGGCTTGGATCGTCTTCAACAGTCGCCGCGGCTTCATAAGATGAAGGGCTAGCTGTAATGTCATGCAGACCTTGGAAGGAAGTCCCGTATTTCAGTCCCGCCTTCTTCAGCTGTCGATATAAATAAGGCGACGAGAGAGGTCTTGGGAATACAGCGGCCCTTGTCGGCGGCGGTGGATCGCTCAGTGTACCAGACTTAACTTGGCCAGAGCAGTGCTTTTTCCACGAGTTACCATTATACGAACTAACCGTGAAGTCGTACCATGAGGATTCCACTAGGTCATTTACTGTGACTGGTCGCATGCTTGTTAGAAGCTCGTATTCAAGACTCGGCTCCAAAAGCAAGGCATTCCTGATCAGTATGTTTCGCAATAAGATCGTATCCGAACCGGTGAGTTGTCTGGCGGCCTCGGCCACCATGGCTATGTAGCCAGCACAAGGAAACACTATTTGGCCGCCAACATTGTGGTCCCAAATCCATGGAACCTCATCCAGGCGGAGAATGTTTCTCCAACAAGGCTCTAAGTCACCCGATTCTAAGGTGCGTGAACCAAGCAATTCATGATGTGGGAATTTGCGCAAACGCCACTGTCGAGGAGGTCGACTTTCGGACCAGCCTAAGTCGTCGTATTGCCAGGGATAAGGTGAAAGGTCGTTCAGACAGGTTCCAGAGCCGTTGACGGCCGCAAAACGAACCCGTGAGCCGTGAAGATACGCCTGACCCACTGCTTCCAGAAAGGTGGAAGTGGAGCCCTCCCCTCGCACTAAGGTCGGACAGTAGGTGTTCGTTGTTTCCACATCCTTGGAGATCTGACGGATAGGCCCCGAAAGTGCTGAGTGTGGCCCAATCTCTAGGACAAGGGGCTGCAGTAGTTCAGACGCCGACTTCAGCGCTGCACCCATGGCAGCAGTGAACTGGACTGGTGATTCCAGGTTCGCCCTCCAGTAAGCTGCATCCAGCTGGCTTGTATTCTGGATTTCTTGCCCAGTCATGGTCGAAAACATTTGAGCTGCCAACTTCGGCCTACAGGACACGTAGGGACGGATTAGTTCCTCATAGTGGGCTGCTGCGAACATCATGTGGCCTATCAAGTGTTAATGTTGATCCTCGAATCGAGACAGTGCGACTTACTAGAGTGATAGGCAACTTGGACAGGGAGCATTTTCATTAGTATGTCCGGTGTGTCGCTGCGTATTCTTGATGCCACGTCTTCCAGCGATGCCTTGTCTCCCGATAAAGTTACACTTTCAGGGCTATTATAGCAGGCGACAACGACACCACCTGTAATGTAAGAACTGACGTGTTTTGGGTTCATACCGACTGCCATCATAGCCCCCTTCCCCTCGGACTGAGAAGATACTTGACCACGGTAGTATGCTAGAATTATAGCTGTCTCCATAGAGATAGCTCCCGATGCATATGCAGCAGCAATCTCCCCACTAGAATGACCAATCACTTTAGATGGGTGTATATCACATGACGCGAGAAGATTGACCATAGCCAACTGAATGGCGGTGCATAGCGGTTGGGAACACTCCGCGCGGTCCATTGTGGTTTGGTCGCCGTTCATCAAAGTATCTTTAGTCTATTAGCATATCGCCATATTCCGGTTAGTGAAAGGGAAAACAATACCATGTAAGAGCCACTTTGGCGGGTTTGGAACGCCTTTAAGGGTATTATCCATTATCTGTAAATCGCTGGAGAATTGGGAATATGCTTCAATGAGGCCCCTAGCCATTCCAGACCACTGTGCACCTTGGCCGGTGAAGGCGAATATCATCTCCGATGCATGCAGCTCGGGTAAATGTCTCCTTTGAAACGCATCGGCATTTATTGAACCGCCGTCTGTAACCACAAAAGCACGATGAGATAGATGATCCCTCCTAGAACCAAACGTGAAGGCAATATCTCCCAACTTATGAGGGTTTTGGTCGATGTATGATCGGAGTTGTTCAATTTTCTTATTCAGGGCATTTGCTCCCCATGCAGATAAAGCTAGTATCTGATTTGGTTGTTTTCTTGGTGCCAAGATTGTGTCGCGCGGTTGAAACGCGTCTAGTATAACCTGGTATCACATCAGAGCACCGTCGCGCAGAGGGTGTAAGGGCTTGTTTAAGGAGACTTACATGCGCATTTGCTCCTCCGATCCCAAAGCTGTTCACACTCACTCTCGCCTCTTTGTCCTCCGGCCATGGTAATGTGTCTATTGGTACCTCTAATTTGCCCTCCTGAAATGGAACTACGTGGGTAGTTTAGTTTGGGAGACTGACATAGATACTCAATTTCAAGAAACTTACTCTGTGGGTGAGGGGTCTCAAAATATATATTTGGGGGAATCTGTCTATGTTCTAAGGAAAGGACGGCTTTGATCACACTGGTCAAGCCAGATGCGCCTTCCATGTGGCCAACGTTCGGTTTTACCTTTTCGCACATTAGTTGATGCAAGTCAATGTAGGCTTATGTAAAGAGAACGTACCGCACCGATAAATATCCCTTTCTCTCCGAAAATGCTAGTCACAGCCTGAGTTTCTGTCACGTCACCTATAGTTGTTCCCGTTCCATGGCACTCGAACAATGCTGTCTGACAAGGGTCGCTGATCCCCGCCCTGCTGTATGCTTTGCGGATAAGAGTCTCTTGGCTTTCCCGGTCCGGTGTTGAAATGTTCGGAGTCTTTCCATCACTGTTGGTTGCTGTCGAGCGAACAATTGCCCTGATGGGATCACCGTCCTGTATGGCAGCTTCCAACGGCTTAATGAATATGGCATTGATGCCTTCTCCGCGCCCGTATCCGTCTGCTGAGGCATCGAAGGTTTTGCATCTGCCATCGGGAGCCAGGACCAGATTATCGGACATTGTTACAGACATTGTAGGAGAGAATATAATACTGCTGCCACCGACAATAGCCGCCGAGCAGTCACCAGAGTATATTGCCTGACAAGCTTGGTGTAATGCGACCAGAGAAGATGAGCATGCCGTTTTATATGTGATACTATTCACGCGTGGTAAGTTAGATGAGAGGGAAAGATGTAGAGTTGGATACACTCTGAGGGAAAACCAGTGGATTCAACGTACCTCGGGCCTTTGAGGTCAAATTCGAATGATATTCGGTTGGCAAACGCAAAGTCGCCCGTCCCCATGGCTCTGAACCGGTCGATGTACTGAGTATCTTTGCTGGTAATTTCGAGCCAGTCCTCTCCAAAACTACCTACAAAACAGCCGATGTCGCGGCCTCTCCAGTCTATCTGGCCGGCATTCTCCATACACTCCCACACAACCTCGAGGAGAAGTCGTTGTTGAGGATCCAAGCTTCCAGCTTCTGAAGGTTTTCCAACGAAGTCCTTGTCAACCTTGCCAAGATATTCTTCCTGCAAGAAGTACCCATGTTTGGTTTTGATTTCATGAGGTCTGGTTGGGTGATAGAACGAGTCTCCATGGTACCTGCCTGGAGGGACTTCGCCTAGGGCGCTTCTTTTCTCCACTAGCAGCGACCAAAATTCCTCTGCAGTTCGGATGTTACCAGGGAACCTCATTCCCATGCCCACAATGGCAATGGGTGGTAGGGGGCCGCTTGGCAGTTCGCCGATCTGACTCCATGGCGTGGTGGGAGGTTGCTCGGGATGAGGTTGTTCCCCGACATCCTCGATGTGGATTGCAGAGGCCTCCACCACGTGCTCGCTTCCATTGTTTATGGCCATGTGACTGAGCTGTACTCGAGGCGTAGGAAGCCCAGGCGGCGAAATCTGCTGAAACCCACAAAATATTCTACAGGTGCATTGCTAATATTCTCACCATACAATGTTGATCATATACGTTAGCTGTCCAGTTTCGAGTACTGGGGAGCAAAAACTCCGGTTCTGCTAACTCCCCGGCAAGAAAGTCGCCGTATAATAACCAGACCAGAAGAACATGGGTTTGCATATGCATGATGCAGTATATATCCACACACCCAGATCATTGGTGGGAGCCGATTCGACCTTGCGAAACGTCCATCCAGCATTATAAGCTGGTTGAGCAGCCAAACGACCATCGATATCCACTAGAATATGAGAGTGGGATATCTTCACAAACATCGGAGATATCTGAGACTTGTTCGCATTCTAGAATCTGGAATCTTAAAGTGCAATAGACTTCAAGCGTGGCACACAGATACTGCGTTACACACTCCATCCGAGGTCAGGTACAACTAACCATAGGAGTCCAGATGTGACGAAACCGGAGAACGGCTGACTAGCGACTGAGTGATCATATTTTAGAACTATAAGGTGTGGAATAATTCGAGAATTGAAATCTGAATCCTGCACATCAATACCTCGGTCAAGGGAGGACCGCAGAATATAGCGAAACAAGCCTTGTTTGGGTTGATGGCAAAAAGAGAAGTACAATCCATAATAATTTATCACGATTGCGAGCCTGATTGCGCCGGGAATTCAGAAGGTTCAACTGCCAGGTTCCTGGTTACTTTCTGGATCAGTAAAGTCAGCTTGCAAAGGCACCTGAACGCCCTTATGAGTGGACAGAGTCAACTTGCGCATGTACGTCCTTGTACACCCGGCACCTACTTTTCGGGGCTTTTCATCGGGTCTTTATGATCCGCCAGCACGAATTGACACATGCCTACCACATCTAAGAGTTTATCGCTTATCGACTGTCACTTTGCTGGGCGGTGGTTTCTCTTGAAAGATGGACGTAGTGTAGGAAATATTCTCATTAGTAACATGCATGTGTGTTCCCAATCCAAACTAAGCCTTAGGGTTCGATGTTTGGGTACAGCCAAAAGTGTACCATATAAGCCCCAATACGATTTATTCCAAGGCCAGTTGCTCCAGTGGTGCCTGATATACGAACCTCCCATAGATCGCTAGTACAAATAATCAATTGAGCATGTGTATAAATACAATACCCTGGAAAAATGACTCAATCCTCAGAATGACCATACCGCTGCAAGAGCCACAAGTGTACAGAATTAGACCCTACCCAGACCCCTGTTGGTCGGAAATCAGGAAATTGTCATAAAGGTCATCATGGCCTTGTAATGTATGTAAAGGCGATGAAAGCTCAACACTGTCAACAACCTCGCCAATAGATCCTAGTAAAGCTCCATGGGTAAACGAGGAACCAAACCCGGAAGGCGACTGTAACCGAACCTGAGAGTAGTCAGGCATTCCACCGTCCAGCGGTTGAAATCCCAACTGCATCTGCGACTGTAATGCACTCATATTCCCATCCGGGATATCCAAATTCAAGCTCTCATCAGCAAAGAAGCATTTTGACAGTGCCACAAACTGTTGGAAAAGATTTTGCATCGTGGCGATAGGCTGACTCATTGTCCCACTGTGCGCGAGACAATTCGCTACAGCCTTAAGGATCTGGAAATCGCCGTTATGACATGTTGCTACGGCGTTGCAGAATAGTGCAAAGCATGCTGTGATGGGGTAGTATAGGAGGGTCCTGTTGGTTGGTGCATATTAGCACTGTCTGTTCTGTATATGCTGTTTCAAGTTCAGGGGCGGGAACCAACCAATGTAGATAAGCAACCGTCTTTTGTGTGTCACTGGACTCGCAGATTGTTATTAGGGCCTGTAGCTCCTGCCGTGCTGATGTGAGGCACGTCTCTATGGTGGCTTGTCCCGGGGCGATTTGGTGGAGGTATAGGATGCTGGTCATTATGGAGTGGTAGGAGAAATTGAGGGTTGCTATTTCGCTGTTGACGTCTAGGCCAGTCCAGCTTGGAGATGGAGTTTTGATCTGGATGCCACGTTTGTCAGTTATTATGGGGATTCGAAGGATATATTAGGAAGGCTAGTGGGTCTACCTCATCAATATTCCTGCGGATGGCATCCATGTCCCGCAGAAGCTTCGCGCCTATGCTAGTGAAAGACCGGAAGACTGTGTTATCTCCTATGGAACAGTTGACCAGGAAGGGTATCATCGTGTCCTGAACCTTGGCTAATTTCAAGTATATTAGAATGAGCGTTGAAATAGTAGCTTTCGATGTCACAGGGTCCACCCTCAGATCAGATTCCACTGTAAGCATTCTCGGTCTGCCAAGTTTCCATGCGTAGTTCCTGTCCAGAATGTAGCACCACATGAAGCAGTAGTATTCCTCTTCACTTGAATCGTGCAAGTCAATTGCACCAGGATAAAGACCGATATCCATGCATACTCTGCATGCCGTTTTGGTCAACTCTTGGCAGGTGCTAGCGTCACCTGATCCTTGATATAGAAATATCTGTCACAATCTGTTAGAAATGATGATGCATGTGGGAGGCCTAGCAGCTTACTCCACATAATATAGTCTGTAGCAAGGAAAGCGAAGACTCCATGAAGAGGGGTATCCTTCTCAAGCATCGTTGAGCAGTCTCACGGTAGAGTAAGGCGCTATTCCGCAGACCCTGAGCCAAGAGACCATCTCTCTCAATGGAAGCTATCGTATTGAGAAACTTGTAGGCCACCGAATTGACACAGACAGTATACAGCAAGGCCTCGGGTGGTGTAGCAGTGCCCAACAGAATGGAAAGCCCCATATGCTTGAGGGTTTCTTTGCTGATATGTCTGAAATAGTCCTGGACGTAGGATCCAAACTTGTTGGTTCCGATGTCTGGGAGAATTTGAAAGATAAGTAAGAGCTGTATTCGGCGAGAGAAGATGGATTTCATACACACCGTTCAGCATCCAATACAACAGCTCGATGGAGGGAAATTTGCGCAAGTCCTCGTTTATAGTTTCCTCAAACAGCATACCTGTACATTGATTATTGCCACCTAGCAGTTGGCTTGCAATAAACAGAGCAAACTCTAGAGTCTGGTGCCTGTCACGAATTATATCCATCGATTGTCCTGATTGGGGTGGTTTGATCATCTGGGAGTCCGTGAGAGGAACGAGGGACATCCAGCCAGGCAATTCGTGATCCATGTCAGTTCTACCGAGGAACGCAGAATATCTGTCATCAAGCATATTCAAGACATCATGGTGCATGTGAGGTGAGAGGTCATTGAACATGAAACCCTCACTTGACAGTTCGGCAGAGACTTGTCTTGAGCGTCGGCCTGCAATCGATGACTGAGCAACAAGAGCCCCATTCCTTGGACTGCTGATCTCTCTGGTTCGCCTTTGACCGGCCTCTCGCTTGGGAAGCCGTTTCATGCCTCGGGTTCGAGTGCAAGCGGTCATTTGATCCTGGCAGTTTCCGCATGGGTCTTCCTTATCGCACCGAACCTGATACCATGTTACTAAGACGTTTCAGCTGTGGAGAGGAAAAGGCATCTTAATTTGTACCTTCCGCGCATGGCATGCATCACACTGTAGGATATAAGTTAGACGAAGTCTATTATAATCTTAAAGAGGGGTTACACACCACACGGCGCCGCAGCATTGTGAGAGATGAACGTAGTCACCGTTCCACTATCAAATATCGTATCCAAGCCCTCTCCGGTGACAATTATAAACTACGACCCAACTGCCATCTCAAGCCACGAGTGCGGGCGGAAGCGCTCGCTCGAGCCAAGAAGGCGACAAAAATAAGTTGCCAAGGCCAGGAACATGGCGAAGGGCACCACTGCGCCACTCTACGAATAGGGCTCACCAATAGGGGACAAGTATATTAAAGAATACTATTCTTAATCTTAGCCGGTTTCTTGGTTTAACTTTCGCTGTTCAGCCAACTAGGTTGCTTTATTTATCGTAAGGAGTGATTTCCGCTGTGCTGAAAAGTCAAGCTGGATAGGGGCGGGTTCCACGGATCCCGAATGCCAAGAAATTGAGTGAAAATTCCTCTGCATTCTTGGTGAGGCCAAGTGGATATCTAGTGGTCTTACTGCTACGCTGGATAATAGGGCGAAGACAACCACACAGAGTGAATATTAGAGGACTACGTCGCGGGTATACTAATACCAATCATTGGGGCCAGAAAATAGAGCATAAAGTACTGTTTAAGATGTTGGCTAGCGCCGGGAGAAACAACACAATAGCCCCGTCTTTCCCAAAAACCAAAGAGCACCCAGAAATCTAAAGACAGATAGGCCCGACGTAGCCCATAGGATAACCTTGAAATACCAAGCCGTACGATCCGTCGACGTAGTCTGGAGGCACATTGTCAGCAAAATTTTGTGACCTAAGTTTAGTTGGAATGAACATACCGTCAAGCATAGATTCCTCACACTATCGTTGTTGATCAGCAATGCCAGTAAGCCATTGCATAACGTCCACAGTAGCACCAGATTGGTTCGGAAGGTTTTGTATGAGTCCTCCAACTGCACCTCCTTTTTCTCCATCGGTTCCTGCCAGGGTGAAAGGGCGCGTCGGACAGTTAACTCGAAGTCGATATCGATATCGGCCTGTGGCTTGTCAACCTCTTCAACGAAGCTTTTCTGCGTTTCTGATTTCTTAGTCTTGGCGGATGGAAGGGAGGCCGTGTCATCCGAGCCTTTGGTTCCCCATGAAACATCATGCCAATTGCAGAATGCGTAGACGTTAAGAACATTGATTGTCGAAGGCATCCCGAGAAAATACGCCCAGGAAGATGTCAGAAGATGCCAAGGATCGCAATAGAGTATGCTCGCTATGATGTAGGTTCCGTACGTTGAGACCAGCGCGATCAACACTAGACCTGTAGTCGAAGTGAAAAAAGAACCCACGAATCCTCCAGCCCCATTATCGAAATCGAGATCTATATTGCCGCCGGCGAATGCCTGGGCTACAAGATAAAATGATAGTACGAGGATGTAAAGTTGAACAATAGCGAAGTAGAGAAAGGTTAGAATATAGGAAGTTTGGGACCTGCAATTTGTTTTTAGTCTAGGAACTACATGGCAGGCCCGGAGCACTTACCCTTTAGGTCGATTTCCTAGCGCAAGGAAGAACTGCTGCATTAAGAATGCCAGATATAAAGCCTTGATGATATTATTGACGACAGGTGTTGCATCGTTTCCAAATGGCCATCCCTTGTTTTTATTCGTCGCACTTGGAGTTCCAACGATGTCCATGATGACCGAAGTAGTAAGCCAGTAGGAAGCTGTCTTGATTAGCGCCATTCGCTTAGCTATACGCAGAAGACGTACCGAGAGAGAACCAAGTCATAGTAAGTTGACAGATGTTATAGACGAGCTGCACATGCAGGAAAATGAGCCGGAGTATATTATGGCCACTTTTGTAGATGCGGTTGAAGTGCATGACCGAATAGAGGCTGGCTGCGAAGGATCCATTCAACCATCGGCGCCTTTGACTAAGAAACTCTGGAGGTGCTGCGTTGCTTGCATTAGTTTGGATGGGTTAAAGTTAAGGGTAGAACATCTTACCTTCTGGAACGTCTGTTTCTCCCTTCGAGGCCTTCACATAACTGAGCGTCCATTTGTATCCCGCTTTTGCAACGAGCTCAAAGCACAGGATACGGTCCTCAGCAAGAAACATGTTTTTCTTAAAGATATTCATGCCTTCTATCCCCTTTTTACCAAGTTTCTTTGATAAAGTATGGTCGCCATGGAAATACTGTTCTAACGGTCGACCCATGATAGCACGGTAGCGGTAGGCAGAAAATGCCCCCGGGAGAACACTGACGTACCCAAAGGCACTCTCCAAAGGTTTGTCCAATATGTTGGATATCTTGTACTCGAAGTTCTGCGCAGCTACCAAGGGATTGACTATCTTTTCCCATCGTGGGCCGAGTAGAGCATGGATTTCGCCACAGGCGCCTCCCAGATTCTTGTTGTTGTAGAACGCCTCCCAGAGCGCAAGAAGGGATTTGTGACCCGGCTTTGTTCCTGCGTCAATCAATATACAGACTTCCGGGTTTAGAATCCTTCCAAACGCATTGAATAACCAACGATGTGAGTTGATCTTCTTGCTGTTCTTTTGCTTCAAGCAAAAGATCATCTGTACGGGCGGCAGGTTCTCAGGACTGTCGCTCTGCGGGCGGACTAGCTGCTGGGAAGGGGTTATCGATAGCTGTGTGGTATATTCGAACTATGTCAATGACTTTAGTCAGCCTTTGAATATGTCTTTTATGTCGGTAGAGGAGGGTACAATACGATATGAGCCACTGTCTCCTTCCCATCGACATCATGTTTCATGATTCCATCCTGATATATGCCGACCGTGGCCAAGACATCAAGAGTGTTCTTATCGCAAGGACCAATACCATCGAACACAAGACAGACAACAATCTTTTGCCAGGCAGGTCCCCCCTTGTCCCAGAATTGAGTCTTCTTTAAATTGACGATATCTCGAATATTCTGCATGACTCCGTGGAGAGTCCGAGAGGTAAGAACTTTATCCTCGTTGTAATAGGTGATTGCGATCAGAATCTCGGTATGTCGATTGAACATGGCGGCCCGCAAATTATAGCCATTGCGTAAATTGAAATCATCGGGGTCGCAAGTTGCAGCCGTGTCTAGGATACAGGGTCAGCTGGAATTCGAATGAGCAGGTCCCCTTGGTTTACATCGTAGGTGAGTGAATTCCTCAGCTGTAGCCTCACTTGAGTCGCGGTATTTTGCTTCAACCGAATTGCGAATGGCGCTAGGCACAGGATAGTCAACACTAAGAACGGATCCCTGAACTAGATTGATCCTGCGAGTTGGGTAGCGACGCAAGCCTGAGCTAAATTTCGTAGTCTGTCGTCGCTGCCAGGATGTCTGACTGGCCACTTCGGATTCACTTTGCTGGTGCGGATCCTCGTAAGGATTATGCTGTATGATAACAGGAGGCCATTGTGAGCTGGTAGAAGGATGATGGTTGTCAAGTGGCGCAGGTAGCAGCGAGTGGGAGGCATCTTCATTCTCGTTGAACGAATATGAACTGGCCTAGATTGGAATTTAGCCAGTAATTCTTCATGCTGCTTTCGCGGAGAAGCCTACAATGGGAGGCGTTAGCTGGCGAAGTGAGTGGTGGTTACTCTCCAACTCGAATGAGAGAGGGCGTGACGACTGATCGTGGGCATTATCCATGTTGGTTTGATGTCCAGAGCTTTCAAAAATATGATTGAGAAAGCGTAGTAGGCGTTGAATGAGGCGCGCCTTTTCGACGGCTGCAGATGGACTCACTATGTCCTTCCAGATACTGTCAGCTCTCAGGGCTAGTATACCAAGTACCTCCCACAAGTGAATGTCTCAGCAGCGGCACATGTTCTGATTGGATCGCCAACGACCCGCCCTTATGCCGAGCCAATTAGCGGCCTCTAAATCAACATTCAAATATAGTCGGAATTTGGACCAGCCTTCTATCCAAATATTCCAAGATTTGGTTCAGTAAGAGTTTTGCCTTTGGGTAGCGAAAGTCTCAAGACCCAGTTTAGTCCGTGGTTGTTCCTTGCGGGTGAGAGATGCTAGGAAAGAACGTGTGGTGCAGCGCTGGAAGACTGCCGGTCATGTTTCTCGGCGCGATGACAGCGATACCAAGACCGAGTGCAAATGCAACAATAGTTTTTTCTTATTTATGAGTACAGCTATCCCTATTGCCTTACTATTGATTGGAGATCTTGCGACTTCTATATCTACACTGCCTAAAACAAACAGGCGTGTTCCGCATTATTGAGCATGTGCATGCCCTATCAAGTTCAACCTTCGCATCACCATAGCTTCATGCTGTCAAGAGTGATACGGCTGTTTGGATGTCCTGCGAACATGGAAGTTCAAATCCAACTCGATAAAAAGGTATTGCATTACACAAATGAGGACCAGGTATCCGGCCATGTCGTCCTTCGCAGTGATACCGAACTTGACATTGCCACGATAGCAATCAATCTATCTGGTCAGGCAACATCGAGGCTAGAGTCAGGGAAGCTGAATGAAACACACAAGGCATGTTCTGCCACTACGGCTCTGAATACGATTAGACTAACTTAAACAAAAAAGCTCTTCCAACGCAATGAACAAATATTTCCGCCCGTCAACTGTGCCGGATGGTTTACTTCGGGGGGCGTCACGATGCCCCCGGGAGAACACTCGTTTCCATTCTCCATTATGGTTCGTGTTTGCATCTGCGCACAAATTTGATGAATACAGCATCTAATATGTCTTAGTTTCCTCAAGTCTCCGAATGCTACAAGGGTAGCACTAGAGATGCCGTTCGCAAGCGATCAGCAGACCGTCCACCACACCATCTCTTACGAAAGCTTCCACCGTCCAGTGGAAATTTCAACACTCCTGAGGAAATCAGATATTCTCTGGAAGCTATCATCATACAGAATGGGCTCATGTGCAGAACCCACAGAGCCGTTGAGTATACCACCTTGGGCGGCTATAGCCTGTGCTAACAGCATCGAATAGACCCGCCAAATATCCTTTCATCCGGTGTCTGCCATTCCCAAGCCATCACAGAGTGTAGTAGTCCGAAAGACTGTGACATGCAATAAGAAGGCAGCGGGGCTACTATGTCCACCACTAACGTATGAGATCCAAGCCGAACTGGTGAACGGGCCGTTTGTTCTGCTGGGACACCCAATAGCACTGAGTGTAAAGATCACCAACATCAATGACGAGAAACCTGATGTATCACTAAGGGACTTCCAATCCATGCTTATCGAAACAACAGATATCCGGGCACATGGGATTATGCAAAGCGCTACCCGCTCGTGGATTATACAGACGATAACAAACTTGGGACAACCATTTTCAACTGCAATGCCAGCGTCTGGGATGGTCATGACTCTAGACGATGCGGTATGGAGTAGGCATCGTCTACCACATTGCCTGACACCTACATTTGAAACATGCAATGTCACTCGGAGCTACAAGTTGGAGATCAGACTTGGCATTGAATTCGGGCGAAACAATGTGAGTTATCAAAAGTGCCTCTTAGAATTCTGAGCTAACACTGGTTTCAGTCAAGGATATTAGAGTTTCTCTTCCCAGTTCGCGTTTTGTCTCCATCATAGCTTAAAATATCAACATCAATATAAAACTTTCATAACAGCTGGGTTGAATATATCCATGATATCCCAAGTGTTGTAGTGCAGGAGCATCTGGCCACTACGTTTGAGGTTCCCTAGCCTGGTTAAAAGTCTGATTCTAGGCACATACTGTACTTGGTGAGGAGAAGCATAATTACAAAATAAGAAGACCTTTATTTAAGTACAATGCAAACAATGTCTAAAGATTACTTTCACATCGCGAACTAGCCAGAAAATCCCCCTTAAATCCAACCCATAGCCCCCGTCACAACGAGTCCCAACATTCCCAATGCAAGCTTAGTAGAAACCTGACTACGGCACGAATATGCCGCATTCTTCTCCGATCCTGTCTCAGAAGCAGCAGAAGAAGTTGAACTTCCTGTCTTAGTCGCTCCCTCACTCTTTGTCACCGATGTACCCGTAGCCGTTGCAGTTGGATACGAGGTGACCGTTGCAGTTGCGTTGGTATTTCCTGTGCACCAAACATCCTCCCACGCTACCCCGGCCTCATAAAGACAGTCGGTGAGGTCTTGGACAGATTGATCTATGGCATAACTCCACAGAGCACATTCGTGATAGTATGATCGGGAACCGGCGGGCTTCGCACAGTTATCGAACAGAGATTGGTAATGTTTGATATTTGGCACGCCACATGCTGCGTCTTTGACGGGAAGTTCGTATTGGCCAGAGCCGCCGCAGGTGGTTGATGCTGCTGCTGAGGTGGTGGTTGTAAATGTCATTGTGGGAGGCGGTTCAATTGTGAGGCAGTTAGAAAAAAAGTGGATGGTTAGTGTATTATGCTTATTCCATTTATTTGGGAATTTATATTGGATTATTGGCGCAAACTCACTGAGGATGGGTCTGGTACTGCCAAGAACAACCAGGAAATGCCTGTCTCTTCCCGGCTAAAAATAGCCGGTATAAGCATATCGCCTGAGACATTCTACCAGGAGATGCTGAAAAGTGTGCATGGTTGTTAATGTGTGGCCCACAATGCAGAACTTGCGTAAATTCACAATGTCGATCATACATGGCTGTTTCTGCTTCAATTCGGGATAGGGAGGCCATCCCGGCATATCGACCAGCATCGGTCATCAGGAGACGAAGGATCATGGATATAAAATGGATGCAACGTCTATGATAAGTGACAAGCAAATCAACGAGGATTCATTGTTTTAACAAGATCTACAATACTCAAGAGGTCATTTTCAAGATGCGTTTCTCTGCGATCACCATCATCACCCTCATTGGCACTGCCTTTGCCGCCAAGGTCCGCAAATCCCATTTAGTTCCATGAATATGCAGTGCTAACAGAATCACAGCTCCCTGCCGGTGCTCCTTGCAAGCAAGATGGAAGTATGGGTGTTTGTGAATCGAACTTGTGTGTGGTATGTGACATCCGTATCTTGAGCAGGCTCGGCTGAAGACTGACTGTCATTGTATAGCAAACCCCCAGCCAGGCACAGGGTGTGTGCAAATGATTTACCCTCGCAATACCTAGTGTGAGATTAAAGGTCGCGTGAGAATTTGTCGGAAGTATTGGCCATAGCTAATCGAGCTATGTTTGGTTCAATCCAACACGTTCGCCATTTGTTTTTCTTGTATCTAGTTTTGACCCACCACATTTGCGGGTAATGGTCGTGCCGTTCGTTAGCAAAATGACACTTTGAGTCATCTACAAGTTGATTCCTGCCTCTTGCCCAATAGTGTGGAGAAGTAATATGTAACCATCGCGCTGATCTGAGCCGACATGCATAAATCCGAGCCCCCCTGTAGCTCCACATTCCAGCCCCACCCCCGCTGTGACCCCACACGAGGAAGGGGGGCCTCACCGCAGTTCCGCCTTTTCAATAGACACAAACCTCTTTCTGCCTAGACCTGAGCTCTTGAACATTAAATTCTACGCTTAGGCGAGATTAGCATTGTTTACAGGTGCATAACACATAGTAATAGTCAAGATGGGCAGCGCTGGAGAACCAGTAAGGCTCCGATCCTCTTCTTCTAGCATACCACACTAATTACTACATACAGACCGTGTGCCATGGCGCATCTGTTCCAGACATAACAACTAAGGGATCAGAATTCGAATCCATCGCTTCCTGGAGAGAGCGAGTTGGTATCAACACCGACGCTCAGATCCGTCTGGTGAAGCTGTCGCATATGCGGTACCAGCATCCGGATCTGGATCAGATTACTGTTTTCCTAAAGGGTTCGTAAATACGTAAGTTCGGACTTAGCAGCACGCTTGCTAACTCACCCAGACTTTGGCATGCAGATTGTCAAGCAAACAGACGACCAGATCTGGTATCGCGGCTATGGACCCGACCCTTATGTTTACTATGCAAGGAAAGGACCTAAGCAGTTCCTGGGTGCTACTTTTGAGGTCGAGTCATATCAAGATTTGGAGAAGTAAGTAATCCCCTTTTCTGCTAGCTTAATTGAATATACTAATTGAAGCAGGGCACTGCAGCTTCCGAACGCCAGTGGAATAAAGGAACTGGTCGACCATCCCGGCGGTGGTTACTTGGTCACCTTCACTGATCCGGAAGGATACCTTGTCAACCTGATCCATGGACAGGCGCCACGGGAGGCAGGAGAGTATCCGGAAAGATTGATTGTAAACTACGAGGCAGAGAAACCTCGTCTGCGGAAGTTTCACCGATTCGATGTCGGACCCGCACCCGTGCACAAGGTATGAAGCACTTCAACTATCAAAACCCATAGTCTAACAGTAATAGCTTGGCCACTTTGGATACTGTGTACAGGACTTCCCAACCATGCTTGACTTCTACACCCGGAATTTCAACCTCGTCCCGAGTGACTTCCTTTACGTGGAAAAGGACGGCCAGAAAGTGAATGTAGCAGTCTTTGCCCACATCGATCGCGGAAGCGATCCCGTTGACCACCACTCCTTCTTCATGAGCACGAACGAGACCTCTCATGTGCACCATTGCTCCTTTGAAGTTCACGACTTCGATACCCAGCAATTAGGACACTACTGGCTGGCAGGAAAGGGGTACAAGTCGGTGTGGGGAGTGGGACGGCATATCCTCGGTTCGCAGATCTTCGACTACTGGTGGGACACGACCGGTAACATGGTCGAGCATTATGCAGACGGAGACTTGGTGACTGATGAGACTCCAATTGGGTACGGTCCCGCTGGAGATGAGTCGTTAGCAGTTTGGGGACCCGATGTGCCGCCTACGTTTCTGAAATGATTGTATGACAATTCAACTCTTTGTGATGTGCCATAGCTTATACTTTACTAAATGCAATCCTGGCTTTTAACGACAGCTTCGCAAGTGGTCTTTTCTACCTGGCATCATAACGGATGCAATCTTTTCCCTCTCTCCCAGCTCTTATCGCAGCAATGATCAGCACCAAATCTTACCCCACACGTCATAAACCATTGAAATTGGTGACTAGCATTCCATCAAGTCATCTTCTGACGTAGTATCTCACTGTCAGCCGCTTTGTCGGCAATGCGGAAAAGATCCCACATCTCAAGTAGCCCCGCAAAGCTACAATGTGGGACCAACCCCTCATACAAAACCACCAGAATCAACCGAATTATACAACCAGTATACTCAACCAACAATCTGTACACCCAGCACCTCAAAGTAAAACGTCAATCATGTCCTGGACACACCTCATCCGCTTCATCGCCGTCGAAGACAGCCAAACCCACCTCGGTCAACTCGTCGACCCCACCCGCGATGTCGGCGAAGACAGCGTCAATGGCATCGACATCGCAGCCTACCTAATCAACGGCGACATCTTCAATGGCCGCGTAACCAGCCAGATAATGCACGTCAAACAGGTACGTCAACCCTCCCCTCCTCCCCCATCTGAACAAAATCTAACACCACCAAACCAGCTCCTCTCCCCCCTTGCCCCCTCAACATGCACCTACATCCGTTGCCTAGGCCTCAACTACACCGACCACGCCAAAGAAGCGAACCTCTCCCTCCCCACCGCACCAACCATCTTCTCGAAGCCTCGGACAGCCCTGAACGGCCCGTACCCGGCCACAATCAACGTTCCGAAATGCGCCCAGGATGGAACAAGCGATTACGAAGCGGAGCTGTGTTTCGTCATCGGAAAGACGGGTCGCGATATCCCTGAGTCAGAGGCACTGGATTACGTTCTGGGGTATACGGCCTCGAATGATGTCTCTGCGCGGGGGTTGCAGTTTGTTACCTCTCAGTGGGGGTTCTCGAAGGGGTTGGATGGGAGTTGTCCGATTGGTATATACCCCCCCCCCCCCCTATTTCTTCTATTGGTTGTGGTTGGGTGTTGTGATGGGTGGCTAATGATATATTTAATGTGTGAATAGGGCCGGTGCTAGTCTCCACTTCTGCGATCGCGGATCCTCAGACTCTGTCTGTCCAGGCTATTCATAATGGTGTAGTATGTCAGGATGGACACACGGAGAATATGATTTTCTCGGTGAAGAAGACGATCGCGTACCTGTCACAAGGTACGACGTTGGAGGCCGGAACTATTATTCTTACCGGGACGCCGGCGGGAATTGGCTTCTTTAAAGAGCCGAGGGTGGTGCTCAGGGATGGGGATGATATTCGGGTTAGGATTGGGGGTGTTGGGACGCTGGTTAATAAGGTTAGATATGAGTAGGCTCATCAAAAGATGTTATTAGGTCGGTGGGAGGTGGAATAAATGGAGAGTAAATAATAGTACACGATTTATGAAGAGCAAGATACTGTGTGTGGCAGGGTGCAGAGTGATGCGGTGCTACAACATATTAGGAGTGGTGGCTAGTTAGCTCATTGCGAATACGCACGCTAACTTTACTCGTGATAGTCCGCATTACTCCAATTGCAGTCTAGTCCCTTCCCAATCACGGCACAAAAGTCCACCAATCAAAAGTTGCTTCGAAATGAATTGAGCAGTGATTGACTAGCCACAATTAGCTATATACTCCATATCACATATATACAGATCCACAACACTATATACGACCCTTCTTCAACCAGCTAATAACTTTCACACAAGCTTAGTTGATGTAGCTAGTATCAACCCAGTCCTCCCAGTCAGATCCGAGAAGCCAAGAGATAGTGATGGGCTCAGTCAGCTCAGAAGAGAAGCTAGCACGGGGACCCTCAGCGCCAGTGCCGGTGTTGCCGTATTCAACAAAGGTGACGTTCTCGGTGTTGGGGGTGGAGGTCGACCACTCAGTCCAGCCGAGGTGGTTGATCACATCGGTCATGGAGGTCTTCTGGAAGCAAACGCGAGCGTACTGGGACCAGGGGCGGCCTAAAATATTTGGTTAGTAAGCTGGTAGCTTTTTAAACGAATTTAGGCTAGTGGCATACCGAGGTAGTAGGTGCCGGAGGAAACATCGTTGCCATCAGCAGCAGCGACGGTGGACTTGTGGATCACGTAGTAAGAGTCGTCCGACTCGGAGGAGCGGCCGTTGGCGGTGATGGAGGCGGAGCTGGGGCCCTCGAGGACGCGGATGTCGCACTCGTGGAACCAGGCGCGGGCGTGCTGTCCGAAGATGAAGTCACTGGTTGTTAAGTTAATGCGTGATTCGCTTCTTTGAAGGTTTGATGGGAGACATACACGGCACCCTCGATGTAGGTTCCGGCATAAACCTGGTAGCCGGTCTCGGCCAGAAGGGTATCTGTTATAGGGATTAGCACTATCGGTTGGCATATCTGAGGTTGGTCCTACCCTGGTATCCGGTGAACTGGCAGGCGTAGTATCCCTGCTCGCTAGCATAGGCGCTCACGGCGAGAGCTTGGTGGCAGGCCTGACCGCAGGTGTTGGCAATGTTGAGGTTGTAGATGGCCGAGTTCTCAGCGTAGTTACGGAGGGTTGCTGCATATTGTTAGCGAAATCATAGACATCTCCCGGCCTGGCGGACTAACCAGTCTCATCGTCGTTGTCAACATCGGCCAACGCGATGGCGTGGGTGATGTTGACCAGGTTGCTGGTGTAGGTGGTAGTGCTAAGGCCTAATCAGTATCGTCGATTTCGTAAGGACAGCGACGAACGTACTCCTCAGTCTGACCGTAGACGATCAGCTTTCCACTGAGAGCGGGAATGTACACCTGCTCGTCGTAGGATCCCTCCTCAATGAAGATGGTCTGGGTCTCGGTCGAAGTCGTGCTGAGAGCATCAACGGCAGCGCTGATCTGTCCAAGCGAACACTATCAGCCACACATCTGCAACATGCGATCGACAATGGAGATGCTTACCGTGTCGTAGTCACCTCCGGACTTGGCAACGACAATCGCACCGGAAGGAGCCGTCATGCGGCTCGCGGCCAGCGCGGTCGCCGCAAAGAGAACGGACGCAAGAATTGACTTAACCATAATTGCTGTTAAGGATCGACTGATCGGCGATTTTAACTTTGCTGCTGATGGAGGAACCAGAGAACGCTGCGAGGCCTCGTTCTTATAGGAACCGCATGCCCTCCAGTCATCATGAGCTCTTGTTATCGGTCAGTATTTGCCTCATAAGGTTCAGGACCTCCGTGTGGAGACGCCGGCGGGGTTCTGTCACAGCCTGAACAACTATATCTGAGAAGGCTAGGAGGAGTGAGGCAATTGGGCCGGCCGTTGATAATGTGGAGGCGTTCAAAGAAGCTTCTTAGGGCTAGTGGAACCGGGTCTTCCACCAATTGCCTTGAGGCTGGAAATTCTTAATTTATGGGCAATATAAATGATCGAATGACAGAAGACCCTAGGCCTATATCAGAACATCGTTATTAGCCTAGATGATTTCATGGCTTGGCAGGAACAAATGAACGCTGAATTTCGCCAAGCTCCAAGCTGTGAGACAGGGGCTTCTTGGCAGTCTCATTCCCATTCCAGAATCCCTGGGCTGCCGGATTCCAGAATCGCGTTCCATTGTTTGGGCCCTGTGGGGTGCGCGACGGACCAAAACCCTATACTGTACGTAATTGCATTCTCGCTCAACCGTCTCAGTTCTGTGCGTGCAGAAATTCGACCATATGATGTGGCCTAAATCATACACGATAGAGAGCGGCAAAAATTTGCTCCCGTTAATTGGCGAAACTAAGCAACTGCAGCTGACATTCGCACATCGTTATCTCCTGTATTGGCACTTAATGCACGGAAGGAACGGATGAAACCGCACGGTGTCTCTTGGTAGCCCGTTACGGAAAGAGGGTCGCCAATCCTTGGAAGCTTTCCGTTCGGATGACCCCATCCTCTTCTTTTTCCCCTCTTGAGTCTACAAGGCCGAACAAGATTCCGACACTGAGTCGCAAATGGTTCTTCCCCTTTTCGCCCTCCACCCGTGTCGGTGTGATTATTGGTGGGATCTTAAAAATCACGAAACACCCCCTTCTCGGAAGAACTCTGCCGTACATGCTTCCCGGCGAACCAAGCTTCGTGGTCGAACCTTAGCAGAACCTGAATATACGGTATGGGGTATATCAAATAAGGATGACCGTCGGAGCTCGGAAGCATTCATTTAGGAAGCTTGCTCTGATTGCGTGTCACGCCAAGCTACTGCAGTACTTTCGGCGATAATCCGGTAGAATGGGTGGAGTCCGCTCCTTCGTATTCGTTGGGTGCCCATAATTGTGCAGTGGTTTAGAAGACGCTTAAGCCTAGAAGAAGTTAATTTAGAGGTGGAAATTCATGTTGATGGAGGGCTCACTGATCCGTTTGATCGGTGTGGTGTTGCTGTCGGAACCTCGATCCCGGGCTGTGGGCATCCTGTCAGGTAAGCCAGCAGTTGCTTCAACCCTCACTTTCCAACAGGAAAAATCTTTAAGCCTCAAAGATACAAGGTTTGTAAGTTGGTAGAGTGGTTGCTGCATTGTATTTCACAACCTTCCCCTCTTGGTAATAGTGATATCGGTATTACGATTGCCGACATAATATATATTGCGTGACGAGTAAGCGCAGTGAAGCACGCATTAGCTTCAAAAGTTGCTACCAAGCCACAACAACATCTGCCAAGACCTACCATATCGCAACGAGCTACTTAATACTTCTTAAATATATTAACAAGCATTGGAGCTCAGGGGTATCTAACAAGCGCCCGATAAAAAGCAGTGGACATGATGCTGCAGCGCAGACGAGCTGGAGTGACAGAAGTCATTTCCAAGATCAAAGATAGGGATTAAGTTGCGAGCACCACCTGACTAGGGGTGCCTGTGGACCGTCAAACTAGGGCCCTGGAGTGATGGAGGTTTATGGCTTGAAAGAACAAAGTCTAATTACTCCTTACTTCGAGTGCAGTAAGATTTTACACAACCCCTGCATTTCCCCGCCCACAGTCTGAGTTGGTGCCGTGGTGCATTACTGCTGAAATGGGTGAATGAAGTCTATTATTCATGCAACAAAGGTATTGATTTCAAACACAGATGGGCTACTCTTTACGTTTCCTCACCTCACATGGCGACGAATGATACTTCAGCATATATTGCAGGGTAGATAACTCCTTTTTGAACATAAACCTCGCCCATAAATTTTTCCATGCCTAATAGCTGACATCAAGTTTATCTAGAAGCAAAAAACCTTTCCTCAATCGAGATTTCCAGCATGCCTCGCTTGATTGGTACGGTATTTCTTGCCCATCGTGGCTTTCGTCTTCCTTGCGCAGGTGAGGCTGGCCAAGATCCCGAAAAGAAAAAGCCAGACTCCCGATAACCCACCTTTTCCTTGATGAACTTCTGTTTGTAGAATTCTATTATCGACTTTCCTCGAACATTCAATTGATATTTCTGCTGCCACTTATGACATGACCTAGGCACTACTACCGTATTGAACGACACGTTACTTCATGTCAGTGCCGACAGAATCTTGACGTTGCTGTTGACAAGAATAATCGTGGGAGTGGATGGCTGACGGATGTTTTTTTTCCTGATACAGCCTTTCCTGGATAGACTTCTGATTCATCGGCCACTTCATCTCTGGAATCCTTCCTGTCGGCTTGCTAGATGTTGCCCATTTACCCATCCCGCTCGTCCGTATCACATAGACTGTCATTCTCTTTGCAGAATCTCCCTGGATGCTGCTGGTTGATAGTATCCCGATTTCTCGCTGCAGTGTACTATAATCCACAGGGACATATAAGGAACAGCAGATATGCTGTGAGCTGTGCTTGACCTAATCACATAATTGAGGCCGTCCTCCACCCACTTATGTTGGTCCGTGCCTGGGACTCGATATGACATGCGGATATGAACACTGCTGTTACGGGGCAGATGCATCTCAAGATGGCGAGCGGCTTAGGTCGACCACAGTGGCATCTCTGATATCCGACCTGGATTCTTGAATCAAGGCGAGGATAGGCTCAAACACGTTGGTTGTTCGTTTCCCATCCCTTGAACAACTCCTTTTGCGATACTGAAGATAATTAGTAGCTCATTCCATTTGGTCATGCATCTGGCGTGCATCTTTTTTGTGGTTCGTCGTTCGAAGAACTCAACTACATGCCACGGATGTTAATCGCTCGTATTTCCATGTTTCCAATCATCCTTTGGGAAGGCTACAGCTGCTTCAGGGCATCGCATCGCTCATGCCAGTTACGTCTTTCATCTTTTGCCATACTGTGAGCTGGTACGGTGTACATTCCCATAAGTTGGGGTCCCTGCTACCATTTGAGTATTATCGGGGAGGAAAGTGTATATTCCACTATTGTACACCCTCTTTACCCTGGAAATAAGCCCGGAGAGGCAGCAGTACGAGCTGTCAATAAGCAATCTCCGAGTAATGCAGGGTGAGCCGAAATTGATCACTGATGAAGGGGTACCCCAGTACACGACCGGAAGGAAAAAAAGAAAGATTATTGACTGATCCCGCCGTACACATTGCATCCCAGAAAAGCTTCTGCAGCGATTTGGTTGAGGGGAGTAGTGACAGATGTCCATTCGAATTTAATAATTTTCGAGGTACCTTCTTGTCAGGAATGGCGGCCATTATATCTGGTCAGTGTTATGATGCATCGAAGCTCACATGAGCCCGGAGTCTAGGCAAGTTAGTTTGAATAAGACTGACTGGGGGACACAAGGCCATGGACTACCCGACCTTGACATCGAATATCGGCAAATTTGTTCTTCGCCATTGCAAGTCTATCTATCGATGGTGTGTGCAGTGCTTTTTTATCCTGATGAGTGAGGTTTCTAATCGCGCCATGAGTTGGGGCAAGTTCGTGCTCAGAATCGTGGGTTTGAACGTGATGATGTATTGACTGTTAGGGTTCGCTGTAACGCGTTTCTGATACAAATCTTCTAAAGTGCACGGTTTAAGGCATTCTCATGAGCCAGCAGTTGAACCTATCTACCCATGAGACAGGTGTTGTGGGAATACGTTGCAATCAACCACAGCCATGGGCGCAGTGAGTCGAATCAACATACTAACTCATCACCATAAAATATGTTCCATTAGAAGAGAGCACTATAATGCCTCGCGCCCGGCTCGGCTAACTGCAATCCATTTCAGACTAATTCAATTCAACTCATATTCTAACACCGATCGACGCCGCTATTCAGATTCTAGCTATGCAGGTGCTTCACCGTTTGAGGCAAGAATATGGCCCGGAACACCTTCAAAGCTCAAACATTTTGCAGTACTCACAAAGCAACGTATGCCATAACGCTGGAAGATCGTCGTCGTAGCTAACACAGCTAATTGACAAAAGCAAAAGCGTGGTCATACAGCAGTAGAGATATAAAAGAGTGTCGCAGCCGGCTGGCTGTCTGCGAGTTATCACCCTCAATTCTTCTTCCCTTATTCGGCTCCCAACATGCTTGTTCCTTCTGTATTTTCCCGGCGTCACTGCCCTGGGTCTATGTCTCCTGTGGTCGCCTGTTAGTACCTTCTACCTTGGGCATTACAAGGATGCACTAAGGGCGCCGGAGAGCCAACACAAAACGATGTAATACATTTATCTGAATGAGAGACGCGAACATATGTTCCAGTGTGATATAATTTTTCTGTCAATTATTTTGACTGCACTGCACCTGTCACATATGTACCCTGAGGGATATCAGCTCCCGAACGTTCACCGTGATCGCTTACCACCATGATACAAGAATAAGCGTCCAAATGGCGGTTCAAGGTTAATAGAACGTCCTTGTGGGAACAGTACAACTCAGACCTCTTCCGGAGAGGAGATTACAGGATTCCATCCTCTGACTTGAAGATAAAATGAATCCCGTACGCTCGCATGAGAAATAAAACAACAGAAGAATGTTCGCATTTGCAGGGAAGATGCTAAATATATCAAACTCCGATACTGTTCGGACATGTATCCGTCGTGTCTCAAAAGAGATAGTTCATGGATTCATGGAACATATCCACCCTAACAACAATTAGATATGCAGCTACCTGGAGATATATATATAGACATACGAGTGAGCCGGTTATTTCCCGTCTGAATCATACCAGAATAGGTCTAGGTTCCGCCATCATAAATGGAAGCTACATTCCCGTGCGAAATAAGCATACGATGCCCACTTCATGTAGGATGGCACAGACGGGCCACATTGTTGCTAGTGACCACGCTAACTACGGTATCGACGTAGCGATTCATGCTCTCTACAGAATACGCGTACTATGCTGGCTTGCAAACAGCTAATGGGAGAGAAATTGGTCAGTGAGCAGTGCTTAAATTGCGGGAACTTTTCATGGCCGTTTCAGGCGATTGAATTGATAAGGACGGTACCCGACGATCAGTGGATACTAGATATACTGATCCAAAGATAATGCCAGGAACTATGTTTTTACCTCCCGAATATCCAAATTGTAAACTTAGATGCCTGATAAGTGGGCATGGCTCCAGATGTTGTAATTTAGGGTTGTGACGATCGTTCGGCGGGAGTTACCAAACGCGGAGGCACTCGGAGATACGACCAGGTCGAACCACAATTCATGGAAACATCCCCAGACCTTGAGAACATGCAGAGAACGTGCCTGACATGTTTCTGCAGCTTATGTTACTGCTGCAGTAGCTCGGATCGCCGGGCGAATTAGGACTACTCCTGCTGCAGAACGCCTCTCCAGGTGCCGGTCGACCGATATCGCACTCCTCAGAACAGGGACAGTGGTGAACGTTAACAAATAGACATACCTAGCCTCTGCTAGCTTTCGCTTCTGCCTTGGCTTAGTATTGACGGACTCTTCTGTGCCGTACCATCGTACGACCAGTCCTCTGTACAATGCAGGACCCATCTTAACTTCAATCGTTACTGGCTGTCCATACCAGGACTTCAACGGCTGCTCGACAGAGAAGCGATCTACTGCAGCACTCGTCATCTAGTCCCACCCTCTCTACTTCAAACATGAGGAGCTACTTCGGCCGACATGATCATGTCTTGTTTGCTCCATAGAGAGCTATATAAACCCCGTCCACCACCTATATTCTGAACATCATTCCTCTCATTCCTCCAATTCAGCCGGTCACCATGCTTTCTTCCAAGACCGCGGCCTTCGCGGGCTTCATGGCCCTCAGCGCTCTTTCTGGAGTCGCTGCCACCTACAATTATGCTGTTGCCGATCCCTATGGTCTTCCTGAACCCGTTATGATTGACTTTGATGATGACGGAGTTGTCGGTGGCCTCTACCGACCCAACACCACGAGCCCTCTGTCCCGTATCGGTGTCTACGTGATGCACGCTGAGCAGGATTACCTGAACTTCTCAGCCTGCCACGAGCTCCCCCGCCGCGGCTTTACTACCTTCTGCGCAAACAATGATGCCAGCAAGAGCGGCTACATGACCGACATTAACTTCGAAGATATGATGACCAACGTCGGCCAGGGCATGAGCTACTTGCGCAACCTGACTGAGATCGACAAGGTTGTCATCTTCGGCCACAGTGGTGGTGGCGCCATGATGACTGCCTACCAAAACATCGCTGAGAACGGTGTCAAGGCCTGCAATGGTCCCGAACGTATCTACCCCTGCTCCGACGCCATGGCCGACCTGCCTGCCGCCGACGGCCTTATTCTCATTGACGCCAACTACGGACTCTCCACCATGGCACTTCTGAGTCTTAATCCCGCCATCGTTGACGAGCACTCCGGTGCCAAGATCGATCAGTCACTAAACCTTTACAACACCGCCAACGGCTTCTCCGAGTCCGGCGCCAACTACACCCAGTCCTTCAAGAAAGCCTTCGAGAAGGGTGTCGTTGCTCGCAACAACCGTATCCTGAAGCACGCTGAGTCTCGCCTGGCCGCTATCAACAACGGCAGTGGTATCTTCAGTGACGACGAGCCCTTCTACATCGTCGACTCCATGTACGTCGGCTTCAACAACAAGTTCTTCGCCCAGGACACCCGCTGGATCCACCACACCACCCACCCCTGGCCCCTTCTTCACCGCAATGGATCGATCACCACGCAGATTGTTCCCTCCGTTCGTGTGCCTGCTAACTTCGAGAGTTTCGCCGACAACTTCGAGGGTGGCGCCCTCAAGACCACCATCAAGCGTTACCTCTCCACTCTGGCTATCCGCGTCACCGATGACTTCGAGTACAAGGTCGATGGCTTCGAGGGTATTGTCTGGAACTCTAGTCAAACTGCTCCGCTCGGCAACATCGGCGGTGTTACCGTGCCTTTGCTGAACATGGGCAACACCGGTCACTACGAGTACCTGAACGCTGAGAAGCTCCACCTTGCCGCTGGTAGCAAGGATGCTGAGATTGCTTTCGTCGAGGGTGCTCAGCACACTATTGTCACTTGCACTGAGTGTGAGACGTACCCTGGGGAGTATGGTAACACTCTTTACACTGCTTACAACTACATGGCGGAGTGGTTGAGCAAGGAGGGTCGCTTCTTGTAGATATTTTGCCGACATCGTGTACGATAGATTGTCTATCCTGTATCTTGTATAGTCACTGTGTGTGAAATAGCTAGCTTAGGAATAATTCACGCAATTCTGTCATTCCTTAAGCTATTCTGTCATTCCTTAAACTAAGATTCCTGGCATTATTCTACGTATTTCCTCGTCCCTCGTCGATTTGTCTTGTTCCCGTGAAGAGCCGTAGACTTATCGTCCGCATCCTCTCCAGACAACAGACCAACCCATCTTCATTTTATCTCAATACATCATCAAGCAGCAGGTTAAGTCCAGGGCCATCACCGCCAAACTGAACGCGGTATCTTCGTCCGAGATCTCAGCCCTCAACATCCCTCTCTTTGGCTTGCGGTCCCCACGTTCCGCCCATCCATACCAAAACCAGTTTAGTCTCCGCAACCGCCGTGCGGGGGTGCAAAGGGCCCGGATGTAGCAATGATATTCTCAGAAGAGGGTATCTGCAGGGTTGGGGTTTCATTTCAAGGCACGCACAATTGTTTGCTAGTATAGTTAAGGTTGGCATGGCTCCAGTGGCTATCGGACAAGGCAGACGCGATTCCCGACTTCATCCGGGAACACCGAAGCGCGCTAGCGCGGGAACGATCCTGAGCGTGTCTCTAGTGGCACTATCTTGCTGGGTTCAATACATTCCCTTAAATGATACCCGCAGATGTGAAATAGGTCTATCGGTTGAGTTGAGTATTATTACCCGCATAATGGGCTTTCGCCTCTGAGGCGTATCAGTACTCTAACTGGGACAACGGCCACAAATATTTCGACGAGTCATACTTATGAACTGAAATGGCGTTTTGATATAAGTTCTGGCTTGGGAGAGGAGGAAATTCCTAGCTATTCTAGGATGCCAGGCTATAAAACCCCCTTCATATTCCAATTCATTGTTCTCCTTTGGCTACTGTGATATCAGAATTTATTAGGTTTTTGTTGAAATAACAAGTCATATTAGAGCTCTTCGAGGCAGCTTTCCCTGTATCCTGCCATCCGCTATGTGATAGTAGCCATAGAAAGCAATGTAGGTAGGTTCCGTCATGGCTATCATATAGCTGCAAACGCGCATTCCAGACTTGTTAGTACCGTGGTCGAGAATGTAGCCCATCGCCTTCAGGAACAGGCGAAAGAGCCTGTCTACCAGGTTGCACGTGGATGACCTTTCCATCAAATCTGGATAACGAAAGCAGATATTGTTAGCACCGATCTTGAAGGTCTGGTGATAGAGGAGCATTTGGAACATACCTGCTTCCGTTCATACTGACGCACGCAGCCTCTGCTTCGTCATCTTGAGCGTATATGATTCTCGTAACTCTTTGACGGGAACCACTTTCAGAGACCGGAGGAAAAGGTCTCCTTGCACTGAACCCGGTATTGTATAGTTTGGAAGCATATGCCGCGCCTGTGAGAGAATCGACTGTGTCCTCATCAAATTCCTATATGAACAGACCCAATATAATCAGCCATTCAGAAGAAGCCCCACGCTAGGCGCTATCGTAAGTGGCAGGAATGGAAAGTATTATACTATGCCAATAATGTTGCCGAAAGAGGAGAACTGTAGTCGTAAAGTCTCGGCCTCGGTGTACCTGGAAAGTCCCCTATGCAAGGTCAGGGATTGTGCTTTTCTCGCCCGTGTAAAGTCGCCCGGGCCTTGGGATGCAGCGAGCTATATTATAAGAAATGTGGAAAAAAAAGAGGTGCGTATCTCACCTGATGTTTATCTCGCAATCTTTCGGCGTCTGTTCAAGTGAAGAAAAATCGGAGCGTGGTGCTTTTGCTTCTTCTTGTTCCTGCGCTGCAGCTAATGCCGCGTCTGAGAGCCCAGAAAAAACGATATTTTCATATGTATCAGCCTGTACATTGAATATATCAAACAGTGTGAGCCTCGGCACCTGTAGGTATTGAGCTGGTTAGATTGCTGCGGTCCGCAAATTTGTAAGGCAAATACTTTAGCAAGGAAGGGCCAGATCTACCACTCTGCCCGCTACAGCTTTGTCCTTCTTCAAGTGGTCAAGCATATCCTCGATGTGTCCTATGACGAAAGGATTGGGAGATATGTGCAGAAAGTTCAGATGGCACTGTGCCACGGGTGCGTTGAGGAGTCTCAGCCTCTTTCCACACTGCAAGATTGCTCTCTCCAGATCTCGTGCAGGGGAGTCCTGAGCCTCACCAAGTATGTGAATGTGGTTGAGCTTCTCTGAATTTCCTGATTCTTTATATTCGGCAGCGTACAATCTTAGAACTTCGGAGAATGAGGGAGCCACTTCTGTTGTACCTGTGGCCGACGATCTAGTATTTTGCCCGGGGACACACTCCCCTAGACGCCGGCTAAGTTCGGCTGCCACCTGTTCCTCGTAGCTGGATCCAGTCTGTGATGGATGCGTCGTGATTATCGTCCTATATGTATCAGCCTGCTCTTTCAGGGTCATTGCCAGCCTCCCCGTGGTCCTCGTTAGGTCGAGAGTATCAAGCTTTACCGCTGGTCCATCACGATTGTCAACGACGGTCTCCAGGTTGTGCAGATTTATTAAACTGGGCGTTAGCTCGTAGAGTTGATCTACTGCATGGCTAATCTGCTCAAGACGGATCGGCAGCTCTTCACGTTGGTACGCAGGGCTAATGTCGAGGGGACGGGATGTCACTAAGCATGGTGGAAAGCATTTGCCAATGAGTGTGTACGTCCAATATACTTCGTGGTGGCTTCCAAAGTCAAATATCATACCTGACTGAATCATGGCTTGTATACGCCATAGTATCTTGAGAACAGGTACTACCGAGTAGGGCAGTGTCGTTGAGGTGTGAATATGTGATTCGGCGAAGGAAAAGAAGAGTCGGAGTCGATCGTTGATATGCTTGCCCAGGTCTGCATTTTTGCGATCTGAAGAAGACTGTTGCCGTCTTCCTGCCAAACTTATTGCCAGCCCGAGCGCGGCATTCAGACAGGCCGTCTGCACGGCATGCGGAATCATGCTTATCTGAAGATTCTTGCTACTACACGTGCGAGGATGGTCGAGGTTGTTTGCTTATCCTCCCTGATCAACCCTGCATCACGTGGTCAAACTCCTGCAACAAAATCATTCTGCTGACAGCCTCGCTCAGCATCTTCACCTCACGCCATTAACCGATGTCTGGACTTGAGATAGGTGGCCTAGTCTTGGGGCCTTCCCCCTTGTAATCACGGCCATTGAGCAATACAAGAAAGGCCTGGAAATTCTGCGACTGTGGGAGACGAAGAACTACCGAATGGAACTCGCGGCCATACAGCTAGAAATCGAGGTCCAGGGTACAATTTTCCGCAACACATATTTGAGTCTAATGCGGACCTTTCTGGACCGGCAGTCTATTGTAAAACTGTTGATGGAACCGAATGGTTTCGAAAATACGGCATGCTGATTGGCCCACCTTTAAAGGCGCACCTTGGCCCACAGTGGGAGATGTACTCGAAATTGATGGAACGGCTACAAAACCTATTGAACACGTTGAGGCTACATATTGACAGGGTACCTTACATCCTCCTCTATCAAATCTTCATGGGTCTGATGCTTACATCATGTTGCAGACACGGCCAACAAACGCCGAAGATGTATTTTCTAAGATATCATCCGCTCTTAAGCCTATACGCTTTAGCTTCGGCATCAAACAGCGACACGGCCTGCTGCACCATATCAAAGAAGCAAACAGTGCATTCCAAACTCTGGTCGAACAACGACATGCATTGAGAGATCTTACACAACCTCTAGCTGCAAACGCGCAGGTGAGCCGATACCGGCATCTGCGCAGTGAGAGCTCTGCGCTACTGAGCTTGCTCATATCCCACTTCGATTCCTGTACCACTGCCCATACCCATTCGTACGGGTTTTACCTACGCTCACTGCTCCGGAATCCTCGCGGAGTACATATACGGAGGCACAGCAATGACCGCCGTCAGAATAAGGTGTGGGTCGACTCGCACACTCGACCTGCGCTAGAGCCACCCGTTATGTTGGAGGAAAGGGTGGTATACACCCTTGATACGTGCTCCAAGCGTAACTGCTGCCCTGGCTCATTGTGCCAAAGCAGCCGGCTCGTCGCTCAAAACCGGCCGCCCCCGAACCTCGATAGTCGTAAATTGCGCCTTAGGAATCGGCCTTCCAGAGGGTCTACATTAATAGCCAGATATTTCGCAAGGCCGGTGTCTTTCCCTTCCGCTACTGAACAGCAGCGTCTAAGCGATGCACCAGATAGAGGAGGGTCTACATCAGTGGCCAAATCATTCAAATGGTCTGTGTGTTTCCCTTCGACTACTGAACAGCAGCATCTAAGCAATGCACCAGATAGGGGAGCGGTCGGCGCTTTACCGAACAGGAACCGGCACTCTCAACTAACACATGCTATTTTCTATGTCGAAGAGCGCTACCCTTTGCCGACAGATATATCGTTGCATACTATATTATCGAGTGGCACGCGGTACGAGCAATTCCCTAGATACTTTTATGAATGGGATCGAGTAAACATCGCCGCATTGGTTGCGTTGTCTGTAGTGTCCCTGCACGATTCCAATTGGCTAGACTCGTCGTTCTCTAGCAATCAGTTGTTCTTCACTCTCTTCAATGACAATACCAGTCAGCGTTTACTACTCGAACCTTACGTGAAGAAGCAACATTCTGTTCCACCCCTATCACAAAGCGAATCATCATCAAACACACAAACATCAGCCGGACCGCCAGCAACCTTTGGCATAAGGAACCGCGCCCTTTACAACCTCGGTATCATGCTCTTAGAACTCGTGTTGAACGAATCCCTGTCCTCCCTTCGTGTACCGGACTTGGGCGGCGCCCTCGAAACAGAAGATCAGGTTGCGTGGCGACTGGAGCGAGAAGTGTGCGGAAAGGCGGGATCTGTGTGGGCGGACGTCGTAAGCAAGTGCTTGCATTGCCCATTCATGGGTAATTCGCAGCTCGATGACGACTGTTTTGCATCTGCTGTGTACATGGACATTGTACAGCCTCTGCTGGGCATGGTGGAGTTGCTGGATGGACGGTTAGGCTGTCCGGACGAATATCCTTATTTTTATGCATTGCGCAGATGACAATGACACGACATGCTGAATTACTTCACCATATCCCCGCCACACCACGCAACTCTATGTGTGATGCTCCCACATATTCATATTCTTCCCCACCATCGCAATCTTTGGATTATGTATGCCTCAATGCAAGGAATGGCGGGTCTGGACTTAGTATATGTAGTTTGATAGCGAATAATCGTTTCTTCCAATCATTAACATCATAAGATGACCACTAGGTACGTCCACCGCAGTTTATGACAAAGTAGGTTGGTATACAGAGTATACTCCCCTTAAGGGATAGCCAAGTAATGACTGAGCCTTCATCGAATATGAGCATGCCGTGCCCTATATCCGGGCTCTCGGAGATCTCCCCGGTTCTACCACAGATTGATGGGGGTCATTACTACCTGTTGCAACGTCTGGTAATTGTAGGCCCTCGCAGAATTATACCTACATTGCTCTGAACAGAGAAAAGTTCGTGGGTATACCAGAGTCGGTTTGAGCGCTGGTCACGAGCGAGGTTGTAAAGACTGATTTGAGACTACCATCAGCAGAATTCAATGTTGGCTTGTTAATACGTGGGTAACAGTAGAGCACTGTTAGGTGGTAAGAACAAGTACTGACCTGTCTCCCGCTTTGCATGTTGTATCCGGTTTGTTTTCCACTGACTAGGAAAATAGAACCTAACAAACGGATCGTTGTAGAAGAGGTTTAACGAACATATGAGATACCATTATTATTACTACATTTTCACTTTTTCTCTATGCCGAAACCAGTCCCTGTACATCAAGAAACCTAATCAACCCTAACCTCCACCTCCACGACCCTCTGTATCTGCAACGGCCCCTCCCCATCCTTCCCTTCTCCACTTCCTCTCCCCCTGCCACTTCCCAACGAACTCCTCTCCCCGCCACTACTATCCCCATCACCGTGTCCAATTGTTGTAGTCACCGCAACCGAATTATCCCACGGCCTGTTTCTTCCAGCACTGGCCTCCCCTAACTCCAGGATCTCAGCCTGATCATCCGTCTCAGAAGGTAACATGCGACTCTGGTTGCGCTGCGTTCGACGCACCCCACTCAGCGCGTACGAGCGGCCAGGATCCATGGTTTGGCTTTGTGAGGCGTGTTGGCGCCGTTGGCGGCGGGTGTTGTAGCTTGACGTGAGGGTCGAGGCGAAGGCGTGGAAATAAGGGCCGTAGGTGGGGACACATGCGATTATTACCTGGTTTTGGGGGGTTTTGTTAGGCGCGGCAAGGAGACGTGGTGATAACGGATTTGTTGCTTACTCCCAGGCTTATTTCCACTTGCGACCATAAGACGATCGGTTGGCTGTCTGTGTAGGTTTTGAGGTGCTTGATGGTGAAGATACGGATAATTTGGATGATGGTAATGAAGAAGCCTAGGGCGAAGAGGGCCATGAGAGCGATCTTTTATTGTTTGGTTGACACGTTAGTTGTACGTTGAATGGGAAGGGGAGGGAGGGCGAGGACCGGATGAAACCTTTTGCGCTTGTCGGAGTTGTAAGGACCATAGGACTGGGAGGGGGAGGGCAATAATGACTATGTCGAGACCCAGGCTTGTTCCTGTTGTTTCGGTCATGAATTATTTTCTTGTTGGGGTAGAGGAGGGGATGGATGTACCGGCCAATGCTGTTATGTTGTCAGTATGAAATATGATGATAGTCGTGGGCGCATACCATAATATGAAGCAACTGTGTCAATGCATGTTCCTGGAAGACTCGCGTCCCATTGCTTTGCAACCTAATCACTTGTTAGATAGATCCCGCAGTGAACCGGAATATACTGACTGGATTGCACGCCAGTGTTAAGAGAAAAGTGAAAATAACCTGGTTGCACACCACGGCGATCACCACCCCAATGATACTCCATCGATAGGTGGCAACGAAACCTCCGATCCGTAGATAAGAAGTCAGGAGCGAGACCTTGAAGCAGAGGATAGCGAGGATATACGTGGGGCCGCCGGCGTATTGGATCTGAATTGTCACCGGTGTCAAAATCTCACGGCAAAGAGCGAAAACAGAGGATTGCCGACCTTACTGAACATCACCACGTTCGCATCTGGGAACGAAGCTGCATCCAGTCCTAAGCCATACCGTGTTTCTAAACTGTCAGTTGCACTGGTCATTCGAGTTGTCCAAGGGCAGCGTACGGGCCACTGCGATCCCCGCATAAGCTAATCCCAACACTGCACTGCATGCCGCCGAGTAGTCGTCTAGCCAAAGGGCACGTTTCGAATGCAAGCGGATATAAAACCGTAGCAAAAGGGCGATCACCGCACTGATGCTGAATGTCAAGCAGATCGCGATCACTCGCGCCACATGGCTGTGGGCATCCGGGTGGGCAAGATTATGGACCCAACCCATGGCATTCCGCAGTTGATCGTAGGAACTGGGAAGACATGAAAACAAAAATTATTCTGCCCAACACACACGGTGCAGGGTGAGACCCCCCAACCCTAGATACCAAGCATCTTCAGGTGAGATTTTAATTAATCACACTTCTGCAGGCATAATCCCTGTCAGCCATATGGAAAAGCCGAGGAAATTGCGAGAACTTGGCGATTACGCGATGGATCGAATCCTGGCAAGCGAAATGAAGCTAAATGTAAGACATCGCCGGACTGGAAACCGTGCCAGAAACCGTCGCCGCCACACAGACACTAACGACCCGCTGTGGAGATGCCCTAAGCGTCCGCCAGGAACGGGGGAATCGCGCCGCGTAGACCCCAAGCGGGGCAAACCCTGTCCGGTCAATAAGCGGAGAGACTAAAAGCCTGGGCCAATATCGATCAGCTCGCATGATAGGACGACGAAGATGGTGGAGGAGCTTGTATATTTCGAGGACCTTGGCCGAGACCGTTGGAAACTAGATCCAAGCGGCGCGGTGGTTTGAGCAAATAAAAGGCCATGCAGCTGACCATGTGGGCGAACAGGAAGAATAGCGTCGAAGTTGCCATAAAACCTCTCTGCCTAAACGTGTGCAGACTGCACGAAATGTGTTCTCGGGACCCAACAGGGATCATGCAATGTAATTAATATCTTCACGAGCAACGGAAATGACTAGGCCCACTTCACTTGCTGTACGTGCAATTGTAGGAGCCGACAGATGCCGGTAGTGGCATAGGAGTTTCAGCAATATCGACAGGGATATAAATCGGCCATCCCCGGTCTCTTCGGAGGGATTCCCGAGCAGAGCTTGTTATCCCTCAATCATGTTGGCACCATCCCTCTGGACTAGCTTGTTGGCCCTCACGGCCTCAGCCTCGGCTTCGGCCATTAGCAGCAACTCTTCCAACTGCCGCTGCTTCCCTGGAGATGCCTGCTGGCCCTCCCAGAGCGAATGGGCGAAGTTCAACGAAACTGTTGACGGTCGCCTCATCAAGACCATTCCCTTGGGCAAGCCATGCCACTCTCCCTACTACAATGCCTCAGTTTGTGCCTCACTGAAAGAACAATGGACAGAGCCTGAGCTTCAGTAAGCTTCACTTCCCAACGTCACATCCCCTTTGCTAATATCTTCGCCCACTAGCTACACCTCCAGCAGCTCTGTCATGGCCCCATGGTTCGCCAATGGCAGCTGTGACCCCTTCCACCCGATCGATAAGCCCTGCACGATGGGCAACTACATCGATTACGCCGTAAACGTCTCCACTCCTGCGCATATCTCGGCCACCCTCCGCTTTGCCGACACCCACAATATCCGGCTGGTGATCCGCAACACCGCTCACGACTACAATGGCAAGTCCACTGGTGCAGGTGGCCTGGGCGTGTGGACACACAACCTGAAGTCCAGGACGCTGATCAGTAACTACACGGACTCGCACTACACTGGCGCTGCTGTGCGGCTGGGCGCAGGTGTGCAGGGATTTGAGGCATACGAGTTCGCTGATGCCCACGGCTACCAGATCGTAGGCGGAGAGTGCTCCTCAGTGGGTATTGCTGGTGGATACTCCCAGGGTGGTGGACACTCTGCGCTCTCGTCGCGCTACGGACTGGCAGCTGACCAGGTCCTCGCCTGGGAGGTTGTTACCGGTACTGGCGAGTTTGTGACTGCTACCCGTGATAATGAGTACAAGGATCTTTACTGGGCGCTCAGTGGTGGTGGCGGTGGTACTTATGGTGTTGTTGTGGCTATGACCTCCAAGCTTCACACATCTACCCCTACTTCTGGTCTGAGCCTGACCTTCACCAACTCCAACATCACTCAGGATACCTTCTTCGAGGCTGTCACTCTGTACCACACTCTTCTGCCGAGCATTGTTGATGCTGGTGTCATGAGCGTTTGGTACTTCACCAACACCTCCTTCTACATCTCTCCTCTCACTGGACCCGGTGTCCCTGTTGCCACCCTCCGCTCATTGGTCGCGCCCTTCGAAGCTGGTCTCACCAAGCTCGGCATCAACTACACTCTTGAAGCCAAGATGTTCGATACCTACCTCGAGGAGTTCAACAGCATGGAGGCTGAGATCGCCGTTGGCAAGGCCCAGTATGGCGGATGGTTGATCCCGCGTGAAGTGGTTGTGCAGAACACCACGGCCTTGACGGACGCGTACCGCCAGATTGTGTCGGACGGAGCCACCTTTATCGGAGTCGGCTTGAATGTCAACCGCTCTATTGCCGGCGACGTTGACAACGCTGTCCTGCCTGCCTGGCGTGAGGCCCTCATTGATACCACTCTTACGACTCCCTGGGAGTGGGATGCCCGCGCCGAAATGATCGTCGAGCAGGACAAGATGACTTACGACTACATCCCTCTGCTCGAGGCTCTGGCTCCTAACTCTGGAGCGTACATGAACGAGGGCAACTTCCAGCAGCCTAACTGGAAGAAGGCCTTCTATGGCGTCAACTATGATCGCTTGTTGCAGGTCAAGAACAAGTATGATCCCAACGGACTGTTCTATGCTCTTAAGGCGGTCGGCTCGGATGCTTGGACCCAGTTGGAGGATGGTCGGTTGTGCCGCGCCTAGGAGTTGTTGCATTTGAGTGTATGATAGATTGTATATAAAGATGTGTTGAGGGTGTTTTGAAGGCATGTTATATGTATATAGCTAGAGTCGAAAAGTGCTTTGTACCTCTTAATGCTTGCCTCCACATTATAACATAAGGATCTTAGTTCTTAACTCCAAGCATAGACGATATATCAGATGCAACATTCTCCATACCTAGCCCCTGCAATATGTCCGTGGATGATGTCCGATCATAGTTAGGCAGGATCTGTCTTACCGCGCCATAATCTCCCCATGTCTCAACGTTATCTCCAACAAGCTTTGACCATACTAGTGCTGATGTTATCCCTGCAATAAATACTATAATTGTGAAAGGATATTGCGTGCTTATGTCTCCACTTTACATGGCGCCTCTAGTGGGTTAAGCACATTATGGCTCGAAGTATGCTGGAATTCGGGCGGATTATTGCTAGGATTCACTGATCAGCTATCAGTATCATGCCTACAGGATACGAAAATCTCCGAACCCCTCCACGATATAACTCAGCTTTTATAAGGGTGAGTTACTGCATCAGCAAATCATAATTATTGTCATGACAGGATACGTGATTATGATGTCCGGCATCGCAGGATGACACTGGGGAGCAATGCTACAGGATAAATGCCCAAGGGTATCAAAGCAATTTAACTGGAGCACTCAACAGAGGAATTATTCATTCTCGTAGTTACCAAATCTGGACCATATTCCAAGACACCACTCAATCTGCTGCTAACGCCCACAGTCTCAAACAGCAATCCCCCTCAAGTCTCGCGAATAACATGCGCACATCTTTCCCCCACATCCAACAAACGACCTACTCATCTACCACTGATAGCAATACTGGTCCCAATCAGGATACCAACCCGTCCCATAATAAACCCAAGCATTCGAATCCAACACCGCCACATGACCACCCCAATACTGGCTCTCATTCAACTGAAACACCGCCCACCAGCCCGTATTCCTCTGCACACTGCGACTACTCACTTGAGCCTTGGACCGAAACCAGCTCCACATGTCGCGGGCACGAATCGGCCGACGAGCAGTAGTCTGACACCGCGCGTTGATGTGCTGGTTTGGTTGACTCAGTTCGGTGTAGCCGGCGCGGATAAATGCGTCGGAGAGGTAGTGTGCGCAGTTGTTGGATTGCACGTCGCCGCCGGCGCAGCTGTTATTCCAGTATGCGGCGATGGAAGAGATCGGTGGGGTGGTGGCTAGGGCATGGGGTGCGAATTCGAGGATGGTGGGGATGGATTGGGCGGGAGTGGGCATGTCGGGGAGGGTTATGGGGGGTGGTGGAGGAGAGGTCGTCTCCATGACTTTACTGAGGGGTTGGGCGTAGTCTGTCATGGTGCGAAGATTATATTGCTGGGTGATGTGTGTGTAGGTTAGAAGTTAAATAGGAAGTAATGCTGTCTCCGCTATCATAATCAGTTCTAGTTGTTGGACATTTGTTGGGTTGATGACCGCTATTATATACTATTCGTAGCAGGGTGCGCGAAAACCCGTGTGCGCGATGCTCACAACCATTTCTTCCACCTTATTACTGCACCATATCGCAGGCTACAATTCAGAATCTAGGATGATTTAGAATACGAAGTATGGCATAGTGCAAGCTACATTATTGGAGTGCTATACGAAGTCAAGCAAAGTTCAAGTTGTTGCTATCGATACGATAACCTTAATTACGAACGCCGGATCCGATCAACATTATTGGAACATATTTCAATGGATAAGGTTAACCTTTTAAGCATATTTGGGATAATACGAAGCTAGCAGTCCAGATGTGGTCCAGATGGCATGTACCAGGGTACCATAGAGCTTAATTTATGTGGTGCTGGTGGCCTAATCTACATCGCACACCTGGACATCTTTCTGCCAAGACTTGGACTTTACGCTGATACGAGGCGAGTGCCATCTATCTACTTTAAGTCACAGTAAGTGGCAATGGCTGGAACACGACGACCTGTGAAGTGTCTGCTACCAAATATTAATCCGTCAATCCGGCCATACGATGCGTCATATCATTATTACACTGTGGATCTCATCGCAGCTGTCGTTAGGCTACACGGTTATGTAGCTGTCAAACAGAGTCTGCGCGTGACCTGGGACGCCTATAAATTTACCTTATCAATAACAGGAGGATAATTTAGGTATCTCCTCTCAACTCCCTTACAATGTGATCAAACTGTGAATGGGGACATAAGCAAGGAAGTGGCAACCTAACAACCGACATGGCTTTCACCTCAGCAGACATTGTTTCTTTGTTCAAGTCTTCTGCACCGAATGTGTCCCTCGTTGAGCTTCTCCAGCAGCCAGTTAGTGCCTTGCTTGGTGTTGACAATGCTGCTACATCCTCCCTTAAAATCATAAAAGTTAATACTGTTTTTGACTTGGCAACGTCTATTGTCTTTGACAGTGCTGTAAAAATCTTTACTGCCGCAACAGACCCAAACAGCATCTTTTCTCGACATGGCAAGCCACCAGCTGATCTGATACGCACGTCTCGGACCACAGGAAAGTCCCTGCAGGAACTTTCCTCAGAGCCAATTTCTATTCTCTCTGCAGTTCCAGAATCAAGTGCTGATACTATATCTGAGGCACTTGATGTTAGGACTGTCCGGGATCTGGCTCTCTATCCACCTTATTTAGCCGCCCTCAGAATTCTGAAGTATTTGTACTTTCCAGAGACAGATGAGGGATTCGACCCCGAAAGACCAGCAGACCTCATTCCTAAGTCTGGCGAATACCCGATTGAGAAGGTTCAGTATTCCACCCTGCACATCGGCGAGATCAAGAAAAACCCTAGCGACAAATTCATAGACGTGTCAGGGCCTGAGTTTAAACCGCCGGGCTTGGACGATGTCATCGACAATGAGCGCACCGGATTCAAGGTAGTAGCCACAGGTGCCCTTCTGACGTTTAGTCAGTCATGGTTTGTCCAAGGAACCACATTGGGGCACCTGCTGCACTCGGTGACCCTTGCTCCGGGTGAAAGCACGCGAGTGGCCCTCATTGACTGGAGTCGCAGGGAACGGGGGACAAATACCGAGGCTATATCAGAGAAAGACGATCTTGTCAACGACGTGTGAGTACCTTGCCACAACCGCATAGCCGAAAACTGACGTGATGTTTGAAGTAATCATGCTCGCGCTGTGGCCGAAGTAACGAGGGGAGTAGCTGAAGAAGCTCAGGGCGGGTTCTCCAAAACTAATTCAGACGCCGCCACAATCTCTCTTGGCCTTTCTGGGTCGGAAGATAGGAATGGAGGGCTTATGGGCGCTATATATGGTGGGATAAGCTCCACAACAGCTGGTTCCCTGGGCATTTCGGGATCAGCAGCATACTCGGAGTCGTATTCTACAACATGGGGAAACAGAAACGTCTCTGCACAGACCTTGCAGAATATTAATGAACGAACCCAGCAGCACGCCCACTCCAGCCGGAATAGACGTGCCTCTGTTGTCAGGGAAGTTTCACAGTCTGAGCACGAGAATGTCAGCACACGGGGTATGTCTCGCAATCCTACAAATATGGTTGAGCGACTAACAGAATTACTGCAGTAATCGCCAACTACAACCATGCGCATGCACTATCAATAAACTATTATGAAATAGTCCAAGTATTTCGCGTCGAGGTCCGGCTGGTGAAGGCTGAACAAGTCATATTTGTTCCACTGGCAATGCCTGACTTCACCAACGTCAATCTGATCCGGCGCTTTCAGATCCCACTCGCCAGAGCCGCTCTTACGCCGCAGATTCAGCAAAGTCTAATCAACATGGACAGAATTGAACTTGAGCCTGAGAAAAAGACCTCATTTACTGTTTTTGCACGGCCTCTCGGTGCTATACTTGAGGAAGCGCTGCGAACGAGGTCGAGCTTGGCAGCGGGGACTCCCATTCTGGAGAAGATGAAGTCAAGCCCCTCGACACATGCGACAGGCCGAGAAGACACCCCCCGTACAGATGCATCGGAGACAGTTCCAGGGCCACCAGCTGGTCAACCCACCGGAAGGAACACAACCCCGCTGCGGCCTGTCATTAGTGCCGCAGAACTTGCCTACCCAGCACGTATCTTGAATATCCCTGCAAGACTACACACAGCTTTACCTGTGATTTCTGAAACCAACCGCGTCCTTTGGGATCAGGATTTGGTCTCTCGCCTTTCAAGTCTTTTCAACCTCAATGTCATTCGGCCAACCAGCACTGCAATCTCCTTGCCGGCTGACACAATCATTGAAGGAGCAATTGTTGAAGGAGCTGATGGAAGCGCACCCGTCATACCTGCCTTCACCACACAGACCGGACGCGTCATCACTAGCTTCGGGCCAGGACAGGATATCGAGTCCATTAGCTTCCGCGACGTTGCAGGAATCAGTGTCCAGGGAAGTCATCCCGACCGAGACTACAATAGCATCGATGTCACACTTAGCGTCAATCGTGGTGGCATTACGGTCCCAGTAAAACTACCGTCTGTAGTCGTACCGCGGGGTGCCGTCCGGACGACAATTGTCAATGTTCGTGCTTCAGGTGTTGGGACAGAAGTAGCAAAGCATCTCATGGCAAATCGCATGTACTACGGACAAGTATTATTCCGCTCATTGGACGCGACAGACTTGGCATTTTTGCTTTCGGGGTATTCGTATAACCTAAATGAAAAGCAGGTGCCAATCACTGAAATTATCAACCCGCGGCCGGTCCGATATGTCGGGAATTATGTCGCCTTTACGACGAATATCCAGCCGGGAAAGAAGAATACAGAAAAGGGCCAATTTGATAATGTACCGGAGCAACCTCATCCCCCTAATGAGTCGCCCAATATTGAATCTGTTGATGGCTTGCACAGCGACGACTCAGAGCACAATGAATCCACAGAGCCCTCGGAGACCGCAGATAATAAGCCCAATCACTCTGAAGAGGTTGAAGCTGAACGCAAAGCCGATATTCCCGGCCTTTCAACAGTAGGACCGGACCCTGATCCCCAGTGGACGGAATTTTTGGAGACTCACAATATCCAAGTTGGACAGTCAACGAACGATATAGTCCCACTCGGCACAGGAGGGGTGTTTGCGGAGGCTGTCTTGGGTCGGTCAAACTGTGCTGAGAAGCTCGACATCACGAGATTCTGGGATTGGAAGGTACGTTAGGCAAGGAATCCAAAGCGTTGAAGGCATACCGGCTAACAAGCAACAAGGATTCCCAAATCCCTCTAACGGCAACGGAGATCGCAGCCGTTCAGACTAACTCTCGCGCATCTCAACCAGACCTCAAACCTGGCGAGTTGTCTACTTCTCTAATCAGTCAACAAGCACCATCAGCTCTCCCAGATCCAACGGGCACTGCAGCCCTCCTAACAGCATTGCAAAATGGAGCTATGTTCCGTGACCAGAGCGGTCTGGCTGCCACGATTGGTCTGACTCAGGCAGCGCTGCAGGCAACCCAATCAGGAGCAGCGAGTGCAGGCCAAGCAGCAAGTCAGAATCTGCAATCTCAGCTCCAAGCGACCACAGAGCGACAGAAGACGGCTGCAAATATGATTACAGATCTTGCTAGAACTGCTGCTTCTGCCTACACTGGTATACCGCTCGCTGCATCCGCCTCGTCCAATGCCGGACCATCAGCAAATTCTAGTAAAGGTGCTTTGATCAATTATTTCGATAAGACAAAAGAAGGCTCTCCAGGTGCTACGGAGAATAAGCCCCCCGCGGGACCACAGCCTGGCCCCGCCCCTGCCCCTGCTCCTGCTCCTGGTGGCCCTAGTCCCTCTGGCGCTGGTCCCGGCGCGGCTGGACACTCCCCTCCTAGTAATAGAAGTGGCCCTGGCCCAAGTGCAGCAGGCTTTTCACAAAATCCAGCAGCGCGAAGCGCCATTGGCAGGGACACCACACTTTCGGATGTCATCTCTAAGGCAACAGACATGGCAGACAGAATAGCTGGGACAAGTACCAACTTGCAAGAAGAAGATAGTAGTGGACTGCTCACAACCCGACGCGCATGGCCAAGACTGGATCCAGACGAGGTATTACCGCGAATCAGCAAGCTCAGCGAAGAGCCTGGTGAATTCAACCAGGGCACAGTACCCCTATGCACACCTGGGATTTTCTTCTACCACCTCTTCAAACTCAAGCCGACCGAGACAGCGCAATTTGCCAAAGACTTATACGGACTTGGACAAGCGACGTTGGGAGGACTTCGGGTGCGGCCAAGCGATGACTTACGCAGAACAAACTATGTGGATATAGTTTCGAGGAACGTAGCGCTCGAGCTGGTTCCGCCGGAGACAGACTGGATGATGATGTGTAGTCTTCGCGACAGCCGGGATTGGTTTATCGACTATGAAGGTGCATCGGACGGGTCTGGAACCGTGGCTCTGGACACGGCAGCATCTGAGTTGGAGACCTGGTATAATGCAACGGGGTTCTTCACGAATGTTTCTTGGAATCCGTACTATGAGGCGGGCCCGTCTATTGACACTCTGCGAAATTTGGATGTGTCGTCTACCAAGAGTGTTGCTCTATTGGTTGATTCAAGAGTACTGGGAAGCGGCGACGTGAAGGGTACGACGCATATCATTGGCCTTACCAGTAAGCCTCAAATTAATGCGACAGACAGTTCGATCAAGTTCGAGTACTGGACCTGGGGAAAGCCGGCAAGAGTGATGGACGGTAAATTGGATTTAATCCAGGGGAGTATCAAGGGTGTTTTTGTTGCCACTGTTTGAGGGATGTCAAAAGTCGCATTCGTACCTCGTGATGTTCGCGCAGCAAGCATAACCTATATTCGTATCAGCACCTTCTCGGCCTTCAGCTCTGCCGTTGAAGTCGCCGTATCAAATGCCACGCGAGCCCTGGATGAACCGGACGTCCCGCTTCTTATCAGTTCGATCAAAGTCGCAATAAAGATCGTCCTTGATCTCCTTCTTATATCTACGTTTCATGTCGGCAACCGGAAACCGGATGTCGACATCCAGACCGGAATCCGCCTAATCTGTGACATGGTTGCGGCGATTTCTGGTCTCTTATATTTCTTGTTTACCGTCAGCTTCAGGTGAAGTGCCGATACACCGACACTGCAAGGATTTCTTATTCTCCTTAAACCGGGATCTATCACGTTTATCGAGTCTGCTCTGCGGAATGCACTCTATCTCTGGCTAGTGAGCGGTGTCGTTTCCATGTCAGCGGACTATGCGACGGCGTGGGGCGTGTTTAGCACGATTCGATGGGGTTTAATTATGGTACCCGTCCAGGCAGCCGAGGCTACGACGCTCAGGTTTGTGGGACATGCCTGGGGCAATCTCAAGCAGAGACCCTACCCCCCAAGATGTTCGTGGACTAGTTTGTGCGGTACGATCTATCTCCATCCCACATAGTTCTGGGGTGCTCACGTCTGCAGTGGTCGTACGGCCAGCCCTTCTCTCCGCCGCTATAATTCTCGCGATCGAGATCCCCTTGCTAAACCTCATGTCTCCATACGTGAGTCTTTCGCGTTGGCTTAGCAACTCTGCACATGTCTCGAACATTGTCGGTCACATGTGGCGCACTATAGATTGGTGCGTCCGTCTTTTTCCCTATTACTTACGGATTATTGAACCCCTAATGTTGTTGAGTAGGTGCTATATTCTTTACGGCTTATCAATCTAATTTGTTGCAATACTTCTTGCAACTCGCACATCATGGTATCTCGCGCAGTCCTTGATCTCCAACATGCTCTATGTGCTTCCGTGGGCTATCGTGTGTCAGGTCGTTCATCTCAATCCGGAAAATGCGTGGACATATCACAGCCTGGTATTTGGGGGTAGCCTAGTGTTCTCCTCTGTCGAGATCTTGGTCGTCGTTTCATTTTTGGCGTGGGGGCTACTTAAGGGGAAGTTAAGGCTCGATGCAGTTTGATCCCCGGCTTCACAAGAAGAGAGAGAGGGCTATCGTACCAGCTTTTTTAGAGGGCAGTGGAACAGGCCTGTTAAGCTTACCTGCTAATCGTAGGTTGTATGCTTCATCGAGCCTGCGGCTTCTAGCCATCGTCGATAATGAAGCCATCGCCTGCCTAGCTAATGCTTGATATGGCATAGGGTGGTCCCTTGAGATGATGGAGACGGGCCGATAAGATCCCCATCTGTCGCGTCAACCCCCACTGGCCACCTCAAGGAAAATGTACCTTTGAGGTTCGAATCCCATAGAACACGGTGCGCGCTACAACTTATCGAGTGACAAATATCCGGCAGACCCAAATGCTCGTCTCTATTCTAGGAATTTGTGCCTCTGAAAGCTAACATGATGCCGTCTTCATAGCCTCTCCTACAAGCTTGCCATATAAATCAAAGTAACCATCATGAGGAAACTATCATACAAGCTACTACATAATTACGTATTGCCGGAATCAGTATTCTGCCCCTGCTCGATGAATTTCAAGAGCCGCGGGGTTGTATTCTCATCAAGGAGTTCGAGATAACGCTCTGTGTAGGTCCTGTCAACGTGCAACCAACGACACCACGGAGCTTCTTGCTCAACTTACCACAACATAGCCACCTCTCGCTGACTGTGCGTAGAAATCCTCTAAAGATCCGCAACATCCTCAGATTGTCTTGACATGTAATCTCAACCAACAGCCTTTGTGTCACGAGTGCCGCGGCGCGATAGACCATGAGCATGGTAAACGGGGAAAGACGGTCAAAGTCTGCTATTGTGGTGCCGTTGACAAAGGAATCCAGTGTGGCGGCTAACGTCGCCAGGAGGTCGTTCAGAGACATCGTACCGATGGTATTACACGTCGTAATGATTTCATCAATGAAGGTGAGTTTACTGGCATTTTCGTATGCGAGAAAGAGTCCACTATACTGGTGTCAGATTGCGACAGACAAGCGCGTGCCTTGCCACTGGGAGGAATCTGCGAGACAAGAGGGAAAAGATTGACTTACGTATTGCAGAGACTCAATGCACCGGAATATACCTCGTCCGTATACCCAATGTCCTTGGTGACTATTGCCTGGAGATTGCTGGCGGTCTCCAGTAGTAGCATTATGTGTTGTGCGTCGGCAGCGCTATCTCCGGTGGGGTTGTTGAGCGCAGTATGCATTTTATCCAGGATATCAGCGGCCCCATAGAGCCTCGAGACTTTATAGAAAGCACTGGTGTGATCCTCATCGTAGAGACTGGAGCAGATTAGTTTTCTAAGACCATCGTGGATGTCGGGGGTGACTGAACCGGTAAGCGCAAGTCGCGAGCCGGATTCGATTGCTATGTATCTGCGAGGGTCAGCGGAGGATAGTTTAAAGTCCTTCATGGTTGGATGACTGACCTATCAAGTGTATAGATGCCACACCAGATAAAGGCCACTTCTGGTGTCGGTGTTCCATTATTTGAAGGGTCTGGCGATGATAGATATCTAGAATGAATGTTGAGTGCATCGGTGGCTCTGGCTGTGGCTCCGACGGAGATGTAAGCCGCTGGGTATAGCCCATGTACGACTTCGAACAACGTTATCAGCGTTCTCGCTTGGACAAGCTCGAGGGAGTGGATTCCGAGTCCCTCGATTAATGATGTCCAGCTCTTTGCCCATAAGTACAACGACTTGCATTTGCTCCCTTCGGAGAGTGGCGGTCTGGTATCCAGCATCACGATGCAGAAAGATAGCATCGCAAAGCTGAGGGAGGCATCATGCCATGACGATGGGAGCTGCCTTTGTGCCAAGTGAGAGAGGAAAGGAAACCAAGGATTGATTGATCGGATGTATCGGGCAAGAACGCTGTCCGGCGTGGCAGAATCGAGCCTTTCGATGATGGCATGTTTGATCTGCGCCGGTGTCAACGGCTCCCAGCCGAAATGTGTCTTCTCAGAAGCAGGTGATGGTGTGTTTTCGGGGGTGTTGAGCTCCACTGTATCATACGTGCATGATTTGTGGAGTCTGAGAGTGTATTAGCACAGATGCTGCGATACCTTAGGGGGGTACGTGGATATCACCACCTCTGGCAGAGTCCGCACTCTGGAAGAGCCCTGTCGCATCGCCTTTTTTGGCGCCGACATCGGGTACACGCTTTCTTCGCGATGCTTCCACTATCAAACGAGCTCATTCTAATTTTCTCTGCTCGAATCACGGCACAAATGCCAGGTATCGCGCGATAGAGAGGTGTAGAAGAGAGCGTCCGCTGCGTGCGGAGGCCAGCGGAAGAGGCCAGGGGGAGTGCGGAGATGCGGAGAGCGGTGCGGACTTTTCTTGCGGAAGTCCGCATCGGGGATCCGCAGGCCATGCCGACAACCACTTTTGCCCGAGATGATAGAAAGGCATAAATAGAGGCTGTTTCCTGGTCAAATGTGACTCTTCTGTACCCTCAATTCTTTCTCACGTATCAAATCTATCTAATTGTCAAAGCTCTCTCTCCGAGCACAATGTCGGAAATCAAAACCGTCGCGATAGCCGGAGTAAGAAATCCCGACCAAACACAACAAGTCTATAGGGTACTAACGCCTTCCTAGGCATCGGGTACTCTCGGGCCTCATGTTCTCAAAGCGCTCTCCGATGCCGGCTTTGATGTCACTGTACTCGCACGTGCGAAGAAATCCTATGATTCGAACGTCAAAGTCCTCGAAGTCGACTATACCTCCCACAGCTCCTTAACTGCTGCGCTCCAAGGTATCGATGCCGTCGTCTCAACCGTCAGCGCCGAAGCAATCGAGGGCCAAACTATTTTGATTGATGCCGCCATCACGGCCGGGGTTAAGCGCTTCATTCCGTCTGACTTTGGCACGGTTACCACCAACCCCAAAGTCGAGGGTTATCCGTTGTATAGTTCCATGGCCAAGATCCAGAAGTATCTCCGGGAAAAGAGCGCGGGCGGCGATATCACTTGGACGGTCCTCGGATGCGGCGCCTTTTTGGACTTCCTCTTGACCACTTCGGTTTTCCTGGACTTTGCGAAGCACACTGTCACTCTGCTGGACGATGGCGATAACAGGCTCAGCACAACCTCATTGTCAACGGTTGGAAAGGCCGTGGCTGCAATCCTGACGAACTTCGAGGCTACAAAGAATAGGGTTGTTTTCACGTCCGAGGCAATCGTGACTCAGAATGAGTGGTTGAGATATGCAAAGGAACTCAAGCCTGGAACTGAGTGGGATGTGACCAAGGAGCAAACAAGTGCGGTTTTGGCAGAAAGCCTGGAGCAGCTTGCTGCGGGTGACCATACCATGCCAGTTATCTTGAAGCTCCTTAGAGGGACTGCTCTGGCCGGCGACGCCTACGGCGGCGCGTATGACGTGAATGACAATGAGTTACTGGGGGTGAAGGAGTTGACTTCCGACCAGATCAAGAAATTGATTGTTGAGAAGATCTAGGAGGACTATTGGAGATTTAGGTGATAGCTAGGCTGAACCCATACATGTTTCTAGAGGGAAAAAAGCTTGAGTACTACTCAGAACCTAGCAAGAGACCGTGCGTACCCATGCTCCAACTCCTTCGACATACCCTCGACATCAAAGTACCAGATCTTGTGCGACCTGCGGGTGATTTCTTCATGGCCTTTGGTCATATCCTGGCCACAGGCCGGATCGATCCACTCGTAAATATCGCATGCTTCGCGACTACTACGAACAAGCCAATGAGATCGCTCATACCGCACATCACTGAAGACGGAGAAGGCTGTCTCTAGCAGAGCCCATCGATCGCTCCGGCCGTGAGCTATGCGGTCCTTCTGAACCCGGTCCAAGAGTTCACATAGAGCGAGGGCATCTTCAGTCCCGATCCCTGCACCTGCACCATGGTGCGGAGAAGAAGCGTGGGCAGCATCACCCGCGATACAGATTCTCTCACGGGAATAGGAAGGGGCCGGATGGTCCATCGCATCGAACACAGCTCATATGTCCAATTCCGACGTCAAAAGGTCGATGATCGACCTCACTGTAGGGCCCCAGTCTGAAAACACGACCGCAACTTCGTCCTTTGTCGCAGGCTCCGACATTGGCTGTCCGAGCGGCCAGTCTGTAGGATCATTGACAAACGCAACGATATTGAGCAGTTTTTGCTTCGCGACGGGGAAATGGAGAACGTGCGCCTTCGGGCCACCATACATGTGCTGATTGCAAGTCGGTATCAATGAAGCGGCGTTAACTTGATTTGTATCGAACGACAGTTATTATTCTCACATGATTATGTCCATAGTACAGATTGCCCTTGGGGGGAGCATGAGTCCAATCACGGCTCAAATCCTTGGGAATATCTTCTACTCCTGCGAGCGCCATCTCTTCCATCAACTCATCCACAACTGCTTAGCAATCTTCTCCCCCTTCGGGGTATTCAAAACAGGTGCACACCTAAGAAGCCAACCATGCACAGTGAACTTGCGCAGCAATCTGTCCACCCTCGCTATCTGAGATTCCGTGCACCTTTCTTTATGTGGCCGATCTCTAGTACTACGTCTCCTTCACCGCCTAAAGTACCATCATTGTTGCCTGTCGTAGCTCATACGCAGCAATTCACTCCTACACTCGTTGTACATCGAAGCCATAAACCTCAATATCAACATCACTTCCATCTCATACATCTCATGCAGAACAAAACACCCCACACCCAAGAACCCGCCAAACCATCACTTCCTCCTCCTCCACCCCCAGAACCAAATCTAACCAGAAAACCCCCACCCACCCCACTACTGCCCCTCAGCCAGAACAACAAACCCCTCCACCCCCCGCCCACCTTCCCAATATACTACTTCTTCTACGGAACCCTAACCTCCCCAACGCAAGTTGCCCGAATCCTCGATCTACGCGCGGAGCCACGCCTCCGCAAAGCAGAAGTAACAGGCTACGCCATTGCTAAATGGGGCGATTACCCCGCCCTTATCACTGGGAACGAAGGACAAGTGGTATCGGGCTCTGCGTACCTAGTCAAGTCCGAGGAAGAGGCAGAGAAACTAGCACGTTATGAGACGAATGCGTATGAAGTTGTGGATTGTTTGATCTTCTTCACGGATGGGGAGCAGCCGGACGAGGCTAGTGGGAGGGTTTTTGTGTATGCGGGGGATGCGCAGGCGCTGGTTGAGCGGCGGTTTGATCGGGTGCTTTGGGGGAGGCAGATGGGTGGGAGGGTAGGGTTATGATTGATAGTCTTCGTATGGTCGGAAATATGGATTTGCTCTCGCTGCTTGTCTCTTAAACAATACTTATCCACTATGCACCTATCCAAACGTACATCTACAACAAAACCATCCCCAACCCCGCCACCACACCCGTAACAACATACACACCCACCTGCCACGCCCCAACACGAACCATCATCACACTTCCCCTTCCCGAACTCGCACTCCCTGCCGACCCAACAGCACTCACACCCGCCGTTCCACTCGCACTCCCACTCCCCGCCGCTGTCGCCGATGGCTTACTCGTAACCGTCCCCGTCCCCTCCGTCCCAGCCTCCTTCATCAGCGCGCTACACGTCCCCGTCGCCTTCACCGTAGCAGTCGTGGTCGCAGACCCCCCAAACCCACACGCATTCGCCTTCTTCCCCTGCTCTTGCCAATACTTATCGAGGACGAAATTCAACTGCTCCTTTGCGCCGCACATGCTATACGCGCCATACTTACCTGTAGTACCGTTATGCAAGATGCCATCGCAGGAGGTCATTCCGCACACAGTGCTGAATAGGTCTGCGTAGTCGCTGGACGAGACGGAGTCTTTGACGACGCATCCGGAGGCGTTCTCCATGCAGGTGCAGAGTTGTTCGTTGGGGGTGGGTGGGAGTGGGGAGGATGTGGCCAGCCAGGAGTTAGATGATACAGCAGGGCAGGATTCTAGGGCGGTGTTGGTGGGGGTGTAGGACGCTTTGTTTGTGCCGGTGGGTGTGGCGCTGGCCATTTGGGAGGAGTAGTAGGTGAAGTCGGCGAGTTTGGAGACGCTGGTGCTGTCGATGGCGGAGACGAGGCCTATTCATGTGATTAGTTGACGGTGCTCCAGTTGTTGCAGTGAACAAGGGCAATAGTGGGGTGGGGATTACCGTAATCATTATCCGTCTGGAAGTACATATACACAATACCACCGGACCAGACATCATTCATCTTCTCCCCAAAGAGCGTCTTGATCTCCGTGAACTTCCTCGGCTGGACCTCATTACATCCATACTCGGAGAAGAACACCGGCACGGAGTAATTCCTAAACTCTTCCGTCCGCTTATCAAACCCGGACTTAGTATAACTCGACTCTCCACACCAGGAGTAGATGTTATATCCCCAGAAATCAATACTCTCGTCCTCACTCCCACAGTTAAAGTAATCCGCCATATTGTCCCTGATGTCGGAGTCATCGTTAGTCGCATACCCGACACCAATGGACCGGTATCCCTGGCTCTTGATGTAAGCCTTCGTATCCCGGACGGCGGCTTTGACGAAGGCGCTGGCGTCCGTGGTAGCGACGTCATTGGAGACTTCGTTGCCGGCGAAGAAGCCCAATGTGTTGTTGTATTGGATGAGCTCGTCGATGACGTTCGTGTAGCGCGTGTAGAGACTGGTTTCCCAGGCCGGGTCGGAGCGGTCGATGGATTGGGTTGGGTTGGAGAGGTCCGAGATCACGTATATGCCGGCGGCGGCGAGTAGGTTCATGCATGTGCTGTGGTCTTTGGTGGGGTCGATGGCGTAGACGCGGATTACGTTGGTGTTGAGTTCTTGCAGGATGGGGACGTCGCGTTTGCAGAGGGTGGGGTTGGCGAGGGGATCGGTGTAGCTGGAGGATGAGTTGCCGGTGTAGTCCTCTAGGAAGGGTTAGAAGGAGTGTTTGGGGGGGGTGAGGGTTAGGGGACGTGCCTTGGTAGGCGACACCGCGGATGTAGCTGATATGGTTAGTTTGAATGAGTAGGGTCTATGGGTAATGGGAGAGTACAATTGGGTGTTGTTGCTGCTGTAGAAGAATTTAGATCCCTAGATGTCGTCAGCTAGGATTAACATCTCAGCTGAGCTGAGCTGGTTTACCTTAATGACGATGGGATCAATGTCCACTGCAAGAGCAGAGCCCATCAGGGCTGCTCCAACAGCCAGAGACAGTTTCATGGTAACAAACAAACAAAATGGATGTATAAAAGAGCGACTGATATCAAAAGAGCGACTATAATGACGGAATTCCAAACTCAAACACCCCCGGGATTTCACCAGACATTTAAACAGCAGCCTTTTCTTCTCCTCTGTCCACCCACGACTCAATCACCCCGTAACCGACGCCCCTGCCATGACCTTTGCGACACGCCAAGATCAAGCCAAGTATAGCTGCCTGAAAAGTCCAATATTGAGCCAAGCAACCAAGACCTATACGGTGAGTAGGAGTGGCTATTGGGTGGAACGTTATCCCAAAACATGGTGTAGTGGCCGATAGCGTCTTGGTGAAGTGGATGCTTATCTCCGGATAGAGGCAAGCAGTGGGTCGGAGTCGAAGACCGGATAAACTATATGTACGGCCAAGACCTCGCCTGCTGGTCGGTCAGAAAATAATGAGCGTGCCAAGAGAGCGGAAGCTGCGAGGGTGTTTTTCATTTGTCCGGAAGCGAGAAAAGTCTTGGGATGTCGATACAGGCAAGTAGTTGTCGATCAGTGCGAGCTGTAGTTAGGTTTCATTGCGAACACCGCATGGAAAGTATGTGATAAGATAGCAGGTAACATTCCAGAAGCATACCCAGTAAAGTAATATACACGCTCAATCAAACCAAATCATATCCATGTCCATATCCATACGTCGTCCAGCGCCGAACCCAAACGTAATCACAAGAATCAAACATCATTCGCAGTATATTCACACGCCATGTGTCATCTCACATGGCCTCACGACGACGTCGCTCGATGGCTGCCTCAAACGATCGAATGGTGTCCAGCGGCCGCTCGAATCGGTAACGGGTAGGGTTGGACAAATCGGGTTCAGCTGCAGAGACATCCAGGTTAGCTGGCATATCCTCATATCTTTCAACTGATGAGATGGTAGTGTGATAAACGTACTGATGACTTTGCCCTCGCGATCGCGATGCTGCATTGAGCGTAGAGAGAATCCACTCGATCCAACGCTGTACACTGTTTACCATATTAGCAAGAGACCAGAAAAGCCACTGCTATGTTCACATACCAGCCTCTTCACCTCTCAACGCCTGGTTCGGGTCCGACTTGCTGGACAGGGAACTCTTGCCAGCCGAGTGACCCGTCTCGGGCCGGTCAGGGTTAACCGGGGGAGCAGGAGGAGCAGCAGCAGACATTGTGATGTGATAGGATAGGAATGAATTTTTTTTTCTCGTGTTGGTAGATGGCTAAAATCTTGGCCAGAGAGGAAGGAACCACGGATAAGATATAAGAAAGAATCTTGGTAGAGATGACAGATGGAAAAGGTGGAGTGAGTCGGAAGAGGTGGGAAGACACATGCCAGACGGGGCCTATAAATGCAAGAAGCAGCCCGGCTGCATGAAAAAGGTCAGCATGGGCGACTGAGTTTGGAAGCTGACCTGCAGCATCACGCAAGACCGGCCAATGATGGGCATGAGGTTGCGAGCCTTGTTGCCTTTCCAGCCGGGTCTGTGACGCGGCCGCCCGGGCTGGGATGGAAGGATGAGCGGAGGGGGAGGCAATGGAAGCAGGTCCGTGACGTTAGCAGGCCCGCACCCTCCTCTGAGGTAATTGAGAGATGTTATTGGTGTAATAGCTTGCCAAGCTTCCACTACTGCACAAAACCCAAGGCTTATCCGGGGTTTCAACCAATAGAAGTGTCTAATCCCCTGGCCGCAAAAAAGATGGGCCGCGCAATCACGGGGGCTGAGGCCGTGGCAATTGCTATTCTAGGCAGCCAGATTTGCATCCGTTGCTGTTCCTGGCAGGTCCAAATGGGGTGATGACGCTTTGAGTCCGCACATCATTAGGGGCCGCCCCAAGTTCTGTCAGGGTCTCGCTCGATCCGGCATGCCCGTGCCTGATGCAGTGTTTCATCCTCTGGAATGTACGCAAAGGTCGCGTTTCGGTTGCCAAGCCACAGGTCTAGAACCACGACTTGGTCGGAATAGGGTCGATCTGTACGTAGTAATGAATCACAGTAGGTATGAGATGCTCTTTCAGTGAGTTGTCTCTCTCCACTGCACTCCAACCGCTCTTGGCGGCCCATCATTGCCGGATCACACTAACACACGGCACATCGCCTGGAATTACTCATAGCCACCTTGTCATGGTGACATCTGAAACACGGTCGCGCCTGTTGATCCGCGAGTCCCGCTAAACGATCACCTCGGCTCGTGAACGACGGGGGCCCCGAGGATCAGGGGCTCGCCGCGTTATGGCCCGTGTTGGTTGTGTCGTAAGTTCGTAACGGTTCCTGGCTGAGACGCTGTTTCACCGAGTAAAAATAGACAAAGTTACTCAAAAATCAGGCGACGAATCGATATCGCGGGCATTGTTAATTGTTGCTCCGATCGCCGTCGCTCAACTCGATCGCCATTTTAGTGCGCTTGATAAGTCTCAGAGCAGCTCAGCCATGAGTGATAAATATAGTACATGCTTCTGCTTAACAATCAGGATATAGAAACTTCCGTCCGAGCATCAATGATAGGCGGCACACCGTGCTGTGGAAATCCCATCGGATAAATTCTCAGAGCGATCAATGGGGCTGTCTCAGAGGAGGGAAATAAAACTTCCGAAGCACATTTATGCAGAATGTCGGTTCCTCGCATTCCCGGTGTGCTTTATTCTGCATGAGCATTAAGCATTGCTAGTTTTCAGCCCCATAAAGATGAAACTTGATAATACATAATACCAACTCTTTACTCATGGAATATTGAATGTCAACGTCAGCTACGCGTTCTTCCAGCTTCCAGAAAGGTGGGTCATGACTCCAAAGGTCGGATTTAAGCGTCTTCTTCCATTGATCTTCGGAATTGGCTTCCATAAGGAGCAACTGTGTAGTTCAATCTGCAGTATTAGCTTCCTGACGTGCGATGGCACGAGGTTGACACTTCCGCTGTGGTACGTAAGCTGCTCCGTCAGCCTTGTCCCATGGCAAACACACTGGGGTGGTCAGAGTGAGCTCAATGATTGTCTGCTGAATCGTCCGATGAACCACGGAAATATACATAGTTTATTCTACTCTGGGCTGTGCCTGTTCTGCGTTCAATGGTAGGTGTGGTTCATCTTTGGATAACCTTTAAACTTACATGGAGCCATGTTTTCTGCTGCCCCTACAATGGAACCAGATTTGTAACCTCGGTATGATATCGACGGGGATTATCTAATTCAATTGATCATAGATTCTATGGTTTAAATAGCCTTTACAGGCTTACATCTTGCCAATGCGATCGAAGTTCTACATTGGTGCGTGGAAATCCCCCCTTGTCGTATTTTGTGGATATAAGTATGTCTGCTCTGGCCCTCAGGCACCAACAATGCTAGTCTGTGAAGCTTGTGCTAGTATTAGAGAAGTTCAGTCGTGCAGGATACTGCCGTCAACTGTCTCCCATCAATTAATTGGCACCTAAATATAGACTGATTACCGTCCCTCGATCCTCATCCAGATGGAGCTAGACTCCCAAATTTAGTCCACCATTGTCTCAATATTCTGGCGTGCTTACAATCTCACGCTCGAAACTAGTTTTACGAGCTGAAGCCCCAGACCGCTCCAATTGAAAGTAATACGCACAATTTCTGCCTCACTTGTCAGAACCCGCTCCTGGTTCGCTGCATGAGTGAGTTCTCCGGAATACAATACCGCTGGGCTATCCGGTAGAAGAGTTGGATCCTGAGTCGACACACTCAGAACGCGCATCTCTTATTAGCTTATGTGGATGTGAGATTAGACCCTCACATTGTTTATGTCAAGTACGAATATATATGTCACGAGTATGTTTTTTGCCACCCGAAGCCAATGAAGGAAGCCGAAAGCGCATCTACAACAATGTAAATTCGCATGCTATTTGCATCTGAGAAAATTAGATAACGATGAGAAGCCCGTAGATCGAACATATATTTTCAAAGATAGATGTTTCAAGACATTCTCCCGGACTTTTTGGAAACGCTCACACATTTACGGATGCGCACTTGGGTGGAATCGCCCGTAGACCTCAACATCACTTACAAGAGAACTTGTTCAATAAATAGTGAAAATGCGAAGGAGAGTGGTATGGATTCAACTAGTAGATGCTAGTAAGTGTGGATTCTGAGACATCCGTCTATGATTCATGCGGGACTAAATTGGGGAAATATATATTTTTCCACTGGGTGGATCAAGAACCAGGCAACGATATTCTACATTCCACGATGGATAGAAAAGAGCAGTGCGACATGTGGATCGTATCTCTGGTAGTTATCAACCAATATCTACCCTGTTAGAATGTTCCAGGCAATGCTCATGGCATTACGCAGCATTGCTATGACAGAAAGCGTTGACCTGAGGTTTCGCATACTTAACGATATTCCACATCCAGAGTGGTCATCTATAAAATCCCCATGGCGAAAGACACTGATATCTTTAAAGATAGAGAGATGCTTTATATAATCGTAGTATTATCTCAAAATACTGTGATAAGGGCAAGTGAGAAGAGGTTAGTAGGCCCAAGAATGGCGGCTGCGATGTAGAAGACAGCTTGCTAGAACATAACAATACGATTTAGTTGGTTCGAGTGTAGTCAATCCACTTTACATTCTTTCCAAGGATCTTCCTAACGACTCAGCAAGCAACATGATATATAATTAGCCTTCTCCAAAGCTGCACATTGGCTGTGGAAGATCTAGTCCCCTACATCGAGGAACGGAGCACTGAGATTCGTGCAACAAGACACCAACCCATTCTCACACATATTGGACAAGCTTCATAAATTTCATTTCCGGCAGTATAAACTCCATCTGAGTCTTCCATCCAAAGAATACTTGCTGCGGATGTGCACACTGGAATCGAGAAACTTGTGTAGCCGAACAAAATGTAAGAGCGGTAGTTGCCATTAGTATGCTATTCATATCATCAAACATGTCACTGTTATGTCCAGGCACATCACTCGCGATTGCTATCCCAGGATACGTTGTCAATGGAGTGCTATGTCAAGTCCGCATGCGCGGATTGAGGAGCAATGACGGGTAAAGTTCGGATCGAGTGAGACGAATCGCCCAATAGCATGATGAATGCAGATTCCTCTTCCAAATAAGTAGTACTGCGCTGGAGTAATTTAATTTATGTTTGTGCGATATGTGCCCAGGATATTGACTATATTAGTATTGACGCGTTTGTTGCTAATCATGCTTCGATTATGACATGAAATCCACAGCAAATATATACCAAGACAGTGACTAGACAGATGACATAGTTCCGACCAGGCTTACGTAGGTAGATCAGGAGATTGATAAATCTCTCAATTGATCCAGATCATATATATATTCAAGTTTGAGGCTCTAAGGTCGCCTCGCAGATCTGCGTCGAGAAGTCACGGGCGACAGCGAACTGCTAAGTTTGTTGTTTCTCGGAGAGTATTCTACGAGTACGGCAGTACAAAACTATGTCTTGTGATCATTGTCGGCAAACATGCTCAAAAGCTTGGCTAGATTCGACTGTAAAATCCACTTTAAGCAACCGTCCATCATACTCATCATCCAATTAATCACTACAAGCAGCCTGTCGTATAAGCATGAATTTATCTCCAGCAGTATCAAGCACCACGGCACTCACCACCCCCCATCAAGAACAAAAAAAGAAAGATCCCAACCATCAGTTGTAAGTGGAAGACACTGCCCAGCCAAAAATCGGTGAACAACACAACTAGACAAACTACTCTGCTACATCCATCTCGTATTCAAACCAAGCTCACTGGACGCCAAGACTTCACTATACCCCGCGCGGTACAGCAGACCAGTCCCATCCAGTCACTATCATTACAGGAGAAGAGAAAAGAAGCGAAAGAAAAGTGAGACCGGAAGAAGTCCGCGCCCGCGGCATCTTGAATCCTGCGGGCTGCAGCCTCCATCACAAAAAGAGTGAGTTGTGTCGTGTCGAGTTAGTCTCGTGACTTGACCGGCAGATTTGGTCCACACAGAACTAATGAAAGTACGTACTGCATTAATCTGCGAGATAATGAATCCTGTCTGTGGGATAAGCGGGTGCACGGACGATGCAGATTTTTGGTTGTCATAACTCATCACTTTCAGTCCGTGCTTATGCTGCTGACAGTCCACGGTACTAAGATGATGTAGGTGTAATTGGTAGGAACTTTTGGTCCATCCAATAAAAGTCGAGGTATCCGACGGTAACTAGCAGCTATCCGAGGCTAGTTAACTTACTGTGGTGTTAACTTTCGACAATCTGTTCAATGTTCACTCATCACAAACTGTAGTCAGTTAACTAGTTCTCACGGGCTGGCTGTTAGTCACCCGCAGCTGCAACATGCTTAACATGCAGTATCTGACCGTAATAAGCCGAGAGTGATATACCCCAACCAGCAGGGATGGGTGGAAGGAAGGATTAGTCGAACACGGGAAGAGGAAAGGAAGACAAAAGTCCGCCCAGACACCTGTTACCGCATTGGGCAATGAGCGTCGTCTCGTTCTCCATCAACTCGAACGGTGTACACGGTAGATAGTGACTAGTGTACGTAGCGAGGGCACAGAGTAGCCCGCCTTGTCTCCACAGGCTGTCAACCACATGGATTGGCTCTTGCAGGGGAAGACACGGGATAAGAGCCGTGCCGTCCGTGAGGGTTCGTTTGGTTGGGGTGGTGTGGTTGAGTGGTAGTTTCTTGGGGAGGGTTTGTTCGGAGGATGTCATACGACTCCGTGTGTACTTGCATTGGATCTTTGTTCAAAAGGGTAGGAGTCTACTCTGTACAGTTACCTAGACTAGCTCTTGTCTGTCAGTCAGTCTCGGGTTTCACACGCTTGAATGAATCCCTGGCGGTTCGTCGGGTGACGTGGCATCCGCTCAGTGATTGACCGCTGGGTGATCGGATAGTCTAAATTCGATGAATCCATGGATCCCGGGGATACTCCTGAGCAACTGCCGAAAGTTACTCATTGCTTTGTTCTTAACTATATCTATAACGTTATAATATCATAAGTGCCAAAGATGTACTATTGCCAGCGTTAGTGGTGTAACGGTAACATTCAACCCTTCCATGATTCGATTATCGTGAGGTTGGGCCCTGGGTTCGACTCCCAGCTAACGCATATGTGTTTTATCTTTTTTTTTAGTTTTTGTTTATTCTTTTCTTCGAGTAGCAAATGCCGGGATGTACTTAGTATGCGTGATGAATTAGTATGTGATGCGACCAGCTGCACAACATGCACGGTTGGCCGACTGGTTCGTGGGGTGCGGGTAGCTGAACGATCGTCGTTCAACCAAGGAACCAGCAGGATCCCTTGCTTGTCTCTTTCCTTTATCGGTGAGTGGCACGAGTTGTCACCTGCAATGCTTTTTGCAATGTGTGTTGTCAACCATTTGTCATTGGAATTGCTCTTAGAGGTATACACACTAATTCAACGGGTCAGGAGATCATGAACTGCTGTCAATTGTTCTCGGTCTGAAAGAGCGCTTTCGCTCATGTGATCCGGAGTACACGATACGAAAAATAAACACAACACTGTCGTTGCTTTGAAAAGGTTTGAAGGACTAGTGTCTTACATTAGACTTGAAACGGCGTCAATGCCGGCCATTGAATACGGAGCTACTACTGGTGGATGGGATAGCAGAGCCGGTAAAATCTCCGACTACATTTTCGCAATCCGTTGCATGTCGTTGACACGACAAGTCAGACAACAGCCTTGCCGAGCACAATCCCAGACATTTGGCCAGAAATATCCCGGCATCTGTACTGATTTTACCTGAGGACGGGCGTATTCGCACAGATGCGTGCGCGCTTTAGACTTCGGAGCAATGACTTGATGGAGCATCCAGGCCGGACACAATTATACCTCAGTGAGTTATTGAAATGAGGAGGGCCGGCTGGGAGGTCCAATCAGCTGAGATTTGATGCATTCCTTCAATTCCAAGCCCGCAAATGAAGGTATATCAACGAATGTTAAGGTTAGGCCCATCACGATCAGTGGTTCGGGCCGTTTTCCGTCCCTGACAAAGAGACCGCCGATGAGGTGCTAGCAAACACCTGTGGCTACCAGTTCTGGCCGTCGTGTCTCCTATATGGCTGTGAGTAAACAAAGAACTGCGATGCAACTCAATCCTTATAGGGATAGATGGTGAGGCGGCGAACAAGAGATGGGCTGACAGGCATTGCGTGACCCCGAGGGGCCAAAGGGTGTCATGGCGTGTGAGTGGATACGCAGCCAGCACAATGCGAGATTGGGCAAGAGCGATCCCTGGCCGTTTGCTGTTGTATGTAGGCGTATTAACCTCACATAAACCCTTTTTGCGCTTGATTCGCACGGAAATACGGGGAAAGTCGGTTCGGGATTCGGGCGGGGAGGGCTCGGAGGTACTTTGTAGCTAGCACCAAAGTACTAACCAGCTGCTGGTCCATCCATCTCCGCCAGATCAACGTTCATTCGACCAGGATGTGTGCCAGGCAGAAACTAGCACGAAAATTCTTAGTCCCCGGGAATTAATCGGCATGGGTGGCGATTGCTGAAGAACTCGACAAACGTCATGGCTGACGTGGAATTGTTCTTTTCTTCGATCGGAAATCTTTTCCTGTCGTCCAGCATGACTTTTGCGATATTGAGAACCACGTGTGACTGTCTATTGCCTGGCAGATCGACGTTGGGGTAACCAGGAACAGTCGATAGTATGTAGAGGCGAATTCAATAATCAATGCAGCGACGATGATGACATTGTCATGCCACTGTTGCAGGGTAACAGCGCGAACACTTTTTAGGCCGATCAGCGACAGGCGAGGTGCTGTGGTTACTCAAAACGTAGACTCGCAGGCATAACGGTGAAGGATCGTAGAGCATGGGACGAGCCGAAGGGAGTGGACCCGACTGCTAAGCCTGAAGAATCGACGGTGACATGGCGAAATGGACGGACGGCACGAAGAAGTTCTCCAGGGGGGCTTATTGGTGAGAATCTGGATCTAGTGGAGTGGAGGCATGGAGGCAACTCCACAGCCGCTGGAGGGTCTGAGGGGCCCGGTGGGCAGCAGGGTTTTTTCTATTATTCAAGACGAAGAGACAAGGAAAATCATGGTCAGTTGGTCGAAGAAGAGGGAGAAAAGTGACCATCCAGGGGCGAGGAATGGATCAACCACGCAGGGCGGGAGAAAAGCAAGGCATACGAAGGCAGCCGAGGGGGGTTTGAGCTGGATAGTTATATCTAATAGTTTTCTACTAGTTCAAATTTGAGGGAATGTGATGTGCGCGATCCATCGAATTTGCTGCCCGCCACTCTTGTCTCCATTCGGCCGATATACAAATTAATGAATGGATTCCCCGATCGTGGCAGCGACGGATGGCCGTGCGATCGACTAAACCCGATGAAGGGATTGTACGGAGTAGAGGATGCGTGGAGAGCTGGCACTGGCAGGGAAGCTGCAGGCTGAAGTGCAAAAAAGTACACTGTAGTACTTGTGTATGCAGCAGCAGCAGCAGCAGCAGCAGGAGAAACTTGCCTCCGAATGGCAAGTTGCCCATAAAGAGATTCTTCAGGGAATTGACGTGGTTCTTTAGCCCGAGGGTCATGGCACATGGCAAGAAATAGACTCTGGGCAAAGACTCTGGGTCCGCTGGAGCTGCAATGGCGATTCGCTGCAGGGGGAGTGTGCAGAACAGGTCCAATGTCGATCTAGTCTAGGTGTAGTGATGATGATCGATGCTGTATTTGATCAATTTCTTCTGCTCTGCGCGGGACTTTTACCCAGTCAATCAATTATAGTCAAGGTCGGCTACTAGTGCGGATAGCCATGTGTCGCTCTCTCCTTTTTTTCTTCAGACTACTTAGGGCAGATTCGAGAGATGTGTGTATACACTGGGATATCCACAGAGTATATGATATCTATATGATGAAAATCGAGAGATTAAACCAGCCAATAAATGATATATAAAATAAATAATATAGAAATCAAACCTCATAATGCAACTAGAACACCTCCCCGTACAATACAAAGTAAAAGTCGATGCAGGCGGAGAAGAATCCGGCTGGCCCCGATAGGCGGACAAGGAGAGTTAGTGGGATGGATAGTCGTTCAGCGCCAACCAAACGGACCAACAAGCAGCTGCTGTTCTGTTGCTTCGCCAGTAGATGCCCTGCTGCATCTCCGTAAGCGACCGCCAGTCGGCCAAGGACTGACTGACTGGGTCAGGAGGGTGGAAGATGAAATGAAGCCCAATAGTTTTAGTCCTCTCGGGCACTACTGTACACACTACTAGTCCTTACTAGTCCTACTTACAGGCCCTGAACACCGATGGACGAATGGTTGAGGGTTAAAACGGTCATCGCGCATGGGGGGGTTTTTTTTTGACCAGCTTGACCTCGGGCCTGGTTCATCGCTTCCTTAATTAATCTAAAGGTGTTGGCTGCAGGCACGTCCTTTTATTTTTTCTGTTTTTCATTTCTTTCATCAACCTATTTTCATCCATTGGCATTTATTCTTGTCCTGCTTATCCCTCGAATACTCTGCTCTTCTGCCAGTATTCATTCATTCCATCACGGCGTATCCCACCACTTACGAGTCAAACTCATACCTTAAATCCCTTCTACCTTACTCAACTAGGTATAGACACTCCCTTTCCACCCCCCGGTCGCATATTGGGTCTTCCCCGGTGTGCTAATCTCGATCTGATCGTGCGGTGGAAATAGTTGCTTTTCGGTACTGTACTTCTTCCTTGTTTTCTCGTGGCTTCTAGTCCGTCAGTCAGTCTAGCCCTGGGGAAATCACTTCCACCGGGTTGCCCCCATTCCCTCCTCCCCTTTATTCTGGTGTTCTGGAAACTCGCACCTTGTTTCCTTGTTCGACAAATCTTATTTATTTATTCATTTATTATTCTGGGGCATTGAAACTTAATGAGTGGGGGATCCGATCACCGTTGCTTATTATTACGATATCATTAGAGAGCGACTTGACGACCCTCTTAACTTATTTTTCCCATCCCATCCCTTCCCGCATCGCCCGCCCGTCATCGCCCTCTTTTTCTCAATCCACCATGTGTTCCGACCGCGCTCCTCCTCCTCCCCCGGAATCCAGCGTCATTGAACCTGATGTGCGTATCTCTCTCTCTCTCTCCCTCCCCCAAACTTCAATTTGACTTTGCTCTCTTGTCAGCTCTAACTTTGTTGACCCCCCCACCACAGAACTTCAGCGACAATGACTCCACCTATCCCGGCTCGTAAGTTCCTACCCGCGACCTTCCCGACGTCTGGTTCCAACGGTTCGCGCTGACCGCAATCACAGGCTGGGCGATGCCAGCTACACCACCAGCATCACGTCTAGTGCCATGAACTATGCGTAAGTTCTCCTTGTCCCGCCACTCCTCCTTGCGACAACTAACCCATCCAGATATGAGGTACAGGAACCCATCCGCACCCACCCTTCGAGCCTCGGCTAAGTGTCGCAGAACGGTCGCAGATACCATTCCTACCACGAGGGAGAATACGTCCTGGTATGCCCATTCGATCAACCGCGTCGCATCGCCCCTACTGATCTCACAGCCCAATGATGAACAAGAACAAGATCGTCTCGACCTGGTTAGTGGCGCATTCTGAACCCGACGGGCGAGTCCAGCGTTGACCGGAACAGAGCCACCACATTTATCGCATGCTCTTCAAGGGAGAGCTGAACAGAGCGCCCATCAAGAATCCCGCGCGCGTACTAGACATTGGAACCGGAACGGGAATCTGGGCGATCGACTATGCCGAGTAAGCGGGGATATGTGATACCTCTGACAATCAATAGCGCTAATGCGTGCTGGCAGCGAGCATCCCGAAGCAGAAGTGATCGGTACGATGAGCGACACGACTAGGAATGGTGGATCACTGACAGGATGACGCAGGAAACGATCTCAGTCCCATTCAACCGTCTTGGTAGGTGTTGCCAGCTGCCGTTGGGGTCCACGCCGCTGACCGTCCAGGATTCCGCCGAATTGCCGATTCGAAGTCGATGATTTTGAGCAACCATGGTCCTACAGCAAACCTTTTGATTATATCCACGGTCGGGAGCTAGAAGGCTGCGTTCGCGATATCGACAACCTCTATCGCCAAGCACTCGAGAATCTGAAGCCGGGAGGATGGATGGAAATGGCCTCGATGGAGGTCAACACATACTCGGACGACGATACACATTTAAGGGCCAAGAATCTACTGGAGGGTATAGTCTACATGCATGACTGCGCTCGGGAGTATGGAAAAGATATGACCAGTGTGCACAGCTGGAAGGAGAAGATGGAAAAGGCCGGTTTCGTCAATGTCCGGGAAGAGATCTTCAAGGTATGATTCCCGACACATTGTGGCTTAATATCCATACTGACGGTCGCAGCTCCCCCAAAGCCCCTGGCCGAAGGACCCCAAGATGAAAGATCTCGGTCGCTATCACCAAGTCAACATGTTCGAGGCGCTGGGTCCGTACTGCTACGCGCTGTTCACGCGCGTGATGGGCTGGGAAAGAACGGAGATTGAAGTTTTTGTCGCCGGCATGAAACAGGAGTTGCGCGACTTGAATAACCACTTGTACACGAAAGTGCACATTGTGTACGGGCAGCGGCCGGAATGACATGTGGTGTGAGCATCTCTCATTGTGTCTGGTGTCGGCTGTTTTGATTATCGGGGCTTTTCTCCTTCGGATCATGTGATATGAGCCCATTCATTAAGCGTCTTTTCACGTCATGTCCAGTACTACTTATCATAATGCTTGTTGAATACGATGTAGGGTGACCTACAATGATTACACTACCATGCTTTATCGTCCATCCAACCCCTTGAGGGAATTCACCTACACTTTCTATATTTTGACTCCGGTGCTGCATACCACTACAGTCATCACCCATAACCATCCCATAATCCCCCCCTTGATTTAAACCACAGATTCCCCACTAAACTCCTCCCAATCTTTAACCGTGGAAATCCTCCCTCCTCTAAACGTATCACATCGGATATGTCGTAGCCCGATGTTGTTGTCTGCGTCGGGCTTTGGTGTCGAGGCGACTTTGCCATTTGGGTCTCTCGTGTGTTGCTGGCATGAGCATGAGGGGTAGCTGGTGTGGGGTGATAAAAGCAAGTGTCGCATAATCTACTTGTGCGGTCTGTTATGCTGATCATTATCGATTAGGATTGATGCTCATTGAGTAGTACTATGTTAGGTGGATTTGGAACAGAGCAATACTGTGCCCTAATGCGGTAAATTCTGACAATCCTATTATCATCATATGCATCCTTCTGACTATCGACCACTGCTATATCTCCCCAGTCAGTCTCTGCTCTTTTCAGATATGCTCCGCCAGTGGGATTAGATCTCCTGTCATAACAGTCCAAAGTTAATCGTCACTTGTCACACCCAAATAGACAATAGACTACTTAGTAGAGTAGTATCTTGTCCCGTATCTCTCTTGAGACCAAAACAGATTGGTCATTTGATATCCGTGAAAATACCCAGATTGATGTAAATAACGACCGTTCCCGACTCCAATTTTGACTATTACCCGACGGACAATCATTCGATAGTGGCATAATACCAGGGTTTAGCGGCTCCAAGAGGACAGCAAAGACAATAATACCTGGATAGATATAATAGGCTTTGGGCTGTTTCTGCCATGTAATCATTTGGCTGCATGTCAAGACAAACATCCAGTTATGGTTGAGATATTGGAATTTCAATGGATGAATTTCGCACTGTATAACAACAGTGGTTAAGAGGGGATAACTGCGTCTGAATCCTAATAACCAACAGGGAGCCCTTACAGGCGGTGATAATTTCATGAGAGCACTAAATAGATTTGATAAGCAGACTGAATATACTTTTAAGCTCCTGAATAATAGTCTTAATAAAAATAATAAATTTAATTAGTATAGAATTCTTAATTCTTATTATAAATATATTTAGCTAATTTAGTAATGGCTTCAGTATCAGTCTTAACTCTTAATCTTAAATTTAAATCTTTACTCGTAAGGAGTTCCCTTAGCTCTTTATAAATTATTATAATACTGCTGTAGATTATGATAAATTTTAAGATAGGATTAAATTTATATAAAATATTAATTATACAGCTTAGTAGTGGATATTCTCAGAGCTGAATATACTATATTTATAGGGATGCAGTTAGTTTATGACAGTGATCAGTGAGTCGCCTAATGAGTATATGTGATGCGCTACATCGCCGAATTTATGTTGTAAACAGGCTTTTCTCGGGTAGTTTGTCAGGCCAAACTTCAGTCTGAAGCAGAGCCCATCCCCAGCCATAATCACGTAGACTTGAATAGAAGCTGAAAATGCTAAGTAGAAGATTCTTATATAAACCCTGTTTAAGCCAGAGGAAAAGAATATATATATATAATCAAGATAAATAAGCATCTTAGAAATAAGATAAAGAAGAACTAAGAGAAAATTAAATAATTCACAGGCAGCTACTACAATGGTTTATAGTTTTAATTTTATGTATGACCACATCTTGCTCTTATTATATATTTAGTTATATTAAGCTGCAGTGATAATCTTCCTATACTGCAGTCCACGTAGTTCCATGTGCTTTGTGGGTTACGTATGTACACTGTAAGGTTATGGGATTTGTGGGCGTCCAGTGCCATCTTCCTTGCTCCAAACTGTGAAGCACCTGCAAAAGGGCGCTCGATCAGGTAAAAGAATATGAGTTTGATAACATGGGAACAATAAAAGACTAATACGCATAAGCTATGGTGCTAAGACCGTACAAGGTTTAAAATCCCATCCTATGAACCCGCTCGTGCAAATTGGGTATCATGACCACCAAGGCAGACCAGCTTTTCCACTATGCTGTTCTGAAAAGTCGACGATCCCCAATTCAGTATACTGGACAATTTAGCTATAAAATCAAACGCACTTTCTTTATGCGTCGTTCGCCAAATGCCAATGTTGGCCATACAGTAGCTGGCGTCAGCCTCGTCCCAAAAATGAGCCCAGAGCTCGCAGACAGGTCCTTCCGTGGAGGCAGAGAAGGTAAGCAGCTGGCCAGAAGCGGTTTCCAGCGGCACTTCGCACGCCTTATAAAGTTGCTTTAGCATTCCTATGGCGGATGCACAACCAACCGCAGCCTGATTTTGTGCCTGATAGAGATTGCCGCCTGTTGCACCGGATTTCGCTTCGACAAGGCAGAACGGGAAGCGTAAATAGAGCGGGGTTACTCCAGGGTCGCTAACAAGACCACGGAACTCCTGGAGGTCATTCAATAGATACTTTGCATTTGCAACCTGACGAGATCGTAATGCCTGCGCGAGTGAGTCATCCGCAATACCTACACATATGTCGGGTCTCGGGGTTTTCAGTAAGAATGGTGTCATGGGTGCTTGCCCGGATGCTGTTTTCGAAGCTGGAGCCAATCTGTTCGGACTCGATTCAGGAACAACGTCGAGCTGCAATTCACCTTGCCCTCCATTTCGGACAGTCTGGGCTGCGGGGTCTGGGGGATTGGGATCCGAAGGCATATTGCTTTGGGAACACCCTAATTCTTGACCTCCGCCTTGATCGCATAGCCGCTTTCTGGGCACAGAAGGCAGGGGGAAAGACGGTTGGTGGACTTTTGGTTTTAGGTCAGGTTGCCAATCTATTAAGTAGACACATTGTCAGCTCCGCAACGTTGGCTGGCTATACAAGTCAAATGTAGTACCTCTGTTCTGTGCGAGTAGTAGATCTGAGGGCATCAACTGTTCCATGATATCATGCAAGAGCGAGGTCCAATCAGCTTCACCGGCCTGAGCGGCGGTGAGTTTTAGAGATTTCTGTTGAAGCTTTGATGCTAAATCTGAGAGGGTGACAGTATCCGCGGTGCGGGTTCCAAGAGCGGTATTGATTCGGTCTTGTACTTCTTCAGGCACGTTCACAACATCAACGTAAATACCTGCACGGAATAGTGTTCGCGAGCGGTAGGTGGATTCGCCCAACTTCTGCGGGCTTGAGGATCGAGACCGAGAGGTGGATGTGACACTAGAAGGTGCAGGGAACACTGGGTTCACTCCTGACGCCATATTGAACTGTGCTAGATACTCCTCCGTTAATGGAAGGCTAGCAGTAGTGTCAGGAATTGAATCCCGCCAAGATCTGATTTGCTTGTCGCAAGGGTCCTTTGCCGGAAAAGCATACTCTGCACTTCGCTTCATTTTGGAGCCTCCTCTCTTTTTGAATGTTTCTAATCAAAAGGACACGGGCCTTGTTCTGACGTGGCATGGACTGCGCTGTTTCCCTGCAATGATGTTTGGTGTTTGGCAGGGGTTGGTCCTGCCCCAGGCATCTACTAATTAGTTGATCGGGAACTGTGCTTACTCAGCCATGACACATCAAGATGAGGGCAAAAGAAGGTCACCTTCCCCAGGTATCGACAGGATATTTATGTCTTCAATCCGAACCCCAGACAATGCCCAGGATCTCATGTACTAGATACCCATATTGCGAACAAGATCTAGAAACGACGCTGCCTTGGTTCAGCCCCTGAGACTCCTCCACTGCTAGGCTCTGAGGTGCAGTCTCAACATCAACAAAATCGACCTTCATCTTGCCCTGCTATCTGCAGTTATGGCAGCCTGGTTGGCAACTCCGGAACCGCTGGAAAGTCCTTTCAGAGACCTTCGTACTTTGGGTCATATATGGGCGACATGATATTAATAGAGGATATATTGATGCAGAGGCGTATCGGTGGTGGGTTCTTCAACCCTAAAATTAGTATTTCTGACAATCTGTCGTCCATTGATCTGTGTAGTGGACCACTATCTGTGGGGTATTCCGGTCACTCGCTGGAATTCTCATTATGATTTATACCATGCAGGACTTGCGAAGGTTCCCCGCCAATTTTGAGATGGCGGCCTTTATTTTTGGCTCCGCAGTCAAACTAGCAGCATAAAGTAGGGATTATTAGCCAATGGCGGACATAATCCTCAATCAATTTTACCGATAACGTTCTTCATGAGATGGTTTTGGACCAGATTATCATTTAAATGGTGTAACCTGACTATGAAATAGGCTTGGCTAAATGCAAAATGTATTATTATACTTAAAGTACATTGCCATCCCCGCTATGATGAGTTGTAAAAGGAAGCAAGCCATGCGTAGTAGAGGAGCTGATCAATCGACCAATATATTGTCCCGTCTTATGGCCGCATATCGTATCTTTCAATAAATACGGGATGCTGCTTATAGGCCCCCTAGTAAATGTCTTCCGATTGTGTACTAGTGTACACTAGAATCAATAGAATGGTTGCATGGAGGGGATAGTAGGTGTAGGGTGTCGTAGCTCCTTAAGTTATTACCAGTGGATGCAGCCATTGCTTACTTGCTGTGTGGTGTAGAAGGGAAGAATGATCGACATCGAAAAAGAAAGAGAAGACGACAAATCATGTAGACTGCATGGAATATGAGGTCAAGTCACTACCTGGATTGAATTCGGGGATGGTAATATTTGTCAAAGATGCATCAGCGGACAGAAGGATTTCACTACGATCGGGAAGCAAATGGGAATGACTACGTGCTAGCTATTCATCATGAAGATGGATGAGGAATGTGGCTGTATTGAATGGCCTGGCCATTCCATGAGATCCCTGGCCAATTGTTGCAGGATGTTTCACCAAAAGTGCAGGGCACAAAAACACATGGGAGGAAAAGAAACGAACGAGCCCTAAATACCTACATTCTATACATCTATTTCAGTGGATATCTCAACTAGAATATAATCTCTGCAACTGCACACTCTCCCTCTTATCCACCTTCACCTCCTTGCCTGAACCCAAAACCTTGGACGGATGAAGCACGCTAATCACAATCATCGCAAAGAACATCAGCATCGCATCAAAAACATAACTAAAGGCTTCATGGCTCATAATATACCCATCATTACCGCCAGCATACTCAATCATGCGAAAGACCGACCGTATCAAAATAAGAATACTGGCGATATACAATCCGACCATAGTTGTCTCCCAATTAGGGGTGCGCCACCCACTCCGCGCAATGCATGTAGACGTCGACTTTTCCGTAGGATTTTGATGGATGCGATAGTGAAAAAGCGTCGCAACTATCACAAAGACACTGAAGAAGATGAGCTGGACGGCTAGTCCGCCCATGATTACGTTTTCACCGGTGGTCATTCCGCTGAGAGTGCCACTGGCCATAATGCCGCCGCCTAGAGCCAGATTAGTACAGTCAGGACATAAATATCGGGTTCATGTCTTACCAGCTCCTTGTAGAAGAAAAGATAGTACATCTCCAGTGACGAAAACCGCCGTAAGCCATCTGATTGGAACAAGGCTCAATCTTTCTGCATCGAGGAGAGTAATGAGTCGTCCGAGTGTCATGTAGATCGTCGCAGCGTAGAGAGGTGGTGCGAGTAGAATTAGGATAGCTTGCATAGCGTATATGGGCACGCTTTGAGTGTTGTTATGTGCTAGTGCACGCGCAATATATCCGATGATTTGGACTGTGGTGTAGGTTAGTGTAAGTCGGCAAGTCCGTATGCGGCTTCACGAACATATTCCGCCCAGCACAAAGCAGGTAAAGTACCAGGCTCGCGCCTGGGCCATTTGGTAGGCATGGTAGGCTGTTATCAAGATGAACAATGCTATGAAGAGAATTGCTGCCGCCAAAGACGGGGTGTAGCGATAAAGCTCGTATGAAGACATCGGGCATGCAGATCACTGGCTATGAGACAAACTGGTGCTCTAGGAAGTGTTTCAACTTTCAAGAGCCTTTATGAAGGGGATGCTATGCGATGGACTAAATGACTGCTCGTCCAGCTCTATTTTTCGACTCATGTCAGCCTTTTTGGGGTAACTTGGCATATCTTCAAGGAAAAGGGATAATTTATGTCGTCAACTTTATAATAACCAATTCAGATCTAATACTATTTTCATCAGCCTAGGATAGTATATACGTATGAAACTAGCACTAGCCCTCAAATGATTGACTCGTTCTCGCTATCGCTTCCCTGCGTGAAGGGCATTCGTTGGGTTGCCGAGTGCTCACCAGCAAGTTTATTCTAATCTTAAGTGTGCCTGACATTTGGGATCGGAGTCTGGTGGGGTTCAAAGCAGGAGAATAGGAACAAGTACCAACTCTGCTTTGTGGTCTAGGGGCAATCTATCTTTGGGGAGGGCGGAGACGGATCCACCGCCTCTCCACTCGATCGAAAACTTCATCGCCGGCACGCATTTCTCGTTCTCGTTCTCGCTTCCGCTCTCGTCTGTCGTATATTTCCTGTTCCTCGCAGTAACGTCCGATGCCTACACCACTCCTCTCGGGATTGTGTGGAAGTCTATCTAGTCTAGACTTCATTCGATATGCCTCCGCGACGAGCCCATACGAAGTCCCGGAACGGATGCGACCAGTGCAAATCTCGGCGAGTCAAAGTGCGTTGTCCGCTCTCCAGCCTGGAATTTCCGCTGATCCCCACAGTGCGATGAAGCTCAGCCATGTGCCAACTGCGTGAAACGACACTTGACGTGCACATTTGAACGTCGCCCACCCAAACCCGAGCCGTATCCCAGTACGCAGTCGGGCAAATTGTCCGAGTCGCCGACCGTTTCATCAAGAACCGACGATGCCATTGCCGCCTTTCAGCATCAAGTCGCCGATGCATCTGCTTTTCTCCGCGAGTGGGGCGCTCAGGACCCCGAATTGATGCACCATTATTGCATCTATGCCTCAAAGACTCTGTCTGATCGGGAGGTGATCCGTGATGTCTGGCAGGTTGAAGTTCCGAAGATTGCCTATTCTTACGAGTTCCTCATGCATGGCATCTTGTCGCTGTCGGCCCTGCACTTGGCCTACACTAGACCCGAAAGATACAGCCACTATCTTAACAGCTCCAACTTCCACATGGCGCTGGGCTTGCAAACATTTCGTATTATCTTACAAAACCCAACCAAACAGAATTGCGAGGCACTCTTCTGCTTCTCAAGTCTGATCATGGTATGGACTTGTGGAGCGCCGACCGATCTAGGTGATAGCCGCCCCTTGGAAAGTATAATCCGCCTTTTCAACCTGTGCAGGGGAATCATGACTCTTCAACCATTTATGTCCCACGTTGAAAACGGTCCCCTGGCGCCTTTATTCCTGAGAGATTTTCGATCTGACCCTGGCCTACCCGAGTAAGCTCTGCCCCATACTGTAATCTGACGCATGCTAACCGACAAACAGAGACCATGTCCAGTCTCTGCACTTCCCAGGATTGGGCGATCAATTAGATGCGATCAGACAATTAATAGCATCAGAACCTCTTAGTGAGCAGGAGAGACTCATCTACCAGCAGGCCACTGACTGTCTTGGAAAGGCATTCTGGCGTTTGCAGGTTTGTGAGAAGCCTGCCCAATGTGGCATCATTTACATGTGGCCGATCAGCGTGCGGGATGAATTCGTAGGCTTTTTGCTGGACAAGAGCCCGATCGGTCTTATTCTGTTGGCGCAATATTGTGCCCAGTTATACCTGTTTCGTGGGTACTGGTTCGTAGAGGACCGCGCCCAGGAGTTGCTGTCTGCAGTAACTGCTGCCCTACCGTCACGGCTTGCACACTGGCTGGATTGGCCAAGGCAGTTTTGCTCCAGCGGCACCCTTCCTGAGTGATGCTATATTGCTTTGTTTCTCGGCCCTTCAACCTCTCTCCTCACACTCAAACGGCATCCATGGCCATCGCCTGGATCAGCGATGAACTAGCCCAAAGCGGTTAGAACACCCCCCTGACCCTCAGGCACAAGTGCCGGCCACCAGGCAGCCACATCCATCACTCCTCCTTTTCAATTTTCCGGATCCACGCCTGTCCGTGCCTCGCAATGAGGGTCCGTTTAATTCCACTCGCCCTGGTGGCTGTCGGCATATTTATATTGAGCTGGGGTATGTTCCTTTTTCTCATCGTCCAACCAGTACGCTAATGACGAGTTAGCCGCACTATCTAAGTCCTGGACAGGCTCCGGTGAAAATGTGGCATTCTGTGCGGATTGCTTAGGCTATGTCAGAGACGTCGATACGATGTTCCAAAAGAATACTGGAGCTTGGGCCAACTCGCAGTTCTTTCGTTACGCACTCGATAAATCGTGTCGAGGTCGGATTTTGATTACCGGTCGATGTCTGCAGTATCGACGCCGGCTTCTTGAGAAGCCAGCGATTTCCATGTCGCAACTTGATAGTCCACATGAGGCCTGTAGGGCCATCCAAGCCTGTAAATAAATAATATTATCCTGATTCCTGTCATATATCCGATTCTTCGTATTGAAGACTGTTGTAAAGTGTACTTGGCATCCTTCCAAGTTTCAGGGTCGAAAAGGCAGAATATAGATCTATCCTTAGTATCGCGATATACACCCCTTGAACCAATCGGCCATGGGCCAAATAGCAAGAATGATTGGAACTGGTTTGAGTTTCTCTATCGAGTCTGTGACTCGTGCTCACGTGGCGCTTGGTAGTGACGTATCCTAGATGAATTCGGGCTTTTTCGTGAATCTGGCGGAACATCCCGTCTTTAGTCACGCATTAATAGTGACGATTCTTAAGCCTACTTCACGGATACCCCAGTCACGCAGATATCCCAGTCACGTATCTGACAAATTCGCATGTGCTGATTCACGGAGCTATATCCAGTGACCGCCTGGTCATTGAAGAGGGCTTCTTGCCTGGGTATAAATGTCTCTCATCCTACCTCCCTCCCTTCCTTTCTCTCTTCCTCCTCTATCTCTCTCAAGCAGCTCAACTCTCTTATGTTTTATATATAATCTTGACTTCACCCTCACTTAGTGAGAAGCACAAGCAAGAAACAACACCTTAGGTCGATGGGGCACGGCGGGCATCATGACACCTCCCAAAGTATGCTTCTTCTCTTGACGATTACCCCTTTATACATCATGGCTAAAGGTGCAAGGCAGCTTATCTTTTCATCGCTGCATATGTACTTCATCAGGTCATGCTTCTTGCCTCTCTCACAAGAAATTCACAAGTTTGGCCATATCTGAGTGTTTTGCCTGTTCACACGGCGGGCTGTCGCAGCAACTACTTTGAACAGGACCCGCTTTAACATGTGTGGCTTGTTTGAATTTGACCTGTGTGTTGTTGATATTTTCACACGCTGTCTCGTTCCATCTCTCTATCACTTCTTCCTCTTTGCTTCTCTGACTGTTGTGTTCTCTGATGGGGCTGCTTTTGAGCCGAACACACATAGATCTGGACCATCCAGTATGATTTTACCCCCAGAACAAGCTACTGCATCTTGCTTCGTGCTTCGTGCTGACTACTATCTCTCAGCTAGTCGCATGCCACGCAGACTCGAGGAGGATCTGTCATCTTAATTAATGTCCTTCTATACTGCGATCAAACAGAGGATCGTCACATGGCTTATTCCGGCTCCTATACTCAGGAGAGGCCACAATATAAGCGTGGCGTGGCTAGTATATTCATGCTTCAATGTCATGGTCAACTGAACATTGAACAGGTAAGCATCTATTCACGAAAGTCTCGGGAGTGATCAATCTCTGATGATATTACTCTCCAGTCAGCACAAGTCAGGGCAGAAGAAGCGGCATACAACGCCCACAGAACTTGGAGATCTGCTATACATTGCTCAGAATGCTGAGCAAGATTCACAATGCTGCCTCCCTCAAAGGCGGCGATCCGATCGACTCAGAAAGTTAGGTAGATCTTGTTACGAGAACCGCTTCGGTATTCAGCTTGTCAATGACGACAAGTTATTGTCCGCTGTTGCTGCCGATGACTTACGGACTTGGCAAGAACATATTCAAACAATCTGCATTTATTGCAAAGTCCATTCTAAACAAGATGTTATTCGTAGCTTCCAGAATCATCCAGCATGTTCTACACTATCAGACGTCAGGCAATCATACACGCTGGTTATCACGGAGCTATCGGCTAAAGATTGCGGATTACCCGAGCCAGGTCTACATGGCAGGACTGAAGGCATCGACTTAGTCAATATGGCTGCGCCACTAGAGCATCTTCAGCACCATTAAGCCACTGTGCTGGGTCGGTCGGCTTTTCTGCTACCAAACCTCGTTCCAATAGTTGAAACTGAGCGAACCCAACCACCTCTGGTATGACTGTCTGTTATTGCTTCACGCTTTAATCGAGAATATCTGTGGCATCTTCCAAGCATCGGCCAAGCATCACGCGTTTGCTCGGACAGAATTTGGGGACGCATTGCCGGTCCCGCGGAGCGAAAACAATAACCGTCATTTCGCTCTTTCTCAGGAACCTCAAAGGATAGGATCCAGTCAGACTGAGGACTGCGAATCGGCTTGGAGCCACTGCTACACAGTATCGCTTGCGAAATATCTCCCGGACCTAGACACTTCCTACCTTTCCGTGACTGTGTTATCGGCCTTGACGACTGATTCGAGCAATTGAACCAGCTCATGTGTTCCCTGAATCGTTACCGGCCACCACTATGTCTGATATAATATGTCTGATACACTAAACATCTCATCGTCGGGTCTTGCAAGTTGAATAGAAACTGCAGATCCAGCAGTCTACATCTACGCGTTGTTCCTATCCGTCCGTCGAAACAGCTATACTGCAACGACCTTGGTATCCATTCCCATGCGAACAAGACCAAGACCAAAAACAAAAGCCAATTGACGATCTGATCTATCGTCCCATCAACATTTCATCTTGGACAGTATAAAGAAGTCCGAACCAACGAGATGGGTTTCTGAAGGCTCAATGACCTTGGACGATGAGCGCACCACTATCAAAAGATAACAAATATCTTATATACATACCTATACCAGAGCTCCGAAGCCAAATATATGGCCATATCTTTGAGCCTCATGGGGTTGGCCTTGTGCCACAGAGCGAGAGAAAGGTCGAAGGGAGCACTCGAGAAGGCTCCGGCCTCAACTATTTCATGGACAACTACGGCCACGTAACTCGGTTACACCCTCCCCAGTCATGCTTCATGTCCCTTCCACGAGCGGGACTTGACTTCATAATTTTTCCGATTACCACTCCGATCGCACATTCCTCGATGCAGATGGAGGAAGCGCTACTCATCCTATGCGGTCGGCAAGTTACCCTACAGGAGATCGAGGGAGCAAGGGTCAATGTGTCACGATACATGGTCTACCCACAGAGCTACGCGGACCAACAGACAGGGCGCTAATCAGCTAGGTTTCATCCGCAATCAAATTTCTGGAACATAATGGGGCGAACTACTTACTTGATGGTTTGGCTCTTCATATGCGGTACCAATTCTAGGTACCATCAACCGGACGCATTGGCTTTTGCCCCTTATCTCAAGGGATACGTACCGTCTTCCAAGCGTCGATCAGAATCCTTCGGTGTTGGATCAAAGATTCCCAAAAATCCACCCGAACGCCGCGAACATGAAAACATACGAAGACGCAATTGGTATGGTCGAAAACCAGGTATAAGGTAATGCACTATAAAGCGGGTTTTTTTCATCCATGACATAGTCGGTGTGTACCATGCTCTGGTGGGAGATTAAGGCAGGGCTAATCGAATGCCTCCAGGAAGTGATCAGACACAGCCATTCGCAAATCCGTGACACACACGAAGTTCGAGTCTGGAATATGCCTAGCACAGTCCGGCATTTGACTACACAGTGATCCTACAGACAATCTGCTTCCTGCTTATCAAGAAGGAAGAACCATCCGATACTACTTTATCCAACATCGTGGATGCCCGCCAGCTCATCCCTCAGTTGCGGTCTGATGGGTTCTATCTCTGGCTTGCATTTTCGAAATCTGGGGTCATCAACTTCGGCGCAGAGGCCGGCTTGAAGGGGTCAAGCCCTAATCACTCGAAAGCAGATTGCGGCCTTCATGCGATTAAGCTGACTCTCAGCATGGTGTGGCTCGCTAGCTAACATGTTCTTGGCGACATGTTTTCCGTTCGAATCAACTATTTTGATATCTTTGAAAGGCCAGGCGCCGCGAAGCGGAGGCCGTATGCGGCCTCCAAACTGAAGAACGGTCTCCGATGAGGGATCAGATCCAAGCGCCTCGGTATGGCATATCTGAGGAAGATTATCCACGTCTCGGTTTCCACTATCCAGCAGACCAAGAATCGTTCGTTCACACCAATCTCTCTGCACCAATGAGACACATTACGCCTACTTTATCACACCCGATAATTATCGAAGCATATATAAGACGGTCGCGATATTGAGGGAAGGGCACCACGCCGCGGTGGTTACGACATGCACAAGATGCGCTGAGGCCACGCACGTCAGGATCTCCAAAATGAGATATCTGGAGCTGCCACCTCCTATCTTGACAGGTGGACTGGGTACCTGCTCTTCGTCCCATTGCACACTCCACGAACTATGGACAGTCTATGCGGCAGCTACGTTCCGAATTGGCATAACCTTCGGCCCGATATACTCGAGGCAACAGATTGCACATGGGTATAAAGAATTACCGTTCCCGCCTTATCGTATCGGCGAGGTGTGACCGCATTCAAATATGATGAAAATGCCTAGGAGCGTCGGATGTATCACTGCGATACTCCCGTGTGTCATAAACCTTGTTGGAATACTTCTATATACTTTCACCAACTCTTGAGAGATCCCTTTGGGATTGGTCACCAATCATCCAGCGACTGGTCATTCAAGTCCGCATGATATAAGCTTATCGCAAGAGCAATTAAGCACATACGACCATAGGGTGTGGAAAACAGGGCTTCCCGTCCGCTCAGCCGTACTTAAGCCACACGCCGGGAGGTTAGTAGTTGGGTGGGTGACCACCAGCGAATCCCTTCTGTTGTATGTTTTTTTTTTTTTTTTTTTTTCATTTCTATATCCTTTTCCCTTTATCTGAAATGTCTATAAATCTGGATGGAAGCTTGTGGCTTGGATCGTGGTGCGGTCTCCACTCCGGCGGATTTGGCCAACAAGGATGGAAAAAACAGCACAGCTTCGGCCGCACCATCGCCTGGATCGAAGCAACAAGAGATCTTCTCCGAAACCACTATAGCGGTATATGTGCTTCAATATATCTGTCCATGGAGCCGACGATACCGTTGTGTCTCACTGCCTTGCTCGGGTATGACACACATTTGCAATCGCCCAACCACGACTTCTGCCTCTCAGGCCATTCTTCGAAATTACGCTGAAAAGTTGAAATCGGACATTGCACTGGACGCTTTAGCTGCCGGGACGATGTTTTTACATCAATCCTCACCTCTCACTTCAGAAGCAGAATAACAGGTGGTTTGTTTGAGTCTCTACTTCTTGACCCATACGAACGAGAGCGACATCTAGTCCAGTAGAGACATGAGCGCATCGTCCTGCGTTCCCTTTCTGACCAACGAAACACCTGACCGATTTCCGGCAATGAAGGCAAGCTTCAGAGGGCGTGAAACAGACGTCGCAGCTATCAACACCACGTCAGAGGCTTTCGGGCTGTGGATGGGAAACCCTTTCGATATACAGTAGCGACAATATATAAAAGCGCACGACACGCAGCCGAAGGACTCCAGTTCAGCCAAGTACTTGTGCGACAATCTCCAAGGCTGCGACGAGGTCCAAAAGTAACTGTCTGTCGGAAGCATGATACCCTGAAATTTCGTGTGGCTCAAACAGCACTGGCTATTGAAGGAGAGATATTTGAGATGAAGCGCTATCACCAATTTTGCGACTACTCGTCCCACGAGAAGACTAAACTCTGACCCACGTCGTCTGACGGACGCGTGGGTATGATGTGCCGATGCATCGCCGAACAAAACCTCCAGGTCGTGAAATTCTGAAAATCTATCCTACAGGCAACGGGGCACTCTAACCCTTGGATGTGCTTGGGATTATGCGCTGTCTGATTGATGGCATGGCCGCGCATGTCCCTGAAGATGGTACGATGCAGAGGCCTCAGTCTTGTCGTCTACATTCAGCCTGCAGTGTGATCTCGGAGGCTGGTGAGTTCGTCTCATCTACCAGTAGCTCAATTCCCTTTATGCCGGTAACCAGCCTCACTGTGATGATAACCTGCGCCGGGGGTTCCAACGCCAACTTGTTTCTAATTCTTCTTCGCGACAGGGTGCAGATGTTCATGAAGAACGTCGTGGTCAAGAATCTTCGACATCATATTCGAACGGAGAAGATGGAAAATGCTCCAAATTCCCTTACTGCGAACTTCAAGCCTCCAAGTTTCGCTGCTGAGCTCCGACTAGTGATCGAGGACACCGCGATCCCTCGAGAGGATCGTTTGCCAGAAAACATGCGGGGATACTTCAAGACACACCTCACCAGATACCTCGACAATCCCGTATAATCAACAAAAGATCATATTGGTTCAAGCGCTATTGTTGATGTGCACCGCACTTACAGAACAGTCGAGAGTGTGAACGCTTCACGGTCGGCGTCCAAGCAGAACCATTCGGCACGTCGAAATTATCTCTCATTCCAAGAAAGCGGCTGCAAAGCATGTGGAAGCCGGATCTGGTCTGTCAACCATTCCAATGAATGTATCTAGGGCCCGGACAATGGATGACATCGGTGCCAGTCTAAACTTTTGGCTGGTCCACTTCCAGGAAATGGCTATGAGCTGAAGCATCCTCTCCATCTCATTGTGTACAGATAAAGGACCGGAAGGTAGAGAAACTACGAGACGGTCTTTCAACAACGGCGAGAAAGGATGGTACTTGGATTGATGGACTTTTGAACATCCCTCATCGAGATCCTTCTCAAGTGAGTCATCAGCAGATACATGTCATGGGAAACAACGGATGCTAATTTGGCCAACTAGGCTCAAGGGGCAATTGATTATTCCAGGAATGTCATCGGACGAGGTTGCACGAATACCCAACGAAGTGGGCGTCGTATCTCATGCCTCGGACAATTCCATTTCCACACTGGTGATGGATAGGGTTCCTCCATTTTCACAATTCCCCACCCTATCCCGAACTGCGGAAAGACCCAAGGTCCTGGGAACGATGCTCTCTACTGGTCCACAAGTGCCTCTGCGAATATCTTCCATACGCACACCAACTCCATTCTCGGTCGCTTTCGCTCATGGACACAAACATGGGCCAAAAAGAAAGTATTCCGGTATAATGACACCCTTCAGACAGTTCTGGAGAGCATTCATATAGTTCCATACTCTCTCAAAGACATACACACGCACGTTTCATCCAGCTAACATGTATTTATCCACAAGAATCCTGATCATCATCAATCAAGGAGATGAAGAAGCAGTCAGAAGTCTCTTATAATGACGCAGACGAGAGAATATGGTTTCGGTCATTCGGCTTTCAAGCCTGATGGGTTCAGGTTATTTGCCATCTGCCAGCGGGGCTGTCGGTACAAAACCCTACATGCTCATCACAGCTCAGCAAGTGCACAGGTACCTGAACACGCTGAGTACACGGCGTGCTCGGGAGTGACATGACGCCCAGTCGGAAGATCATGTGGGCACTCTGAGAAGCAAATGAGTGTTTGGCCCAACAGAAAATAAGTCCCAGAGTTCTGAAACTTGCATTGGCGGACAAGGAGGCAGACATGGGGGCTTGGTCTCGGAACGCAATATGAAGATAATACCGAATGTCCGAGCCATTACCTAACGTCCGATGAAAGAATGACAATGAGCTTTTCCACATCCATGGGCAGTCATTTATTATATCCTAAAAGATGCGTCCAGTCTTCTTGACAGTCAAAACCACCCAACAGCAGTTGTGGGCGCTCTGACTTCGGAAAAGCCCCATCTGTATCCATTTCGGTACAAGGAGACCGCAAGGTGTTCAACATTGTCAGACCAGTTCAACAACTACCATGGAAGGTAACCGTCAACAGAAAGTACGATTGCGACGAGAAACTGAGAGTCCAGGAGATACCTCACATTATAGCTTGCTGCCGACGTCCTCGGGACGTTGAAGTAAGGACATGTCTTTCCCCCGCGTATACCTTCTGGGAAACAGTGGCCTGAATTATTCCCCTGAGTAAGACCCGGTCCGATTTATGGTCAATGATAACGAAAGTGTGCCAACATTACAGTCCTTTGACACATTTACAAGCACCTGACTTTGATTAAAGGGAAATAGAGTCATCACATATTGCGCTGGGGTGGCGAATTTGATGGTTGAGTTAAACATTGACAGGCTCCAATATCTGAAATGGCTTCGGGCTACCTCACACCATCATTTCGTGTCGGGCCCGGCTTACTCTTTCCACTCAACCATCCGAGAGGTCAGACTCACCACCCTCAATCTGCTTGGGAAATACATGGCTACATCTGGGGGACGCTGGATATGAACTATTTCTCCACTCCTCTTATCCGATGGTCGTGGCTGCAATGAAAGATGTCTACTTCACTTGTCAAGATACCGTTCTACATTGCAGTTGGATGCTCCCTCTTCACCTTCAGGGTGTCATGACGCACCCTACAGTACGTCCTTTTCAGAACGTCGAGATACACCGAGCCAACAAGTGCCTCATTAGTCTAGGCAAAAATACGAGTGGTGAAGAAAGATGATGGATGGCTAGCTATTTAGATGGGGACAATCGCACTGATAGTACCATTTTTCCTGTCACTCCCGGCGAAGTCCATAAGGCACACTGATCTTCATGACAATCAGGATCTCAGCGACAGCAATGACCAGGGCAATGTTCACGTTAGTGACGGTGTTGTCGGTGCCCCTGGAACTTGATTCGGAATACCAACTTCTTCCCAGTGTTCTTGATTTCACCGTCAAACACTACTGCAGTGTTACTGCTTCCGTCCGCCGTCTTACTTGGCGTATTGCTTTCGGAGAGATCGTCATTGCTTCTGACGTTGCAAACGATCAATAACGTCAGACTGCGCTTCTCCAAGCCTGTGGAATTGGGGATATCGGTTCTGCCGCCTGTTTTTGCTGCCGTGAAGGCAAAGGTCCTTTTGCTGAATGCGCAATCGCGTCCGGTTTCTTCCGCGGCGCCTGTTGTAACCGCGCCTTGGGTGTTCGTGCACAGTGGTGTTCTCTTCATGAGCATCTTTCGTACGCTTTCATCACATTGCTTCAGATGTTGACGGCAACCAGGGGTAGGCTCAGATCGAGCGGGTTGAACGACACTCCCGTCCTACTACTCCTACCATCTATAAACAGCATCCGGTTATATTATGCTAGATGTGTTGGTGCAGCAGCTCGAACATTGGCAGGTGAAGATCCTTCTCGAAGGACAGACCAAGTGTCAATCGCTTTACATATCTACTGCAAAGCTTTGCGGTCACGGCAGCTTCGGAAAAACCGAGATATACTGCCAAGTCAAGCAAGGCTCCACTGGTCGGCCGTCTTCGACCCTATAGATATCGACTGGATGATCCGGTTGGCGCCTAGCCCATTGAGGCTTATTCGGACATGCTCATACGGTTCACGCCCTGAGGCTAATTTCGTCGACGACATCGTCGAAATTGCTCCTGTTAATTTAACCTCAATAATGGAAGTCTACCTAGTGTGCCGTACTTGTCGGGACACACTATGTATGATTGTGACTATCCTCTGTGGTGGAGCCTTCATAGAGTTGCAGGAACATCTGCGAATTTCCGACTCTTTCGGGAATTCCACGAATCTGAATGCCGGTCAAGCATTGTTTTCTTGCTAAATCCGGTGCTTTCTATCACTCTCCCATCTGATTTGCTTCGGATGCGGCAGAAATGATCATCCATCCGCAGAGTCACAAGCATAGCGGGCTGTAATATCGTGCTATGGACGATTGCCAGAATGTTCACTTATGTCACTCTGGTAACTGCCTTAAAACTTAGAAAAACGCTGGGTGGTCACATTCTACCCATACGATGGGTCGGGCTGTTTGCCTTTTTAAAACATCGATATCGAGGAGCTCATTGCACCTGATCTATACCACGCATCAGCCCCTGTCCTGAAAACGAGCAGAAGTCCCGCGTCAGATTCTGCAGTGTGCTGAGCAACATTCGGACGATAGACGGACCCTGAGTCGACTGCGTTCTTCCTTACTAATATTAGCCAGTCGAACATTGTCGATCGCATCGCTGAATGGAAAGGGTCTAGGAGTCATCGCCAATCTCCTTAATTCCACAGTCTTTCTGAAGGACCTAACTATCGACCTCGCGTTTATCTGTGACACCAATTTGACAGTCGAACGTGTTACATGGTATCAGCAAATTTATGGCGATATCCAAGCATCGCAGGTTACACTCTCGGTCTGATGTCTATGCCCATGTTCCACAGCTCTATCCAAACGCCATTGGAATATCGAGAACCACGGCGATATTCTGGGATTCCTCAACCGACGAACGGTGTTATAACGATATACTACGGATAACACGGGCACAACGTCCATTGCTGTGTCCTTGGCCGCATTAGATTCGACTTTAATCAGCACTACAATCCTTCCGTGGATGAAGGTGTGGTCGAAATATGATGAGCTATATAATGCCTATTCGGACTTCACCTCAATCAGCCCTCTCTTGCACGGGCCTTACTCAAGAAGGATTCCGTTGATATACCCGCTCTGAGCTTCGGTGCGGAGAGCCAACTAGCTAGCTAGTCTTACTTCCACCCCATGGGTGGTGGTGTCAAGGAGTGATGAGGAAACATATAAGAAACATCTGAAAGCTTGTCTCTACTGGAGCACATTTTATCCAGCGGCCACTTTCAAGCAACATCCTTTGTCGCAGTATGTTTCCCTGGATGCTTTATAGAAAAGCGCAGGGACATTTGGGATATTTGGGGTTGAGTATCTGCGCAACATGTCGCTCCAAACATCAGTGGCGGGCTGGTCAGTTCACTTGGTGAACACCTTGCGCCAAATGACTTGCCTTGCTGATCTCCTAATTCCCGAAGAATACCACCGAGAGCCGCAGGCAAATATCACTCTCGTAGGTAGTAAGGCGCTACAAATCAGACCTTCTGCCTCTGTCGAAAATCTTTCGAAACTTTTGGTGAACCTGGATATAAGAATCCATGGACCGCGTCTATGAAGCTTGCTCAAAGTGGATGCCATGCCTAGTGAATTTATGAAAGACCGACTTTTTACCAATTATAAAAGAGACATGAAATACACATATCACTACGACGTCACATATCGTCCGTCTACCTGATACGGGGACGACGCACCTGCACAGACATAATGCTATCAAAGTGTGCTTCGACATAGGCGACCTCATCCCAGATGAAGCGTGGTCAGCCGTGGTAACTGAAAACAGCCTCTTCACACCCCCGGAGGTGTATGCCATCAGATACATTACCGATCGCATGAGCCACTCATCACCGGATCATTAATTCGACCAAACAATACTTGAAGATCGCAAAAAACGGCTGGCTTCCCTATACACTGCGGAAGGTTCGAATACCAGGAAAAAGCGGCAGCGTTCCCGAGTCTTTCTGATACCCGTGCTGCTAAGACCTTCGTCCGAGAGCACGGGCTTTAGTGCATGGCTATCATATATCTTACAAATCATGATAAGGTCTACTCGAAGTATGTCTTCCTCAATTGGTACATTGAGTACACAATCTCCCGATCGATGAGTGGGATTATTTAAAAAACCCGAGAGTGCCTACGCCTCAGTGGCTGATGATATTGTGGCTGTCACTGTCATGGTGACAGGTTTATGAAGTTGGAAGAAGTCTGCAGAGGGAGGTGGCATTCGTCTTGTGTTGTCACCGTTATTGCTCTCCCGATTTCCCATGTTGCGTGGGCTATGTAGCAGCTCGTTTATGTTGCATATGGATGCCTGTTCTCCTGGAATTGTCTGGGTGATATTCTTACTATGACTACTAGGGTTCGGGACTCATCTGCGGGGATTTATTGATGGAAAGGATGGGAGGGTACCATGGAAAAGAAATAGAGAAATTGAAAGGTTATAATGGCATAGACTGAACTCTCTTTCTACTGCCTACCATTATGGGAAGGAATATATAGGCAGAATCATGATGGTTCTGGTTGCGTTGATGATGTTATAATGATATGATCTGGGTGTTCTGTTGACTGATATACACATTCCGATTTACGCATCCCAGACAGATTTCAAGATGTATGATTGTCTGATACATGCTCGATAGGGTACACCTTTTCAACCTGTTTGAGGCAACACTCACTTTTGCGCATCTTATTCTACCTCCACTCAAAGACACACAGTGAAATAAGAAGTTGATAGTTCTTTGTGCCTTTCAGTAAATATCTAAAATATTCCTGACTAACGAAGATAAATATAAAGAGTGTTGTTTAGATCCAGCCTTTAAGAAGTCGTATGCCCTCTTTAAATCTAGTACTTTGCTCTTGATTTCTCTAATTCACGTTCATTATCCGCAAATCAAAGCCATCCATCATTCTAAAAACACTAAAATCCTCTAATATTCTAGTCCCAAAAGCCAACAACAAACAGTCTATTGCCGCCTATACTCCCCATTCGCAATCATCTCATCAATAGGCCTCTCCGTAACCTTCGTAGCTTCGATCCCAGAAGGACCCCCACAGTAAAAAGTAGCCTGCAGAACCGCCTCGCCAATATCTTTCTCGGTAAAACCGTTGATGATAGCGCCACGAGTATGATTCAGTGCGATCAACATACCCAGGTCTGACTCTACTTTTAGCTATAGTTTGATTCTCTAGAGGAAGTTTATCTCAGTTACTCAGTAGGTTTCGTTGCTTCAGCTCAAGTTCAGGTCTCGTCCAAATGTGACCACAGCACCATTCGGTGACGAGTTCCTGGCCGGGACGTGAAAAGTCGCTGGATCCTTCGGTTAGGGCCCTATCGACGTAGGTGTCTCTGACTACGGTTCTGCGGAGGTTTTTACCTTCTTCAAAGAGGGTTTCGTGGAAGTGGTTAAGCTCGGATTTCTTGGTCATGGTGGGGGGGGGCTGGTCTTTTGGTCTAAGAGGACTGGAGAATGGAGAGGGATGGAAGATTGTAATGCTTTTTCGGTGATGGGAGAGCAGAATAATACATCAGAAATACACCTTCTTGATACGCAGTGTTCTCAACGTGTTACATCGCTTCTGCTTCCCCAAGCCCTGCAAAACTCTCTCGATCAAAGATCGGCATCCCTAACTGGGCAGTGGGAATCACAGGAAGTCTAACGTCCCAAATCATTATGAGCGTATTATTTGAGTTTGGACTAGTAAGGTGTATTGCATCTTATAAGCCTTACAATTGGGGGTGGATCATCCACGAGCTGGTCCAGAGCCTTGCAGTGGTAGTCCTTAAATTGGATAATCCGGGGCCTTTTTTTCGACGTTTCATCAAATCGCGGGTCAATTGAGACAGGGATTTTAGTAGATACCCTTTCCAGACAACAAGCACATGAAGATGCTCAGGTCCACTATTTCGGGTAAAAGATAAAAATGTCATAGATGCGTACATTTGATATGTTCCCAGAGGTGACTGAGTCGTCCGAAACTTTCTTTTCTAGTGCAGCCGGCCCATTGGCAACGTGTCATAGGCTTTCTGATGCCGTGTCTTGGATATTTGTTAGCATTTCTGTTAATATAGATAAGATATATTTGAGGAGAATAGCTTACTCTTTGAAAAGACCATCGTTGTGGTCAGTCCTTAGATGTTTCTGAAACTCTTGTCTATCGGCAAATTTTTGCCCACAGCCTGCCACAGGACAGGCAGAACCATACTCTGTATGCCTCTCGAGAATATGACAGAGGAGGACCTCCTCTCCCTCAAAGAAATGTGATTCAGTACAGCCCATCCATTGACACCGACCGGGAAAGAATCCGGTGTTTTCACTTTGGGATGAATTAGCCTTTCGGAAACTACAGAAAGACAGGGGTTGTTGTAATTACCTCCTGTGAGGTTCTTCCTGATTACGGTTTTTCACTGGTGCCTTTCCCTTTGTTTGTTTTTGTTTTGACTCTTTCAATCCGGCAAAGGGGGATTCAGGGAGCCTAGAGGGATATCCTGCCTTTTGCATTTCACTTTCGTCAAAAGAGTGATAGGAATCGGTCCGTCCAGCGCCTCCGGCCCGGAGATGATCGGTATCCAAATTTGCAGCCATCTCCATGTGATCATCGGTGGATTGGCTCTTAGCCAATGGTATTGACATCAATGCAAGGTATGTAAGATGGTCAGCAATGTGCTCCTCGAGATCAGCCCGATTTCCTTCACCACACAACGGGCAGGACTGAAAGACAGGACCAGAGGGTCGACTACTTCTCTCCGCGAGTATGGATAACTGTGGTTGGATGCTTTTGTGCTTTCGGCGCATGTGCTCTTCGTACTCGCTTTTCTCATAGAAGACAAGGACACCGTGCGCCCGTGCGGCACAACGCCATCGCGGCCTATGTTGGCGCATATGGTTTAACCATTCGTCTTTGCCATTGTATAACTTGTAGGGAGAGTCACAGGGGTCGAACAAACAAATATAGAGGTCGAGGTCGCCTTTGACATGATCACTTAGGATTCTTTAACTCAATTTCTCATGCAATAGACCTGACGTCAATTCAGGCATCGTGACTTACATCCACTTCTTCTGATTCATAGCAACTGAACTAGGGAGAGCACAGCAACAGTAAGGACAATTGACCTCCCTGGCGCCTTCCGTACAGATTGACCACTCGCGTTCCAGATCTCGTTTTGATTCCAATAGCCTGACTACGGGCAGATCACGGTGACTTTCGCTAGGCAATGAAGGTATAGGTGGTTGACCGCCATGAAGGTAGCTGTTGTTCCCCTGTAGGAACTTCTGGAGTGTCGTTATATGATTATTTTTGAGAGTCGTTAATTTCTGAAGAATCGATGCTATGGGTGCGGGAGGGAACTGGAGGTGATCGCTGTCTCTCCGGCATGATGTGTTCGCCCAGCTGAGACGAGACATGGTGTGTACTGCTTTCAATTTTTCCAACTTTAGCACCATCGGACTCAACAAAGAGGAGTCACAAGGATTTTCTTGTTTGGCCTCAGATGCTGGCTGTGCTGGAGGGGATTCTCGATGACTGCGACTTGGAGACAATTCTGGGACAGGCACGCCCCTTGATAGAACATCAGAATAATGAGGGGGGGTTCTCCAGGATGGGGAGCGCCAGGAGAGAATTCTAATTCGCGTTCGGCGTAGCCGCATGGCAGCTGCCAGCCTGTTCCGGAGTGATTTATCACATTTTGGGAACTTATCTTGAATGACTTCCGAGTCAGATTGATCAAAGCGTGAGTGCTTGACATCCCCGCCGACATTATAACTCAGTGTAGAGGCTGGTGTGCCTAGGTTATGGAACTCTCCGATCCCATTGGGTATTGCTCTGGAAAGTTTGTGTATTAAGTCGGTTTCCTCTGCTATTTCCTGGATGATAGGGTCTAGGTCACTAGCCTCAGATAAAGAGGAAGATGACCTGGAAAGAGTCGTTCCTACTTCAGGAGGGCTGTCTATCGCTGACAAAACTGTAGCACTCTTGCGTTAGCCAAACATTATCTTACACGATATAGCATAGAGTTGATGTTACGTCGCTGAATATGGTCGTTCAGTATCCGGAGCAAGCGACGAAGCGGTCGTTGAACACGAAACGCATCGCGAAGGCGGTAATCAAGGGAGCTCTTCGATGCTGCAAAGATCCCTATATTGGAAGACCAGATCGAGAACTGTCCAAGTTGGTCTTCGATTGCTGACTGGTCCCGTACGGTGAGATGGCCAAACCGAGCGAGACATTTGGTGAAAGTTTCTAGACAGAGGTTCGCAGATTCCGCTAGTGTTACAGTCTTCCAGGACTCCGTACCCATTGCGGCCGGCAGAGAAAGAAAGAGAAGTCTAGCGTAGTTTGGGGGTCGAGGAAGGAAAGAAGCTGGTGAGTTGGGGAAGCGCGAGGCTGAGCTGCACTAGTAGTTGCCCTACCCCGCACCGCATCAACCAGTCTCACTTCACCGTCGACCTTCTTTATTCGTTTCATCTCCCCCTACGACTGCCACTCCTATATGATCTATAAGGCGCGCCTTGGCTATGGTTTGTGGCCTATAATCGGACTACAAATGATGCCAATCCAGGTGAGGAGTCCATTATACGCTGTGCCCTTCAGGTTAGTAAGCTTTGTCTAACTCTGGGGGTGTTTGAGAAGACCATCCACCTTCTTCGTGACTGCCTCGAGCCGTTTCGCGCTGTTGCAGACTACTTTGGAGATTCTGAACATCGAGAGCTGCGGATATTTTTCTGTCATCTCAATGCATGTTGCCTTCTTCTAAATCAGTATCTCACACCTCGCCAAAATTCCTCCCCGGAATGGGCCGCCGAAGTCGAGCCACTGGTTGACCCGGTGCTGAAGGAGTTGGAGGGATTCCACCGATTATCGGTCATGCCCGCGTACGAATCAACCCTTCCACCATCAACACAATTTCCAAAATTGACCACATTGGCCCACTACTGGAGTTTATGCGGTGACATTGGCCGAAGAATGCATCACTTCTGGGGATGTCTGGATTTGAATTGTCACCATCGAAGATACAAGATCATCCTCTTGCTCCGCGGGTGTGTTGCGGCTTTGCATTTACAGCACCCCAGCATTCCACCTGCCCGAGAGCATCGTACAGTGCTTGGGGTAACAGGCAGACCTTCTTCAGTTTCACTGAGCGCCAACACGGTATTCCAGGCGCTCTTCTCTTCGGCCAGAGCGTGTTCCCAAGTCCACACTCACCAGTCCGCTGCCAGACTCCGAATAGCGACCCACCGAAAACACGATCACGATCGATGCAGGTTTGAGGGAATGGTCACACTGAGTGCGATCTATAATAGTTGGCAAGAAACCCACATCAATGTCGATGTCTTTGGTAGTCCTGTGAAGGAGAGATCAAATATCAGTGATGCGTTAACACATATTAATCATAGTGCGAATGGGCCCAAGCGCCGTCGGCTGGAGGTTTTGCGACTATGCGAAGAAAGTCGACTGGAGGTGGTGAGACTCTGTGAACAAATTGATAAGCTGAGAAAGATGCCACCTATGTGCTTGAATCTGTGGGTCGAGGATGGCAAACTATGGAAAGACCATTCACTTCGAATCGAGCATCCCATACACACATCAAAACTCCAGGTCTCGCTAAGAGATATCATAAAAAGTCGACCGACGCGTCTTACAGAGAAGATGAAGCGTGTTCTTTCCGTTCTTCTTGCGTATTCCGTCTTACATCTTCATGGCACGCCATGGTTGCGACCCTCAAACTTCCATTCCGATAATATCTTCTTTTACGGTACTTCCACGGCGATACCGCTAAAACCGTATATTCAGACAAGTTTGGCTGAGACGGTAGATAACCCCAAACATACGAATCAGGACGGCGAGGTTGAACCCGATGATTTACCTTTACATCCCTATCCGGAGATCGTCATGCTGGCCGTCATGCTCATAGAGTTGTACGTCGTGCAGCCACTGCATACTTTGGCTAGTCAATTTGGGGTACAGGAGTGTGATGATTTAGAGTTGGTAGATGAGAATACACGATATATGGTTGCAATCGCCGCCTTTGATCGCTTCAAAGATGAATTTCCAGACAACTATCGAGAGGCAGTGGACAAATGCCTCGATCCTAACATCGCGTTGGGTCCAGATAACGAAGAGCTTAGCGAACAGGCGTTGAAACATTTAATATCTGAAAGCATTGTTCAGCCTCTTGAGGATGAACTTCATCAAGGCTTCGGAAACACCGTCCATATTGACAAACTGGACGACATTGTGCAGAAAATGGATATTAATTCATGGGGACAGATACAACCCACTACACCTTCCCTACCAGAGTCCGCTGCGGCTTCCTCTCTTAGTCACAATGCCTTAACTTCCCAAGGGATCAAGGTGTCTTCCGAAGAGTACATATCCTCTAAACCTTCCTTGAAGCGTGCGAAATTTAGCCACCGAGATTATACAGTTGGATGGATTTGCGCCCTTCCGACAGAACTGGCGGCCGCCCAGGCAGTCCTGGATGATATCCACCCACCATTACCTCAAAATGCAGCCGACCAGAACAATTATACACTTGGTCGAATAGGATCGCACAACGTTGTCATGGCCTGTCTCCCAGCTGGTGTGATAGGTACAGTATCTGCCGCCAGAGTTGCAGATAACATGATGGCTACCTTCTCGTCGCTTAAATTTGGCTTGCTGGTGGGTATCGGTGGCGGTGTCCCTGGTGTGAAAGACGTCCGTTTGGGGGACGTTGTTGTGGGAGAGCCGACTGGGCCATTTGGGGGAATCATCCAGTACGACTTTGGCAAGACCGTACGAAGTGGCGAGTTGCACCGCACAGGATCTCTCAATCGACCGCCGGATATGCTCTTGACCGCTGTTTCTCGTCTCATGGCGGATCATCTTCGAAAACGACCGATCCTGGACAAGTATATCACTGAAATCGTGGAAAGGTATCCTGATATGAGTTCAGTATACTCGCATCCTGGTGTGGAGCATGACCTCCTCTTTGCGAGTCACTACGATCATGGTACCCTCATAAATGGTAGTTCCTGCGATAGATGCGACCGTGCGAAATTGGTCAAGCGCCAACCACGACTTTCTGCTGCTCCCCGTATCCACTATGGACTCATCGCATCTGGTAACAGTGTAATGAGAGACGCCAAGACTCGCGACAAATTGCGGGACAAATATGACATCCTCTGCTTCGAGATGGAAGCAGCTGGAATTGTCGACTCGTTCCCTTGCCTGGTGATTCGAGGAATCTGTGATTATTCCGATTCGCACAAAAATAAGGCATGGCAGGGGTATGCGGCTGCGGCTGCGGCTGCTTATGCCAAAGAGCTTCTGAGCGTCATAGTAGGGACTCAGATTAACAATTCGGGCGACTGGACACTATGCTATGGAAGTAATTAGCGGGCATCGGGCGTTTCCGTTTTCGTGGTCGCTACTACCACAACAAGTATTCTAGAAACTAGGCTAAACAAAAAAATTTTTATACGCATCACTTTTCAAACAACATATGAATAGCCAATGCCAGAGTAGGTTCCCGTGACATTGAGATGTTGTAAGGCGAACTGCAGTGTTATTAAACTTTGGGTAATAGTATCATTCAGAGTACTAAGATACCAGAACAAAAATGATCTCACTACAATATAATCCTTCGGTCTAGTACTTCAATTTCAACTCGCCACCCCAAGCCCATTATCGACTACAAAGCGCTAAGTGTACCAGACGCGATTCTTCTACTGCACACTAAACCGTCCTCTTCTCGAAAACCAGTACTGGCTGTCAAGTCACATCAAATTACGTGTTCACTTAACTAAACTTCAACCACCTATGTCTACTGCCCATTCATCCCGTTCCTTGAAGAAATACCCGTAGGCGCGGGTATAAACCCAACCCCGACAAGGAACTCAGCTCCCATCCTAACAGCCACCTTCAACCGTACCGGAGTATCACCAGATACTCCTCGAGCCCTACCAGCGACTCTCTCGTTCCCCTGCAACCATCCATATACATGTTTCAATGGCCAGAGCGGGTGCTGCTCCCTTGCAGCTTCAATATCCGCCCCGACTAGATCCATCCACGAAGCTAGGCTTACTCCTTCCAGCTTGTACCCCATATCCTGCAGTGTAGCCCAAAACTCTCTCCAAGCCATGCCTTGTGTAGCATATTCATCGCCTAAAATATCACTTCTCGTACTGAATGTCGCCTCGAGAACTGCTTCTGCAGTGGTAGTAGCATCGGAAATGGATAGCCATCCCTCCGCGTCCTCTCCGTTGTATACACCCAATCGGATGCATGTTGCTACCAGCCGCCATATATAGTCAGTAGTATTTGAGTAGCCTTCAGTTGGTGTTCCGATGACCCATCCTGGGTTTATAACAGCAATATTTCCTGGCAGGTTGGGGGTAGAGCTTCCCGGTATTTTGCGTGTTGCAGCGCGTCGGACGACGACCTCAGAGACCAACTTCGTCTGGCTATAGGGGATAGCATCGGTAGCAGACAGCTCCGCCACAACGTCCTCCTCTTCATGGATTTTCCATGGGCGACCACCTGTCATATAGACGAATCTCATATTGGGACATCTCAGTGCCACTTGCAACAATTCCATGGTCGAGCCGACGTTGGCAGCCTCTAGAACGTCGTAGCCCTTCATCCAGTGCACGGTAGCACCGTTCTGTATGATATAATCCACTGTTCGACCAGAGCTGAGAGTTTCCCAGCGGGTTGGGTTAAGTCCGAGTTTTGGTAATGTTAGATCTCCTCGCCAAACCTCGAGCTTTTCTGCGTGATGGCCCGTCCACCAGAGGGCTTCTTTAGCCATACTGATAATGCGCTGTCTAGCAGCAGCATCTGTATCACCACGTACGAGACAGATGACGCGGCTCACCTTGGAGTTGGATAGGAGTTGGCGGAGGATTTGAGTACCCAGGAAACCGTTGGCGCCAGTCAAGAAGACGGTGAATGACCCCTTGTCTCTACGGCTTGAGGGATGCTTGAGAGTTGGGCTATTTCTGCCTGAAAGTGTTTCTTGAGCAGCCCAAACCCTAGAATCATGTCGATTAATTTCTCTCATGAGGTCGACTCCAGTGGAAGTATGCTCGGCGGTGGAAGGGCTAGTACCGTTCTTTTGGTAGTGGAGTACGTACTCGGCTAGGCTTCTGATAGTGGTTGTCTTGGCCATTACATATTGCATGTCGACTTGGACGTTGAAGTGGCGTGAAACAAATGAGGTGAGTTCCATCATATTGACGGAGTTCAGACCAGAGGAGTGTAAAGAAATATCTTTGTATTCCGTTTGTGCGTTTGGATCTCTGTTCTTCACCCACGAAGGACGCATGGAATACACCTTCTGGGCGATGGTATATGCAAGATGGTCATTCTGCAGTATAGATTTGCCTTGAGAGTAATCACTGTTAAGGGAGGAGTCGGAAGTGCCATCGAAGACGTGTCCTTCACTCAAGAGAAGCGACCGGCCTATCTCACGAAGCTGTTTCCGATCAATCTTTCCCGTTGGCGTTAGAGGAAGTTTCCCCATGGAGACAAAAATGTCGGGAATAATAGACAGACGGCGTGAAATCCGTTGCATGACCTCGTCGGTCATTTGGTATGGCTTTGGAGTGACTGTCGTCTCCTTGCTGGAAGAAATAGCATTGTTATCCGAGTGGATAAAAGCTACCAGCACCGGTTTCGGCTCCCCGTCATCCTCCAGTACAACGACTTCGGCCACGACCTGAGTCGCTTTCGTTGGCAAGGAAGCCAAAACATGGTACTCAATATCTCCGAGCTCCACCCGCTGACCACGTATCTTGACTTGGTTGTCCTTGCGCCCCATGAATGATAAGCTTCCATCCTCGTTGTACTGCACCAAATCACCAGTTTTATAAAGACGACCACGGCGGCCGGGATTACTTGTTGAGCCCGTGAGCAGCCATTCGGGGTCTTCCACAAATGCATCTCCTGTCTTTTCTGGGTCGTTCATATAGCCTAAGCCAACAAGGGGTCCCTCAAGGAGTAATTCACCGGTGGATCCTAGCGGTACCAACCGATCATGATTCTCGGGATGTACAATCCAGGTTGTCACACCTGTGCCTTTTCCAATCCGGATTGCTTCATCTGTGTTGGATGGACGAGCGTTGATAGTGCTAATCGGTGTGCACTCAGCAGGTCCGTAGGCGTTTATGACTCGAACATTGCTCGGCCGCCACCGGTCAATATCGCTCCTTTTAACGGACTCGCCCAGAAGTATCAACGTCTCGAGGTCGTATGCCCTCTCCGGGTTTAACAGACGCGCTACTGTCGGTGTTAAGTTACAAATGGTAGGGCGCATAGCCGCTATGGCACTGCCGATGTCACCCTTGTAGCTCTCTTGCGATGGTATGCACAGACATCCTCCAACCACAAGTGTGGTTAGAATGTTATGGATCGCGGCATCGAATGAATATGATGCACCATCCAAGACTCGTGAGCTGACCGTATAGTTCAAAAATTTCGATTGATATTGTAGAGCAGAACAAAAGTTCTCGTGTGATACCATGACTCCTTTGGGTGTCCCCGTGCTACCAGAAGTAAAAACTGTATATAGTAGGCTGGAGGGCAGTGGAGATTGTCCCGTAATGTTTTTGGTATGATCTTCCATATGGCAGGGAGCCTTGGACAAGTCTGGACCCACTTGTATCACCATCTTGGATAAAAGGCGGCTTAGATCCATGTTGGCTTCGGAGGAGAGCAATATCTTGGCTCTGACTGATTGAATGATAGAGCGCAATCGGGAGTCTGGTAGAGACGAGTCGAGCAATACGAAGCCTGCACCTGTCTTGAGAGTCCCGAGGATGGATACTATGGCCCACTTTGATTTCTCAAAGTAAAGTGGAACCACATAATTCGTGCCCAGTAGGGATGGACCGACTCCAAGATGATCGAGCTTGGTTGCCAGGTTCGTAGCGAGGTGATCTAGCTCACCGTATGTTAGGTCTCCATCCCACGCATGTATTGCTATTGCGGTCGGCTGTTCTTCTACCTGCTTCTCCACCATATCATTGATAGTTGCTTTGACTGGGGATGGGACGATGTTATTCCAACCCCATATGCGCTCGAGACTCTCGGGGGGCACTGAGGGAATATCCGTGATTCGGTTGTCGGATTGTGCTTTGCGGAGCTGCTCTATCACAAATTCGAGTCCTTGTAGTAAGTCCTGGACGATCCACGGTTTGATCACGTTGGAATCGAATCTGGCGCTGACATGTCCTGTCCCAAGCTGCACCTCCAATACAAGAGCGTAAGTGTTGTCCCACTCCGGCTGTTGCCACCTTTCCCACACCCCGAAAGTATCATCAGCTTTTGCAAATTCCTCGGATTGAATAATGAGAAGAGTCTGGAATTTGCAAGCCTGACGAGCATCCGAGCTGATTTTGGCAATTTTGTGCAAACCGAACTGCTCAAATGGGATCATGGTCGTCATCTGCCGCTGAATGCTTTCAAGGTATTCCATAACGGTTTGTGACTGCTGTATCTTGACGTAGAGTGGGATCGTCGCAATTGTTGGGCCTACTATCTCCTCGATACCAGTAATAGGAGCGCTTCGGCCTGATGTGGTAATCCCAAACACTACTTTGTCTGAGTTGATCCTGTGACTGAGGAGGAGAGCGCAGGCTGAACGGACAAGTAAAGCGGGCGTAACGCCTAGTGTATGTATGTTTGTAGATGATACTTTATGTTTTATTTCACTGTCGGTCTTCACCCGCTTTACTGACGACGGAAGAGTTGGGAATGGTTCGCAGTCACATTCAGCAAGGTTATCCCTCCAGTAATCAACAGCGCGTTCGTTACTCTGGCTCTGGATGTATTTGATGAAGGCCTTAAACTCTGGTTGAGTAAGTCTCTTGGGCATGCCATTATACGCATAGCTTAGCCTTTGCAGCAACAGTGACATTGACCAGCCATCGTATACAGCATGATGAAGGGTCAACACAAACCAACGGCGATCGGCCTTTTTGTCTGTGACAAACGCGCAGCGCACGAGAGGCTTTCCGAGGCCCATGGGAGTTGCTTTGTCTTTCTCAAGATATTGCTGTAGACTTTTTGCATGAATCCATTGCATGGCCTCCCTCAGGACCACCTGCAAGAAACCAATGTCGCTATGTTGTATGATCCTTGTTCGTAGGATGGGCGTACTTTGGGCCAATTTGTCCCATGCGCAACAGAATTCTCTCGTATCTATATCCGGACGCAATTCCAAAACTCGCTGCATCATGTATGTACCTGGATTTTGTAATGATAGATACAAGAGACCTTCTTGTAGGGGTGTACAAGGATATGCGTCCTCCACTGTATCGGGATCCAGCTGATAATAGGCCACAATCTCCTGAAAGATTGCTTCATTCCACCCACTTCCCAAAAGAGAGTAAGGCAAAATCGGTTCAACGGGTCTAGCACGCTCAAGGCGACACCGACCTTCCAGATTAGCGAGCGTGGGATACTGGAAGACCTCGAAAAACGTCAGCCCGAGACCAGCCTGTTGAGCCTTGGACACGACCTTCATTGCTGCAATAGAGTCACCTCCTAACCGAAAGAAATTATCTTGAAGCCCGACTGATACCGAGTCAATGCATAGAACGTCCCCCCAGATTCTTTGGAGCTCAATTCCCACGTGAGATGTTGGTTTTGTCTTACCCACGTGGCTTTCATCCTTAACGCATTGCTGGAACCACAAAGTACCTATTTCCCGCAGCTTTTTCCGGTCCAACTTGTCTGATATGGTTCTGGGGAATTCACGTGTGGACAGGAAAAAAGACGGTATCATATATGTTGGCAGGGTCTCACCTAGTACCTGTATGACATCAAGGGGCACATGGTATATCTCCGTAGAAGTCATTTCCGGTCCCTCGGTATTGGCCGAGGTCTGACGTGGCAGAATGAAAGCTGCCAACACTGTGCTTGATTCCTCCTGTTTGACTGTAATTGTCTCAACTATAACCTGTTTGGCTTCTGGCAAATGCTGCTCCAAGCAAAACTCTATTTCTCCGAGTTCCGCTCGCTGCCCGTGAATCTTAATCTGCGTATCCTTGCGACCGACATAGGTCAGGCTTCCATCGTTGTTGTAGTGGACAAGATCCCCTGTTTTGTACAAACGTTGTCCGCATCGTCCTGGATGATTGGGTCCACCTTGTCGTAGCCATACTGGGTCCTGGATAAACACTCGTGCGGTTCTTTCTGCATCTTCCAAGTACCCTTCGCCCACTAGTGGTCCTTCTAGAAGTAGCTCACCAGTTTCGCCAAGGGGTAGTAGACGGTCGTGGTTGTCTGGATCGACGACCCATGTCACTAGTCCTGCACCTTTGCCTAGTCGAGTGGTCTCCTGTGGACTCGCCGCGCTGTTGTTGATGACAGCGTAGGGAGTGCACTCGCTAGGTCCGTATATATTGCTGATCCTCACTTTATCCCACCAGCGTTGAACGTCGCTGACACGCAAAGCCTCGCCGAATAACAAGAGCGTTGCTAATGTTGGGGTGTCAGCAGGGCTCAGCAACCTGGCAACTGATGGGGTAAGCCCGATAGCATTTGCACGGAGAGACGTTATGCTTTCAGCCAAGCTATTTCTCCGGTCTTGCTCGGATGGCACGCATAAACAACCTCCTGCGGCGAGGATCGTAAACGTGTGGCTGAGTGAAGCATCAAAGCCATTGGAAGAGAAGTCGTAGAATCTGGTTTTCTTAGTAAACCCCAGGAGTGGCAGTTGGTAATGGAGAGATGATGCATAATTGGTATGCGTTACTACTAATCCCTTTGGTGAGCCCGTGGAACCTGATGTAAAGGCTAAGTACATGAGTGACGATGGGTCGACTGGTGGCGGGTCTTGTCCTTCCAGGTTATTCATCGCCGAGAAGAAGGTCGAATCTATGGCAACGACGGTCTCAGCCAATGATGCCGCGAGTGTGTTGCTTGAAACAGACGATAAGATCATATTTGCGTTTACGCTTTCAACAATGGCGTGGAGACGCTGTTTGGGGAGTGATGTATCAAGCATAACAAATGCCGCACCAGCCTTGAGCACACCCAGCATAGCTACAGTTGTCCACAGCGATTTCTCAAAGCAGAGAGGCACAATCATGCCAGGTCGTATTTCAAAAAGAATGAGCCATTTTGCTAGTTTCGTGGCGAGCTGGATCAACTCTCCGTAGTGCAATTCGCCATCCCAAGCAGAAATAGCCAGTGCATCAACTTGCCCTCGTGCCTTTTCTTCGCATATGTCGTGGACACAGCGGATGATTGGTGGTGGGCATATCTTGTTCCATTGCCAAATCTTTCTCAGGTCCCCTTCCGGTATGTCCTGGAAGCTCGATGCGGCGGTATCTTTCCTATCGGGTTTTCGTGTCGCGCTTGACATTGCGGTAATGGTGGTGAAGCGGTAATTTTATTGGGGGGTTTCTCGCTTTTCGTCTTCTAGGTCACACCAAAATAGGAATGGATGTTTCTATCATTCCTGTCTTACTTGAGTTCGCAGACTCATGCCGATTTTGCAAGTAAAGTCGCATACCAAGCGCTTGGATAATTCTTTTAGATTGTCGCACAGTGTACAAGTACCGATTTTATCCAGAGAAAGCGCAGGAACAAATTCTGTCGGGCGGATCAAGTGACTATCAAGTAGCATCATACAACATATATGTCTGCCCCTCGTAACTGTCAGCAACTGATAGGATCAACTCTCTCGAAGAATAGATGCGCAATGCAGACGCTAAACGTACATGACGAAGGACTAGGTGCAAACCACTGCATAGCTGGTCGTCAGCGACAAAGCGATAATCCCTGCTCAAAGTGTATCAAGGAAGAAAGAATGAATATATCTGACTACTGCAGCCCTTTTCGTATTGTCCAATAACAAGTTCACCTGATACTTTGCTGAATGAGCCCCTCCTAGCATTTCAGCAAACCTGGATAGAAAGGGGTTCTTCGACCTTGCTTTTCGTCAATTACATTGTCAATAACTTAAGAAGCGAGGGTGCACAGTATAAGTCCTTTGTCATGAGAAGTCATGCCACCAGTCAAAGACGGAAATTCGGTTGCACATGCTGACTCTGCCGGCTGGGAAGATTAGTACTTAGGAGCAAGGAGTTTACCACAACGGATTCGCATGCATCTGAACGATGCCAGGGATAGACCTGCAGAAGATTTCGATGACATACTCCGGCAGGCTTCAGTTGGCTCACACACCCACCCCACAAAAAGCACTAAAGGTCGCACTAGCATACCTCCTAACTCCTTCAAGCTCAACATTCGAGTTACACTACTGGTTCTCAGTTATGCCTGAATGGAACGAAATATACAAAGCCATTTCAAATGGTGAAGTTTTGATGCCGGATGATGATGGATATGCTGCCACCCTTAGGAGATGGAGTAAGGCGGCTGAAGTGAAGTCTGTCAGTTAAGCCCCCGATCTCCTGATTACCACTTTCATCATATCTCTCTGGGACCATACTGACTCATTCTAGGACGTGGTAGTCAAATCGACTAGTGCTGAAGAGGTAGCTGCGGCGGTGAAGTTTGCCTCCGCCAGCAAGCTCTCCCTGGCTGTTTGTGGCGGTGGTCACTCGACTAGCGGGGCTTCATCATCAGAAGGCATGCTCATACATCTCGGAAATATGCGAGAGGTCGAAGTGGATGAGACTAACATGACTGTGTTGTTTGAGGGCGGATGTCTGTGGGCCGAGATTGACAAGCCATTAAACTCCCGCGGATTAGCTGCCGTCGGGGGTGCAGTCAACCACACCGGGGTAGGGGGTTTAATCCTAGGTGGTGGCCATGGATGGCTGACAGCGAAGCATGGCCTCGCGATCGACAATCTCATAGCAGTCCAGATCGTTACTGCCGATGGGTGCATCCTTGACGCCTCTGAAACAGAAAATGCAGACCTGTTTTGGGCCGTCCGTGGAGCTGGGGCGCAGCTTGGCGTCGTAACGCGATTTCTGTACCGCGTCCACCACCAGGAAGAGGTATGGAGCGGGATCCTCGCCTTTGCACCGGACTCCCTACCCGAACTTGTGGCATTCGCCAATGAGTTCCACAATCGAGATAATCGCGAAGGTCATTGCTTGACTATCGGCGTGGGCCACACGCTGGATGGGACGACACGTATCCTCACTGCTGTCCCACTTTATCAGGGTTCGGATGGGGAAGCCAAGAGCTACTTCTCAGGACTTTTAAACATGAGACCTATCATGGACTCAACTAGAATGATGTCCATCGCCGAGGTCAACACCTTACAAAACCCATTGTGCGAGTACGGGATGCGCCGTCACCAAGGTTCTGCGAATGTCACGATGCCCCTGCAAATAGAAGCTTTTCAGCGAATGGCGGATATGGTCTGGTCGTTCCATGATGGCCATCCGAATGTTACTGTTTGCTCTATGGCAGTGGAACTTTTCTCCACCCACAAGCTACGCGAAGTACCCCAGCATGCTACTGTATACGCCAATCGCGGGGCGTACTATGATGTTGTTACCATCTTTGGATGGACCGATCCCAGCTTGGATGCTACTGTTCGTCAATTCAATGCTAAGTTATGCGCGACGATACGGAATGTCAACGGATATGAGCGTCAACGTCACGGTGAAGGGGACCATCTTGAGAAAGGGCCAGTGGGGCGTTATCTAAATATGGAGAACGAGCCGGTGAAGCCTAATGACGCATATGGAGACAATTTGGAGAGGCTGAGGATGGTGAAGACTAGGTATGATCCGGAGAACATTTTTCATAAGTGGCATGACGTGGTTGGTGGAGATTGCGGGAAATGATGGAGAGCTGAACATTTTTGGTATCGATACATAGGTCTACAGCTTACTAGTTCCTTATATTTGGCATATGAAGTATTGCATTTAATAGCAATTGCACATGGAGTGAGAGTACTTGTCACCAGTTCGCAGGCGGATCCCTGCAAATTAGAACAATATATCAAGGCAGCGGTAGTACGAGCTATGTCCGATAATGGCCGGTCATAAGACCAATACGAGTTGGATTCCCTGAATGGGAACATTGTATTCCGAGCAGTTGAAACCTGTCAAGTGTTGTCAGACTGACCAACGGACTTCTTAGGAGCAAGATAACTTTCCCTCAAATCGGGATAGAATCTATAATATCGATATGTTCGCACGTTGTGGTAAGTGACAGCTGACCCGCAATCGAGACCTGGGAATACCGCGGATGCTGTTGTAATAGAGGTGTATGGCTCACATCCAGGATATGTATGATGCTGCATGGGATTGCCAAATTCGGCTAGAATGTCCATCAAATAGGACAGGGGTTCCTAAGAACGACGCTGTTCTCTCTCTGTGCTTTCCAACATACCCTGGCTACTTCAAAGGCGGCAAGCAGACCCTTGCATTAACCCCTCTTCATATAAGCGCCTCGTTGGGCGTCCTTTCCCTTCTTTAGCCGTATCAGTAAAAATGGACGCAGACAACAGAGTGCAAGATTCAACTACTGTAGACATCTCAGTCGCTTCATGTCCTAGCAATCTTGATGAAACTCCCAAGTTATTGAGTGAAATCGCAGAAGATGTTAAACGCTTGGGTACTGATTCCGATGGAATTCGCAAAGCTGCTATATACAAATGTCGACAGTTATTCCTAGCTTTATCGACCCCTCGAGACATCATGGCTGATCACTGTTGGGGCCAGGTAAGCGCCTCAATTTTTAATATATCTAGGAGGGTACTGATCGCAATAGATCGGAGCTATGATGGCAGTAGGGTTTGGTGTGGACTCAGGATTGTGGGTCTTAATGGCCCAGAATGGAGATAAACCGCAGAGGGTCTCAGACCTGGCATCAAGCCTAGGAATCGAACCGAAACTTCTCAGTATGTGCCACCTCAATCAGTGCTACGGACCTCGCTAACTTATCACCGGGTCGTCTCATGCGCCACCTCAGCGCCATGGGTCTCCTCAATGAGGTCGGTGAGGACGAGTACCAGCCCACTAATTATACCAAAGCCCTTAGTCTTCCTCAAATTGGAAATGGATATCTCGGTCTGTGAGTATACTCTACACTTATAGCCCTTAATAATGTAACCGCTAATGTAGCTATTCCGTTGCGCACTAGCACTTCATGTACCAGTGCTGGCTGCCTGAAATTCCATGAATTCTCTCGCAAGCGTGGATGGACAAATCCAACTAACCCTGAGGACACATCTTTGATGAATGCTTACGGCACTGACAGGGACCTGTTCAGCTGGGTAAATGAGTTAGGTTATGGAAAGCACCTAAATGATTACTTAGGCGGTTACAATCTCGGTCGCCGATGGTGGATCCATCCTGATGTCTATCCTGTGAAGGATAGGCTCATTCACGGCGCTGATCCTAGTCCGGATGCGCCTTTTCTTGTGGACATCGGCGGTAATGTAGGCCACGATCTGGAAAGATTCCGCGCTGCATTTCCAGATGCGCCCGGGAAGCTTATCCTCCAAGACTTGCCCATGATGGTTCGCCAAATTATGGATTTAGATTCATCGATTGTGTGTATGGAGTATGATTTTCGGGATGAGCAACCTGTTAAAGGTGCGTTCGGTCTTTTTCACTTCTTCTCATATCACGTTTGGGCTAATGCATGGATTGTATATATCCAGGCGCTCGAGCCTACTACATACACTCAACTTTACATAACTGGTGTGACGATGTATGTGAAACATTACTTAAGCGTGTCAAGGATGCTATGAGACCTGGATATAGCAGGCTCTTGATAAATGAATTTGTTGTTCCGGAGACCGGGGCCTACTGGGAAATAACCGGGCTTGATATGATGATGTTGGGGCTGTTCTCCTCTGAGCAGCGCACTCGGGCCGCGTGGTATGACTTGATTGAGAGACGAACTGGTCTGAGGATCGTACAGATCTGGAGCGCTGGTGCTGGGGTGGAAAGCGTGATTGAGTGCGAAGTAACCGATTACGAGGGAGAAGCATGACATGGAATTTGATGAAGCTACATTTCTCGTTATGCGACCGACGATTCAAACAGAATGAACGATGGTAAAGTTGCATGTTAGACATCATGAGAACGAAACTGGATGATTAGAGATCACGCAAAGTCTTCAGAGTAAAATTGCAAGCTAAAGATCTTTCGATGAGATTAATAGGGGTATTGCCTCGGCCATGTAGACTTATCCGACTTTTTGTTTTCCGGACTCTCGGGCGGAAACGAAGCCACACGGAAAAGCCGTCGAGCTGGAGTCGGAAATGTGAAAGACCATAACATAGCCTTGGCAAATATTTGGGAATAAATAAAGCTTCTGTGAGTACTGGGATAGCTCACTGATATGTCTTTCTGACTAAGTAGCTCAAGATGGATATATATAAAAAGGCACTGCGGGGCTATTACAAAAATTTCCATCAACGCGTTTCTGTCAATACATGAGCCAGGGCCAGGAGTGCTATTTTTCAGGATGGTCTACATGAGGGAACAGGTAGTCTAACTCCCCCAGTCCTGCGATAGCTAAGGAGTCGATTCCTTCCCATTCTGCAGATCCTGAAAGGCCAGGCACAGTAAAGCCATCGTCAGTTAAATCCTGTTCCCATTGGGAAAGATTGCCTTCCATCATAGGAGGTACCAGGCTGCCACTCCGTGGTCCGCCAGCTATCTCGATTTGATTCAGTGTAGGTTCACCCGGGAGGATTGTTTCCTCGTAGTGTGGAGCCCCAATGTGTGAGATCCTATGATCATGGGGTACAGGCTGATTGACGGCCGTTCGCGCCTCTTGGCGAAGCTCCTCGAGAACGACGACGTAGCGCTGTACGAAAGACGAGTGGGAGCTACAGCTAGCGAGATCTTGCTGGGCGCACTCCCCTGTCCGCAGATATTTGAGGCATACTTCCTCTACATTGCCTCTCTGGGCACACAGCTGGATGACTCGGAAATACAGAATCATAATTGCTGAGAACGCGTAGTAATGTGTAAACTGTCCGAAATCAGCTTATACTACCAGCGAAGAAATAATCGCTACGTACCCAGAATGTGTTATACATCCGCCGTTTCTCGCAAAGCTCGCGGATAATCGCGGCAATCCTCATGGCCGCGTCAAGGCAAATCTCGATATAATCGTCGACAGGTTTATTGGATGGGCAATCTCGTGGACTTTCGGGACTGATGATCCCAAAATTGCGCAGAATAAACGGCCTGTAGAGCAGTATTTGTGCGTGATAGAAGGCCAAGTTCAGCACTGTGTATTGGCGTTGGTACGTCAACATCAAAAGATCCACATTCGGGGTGTCGAGGAAGTTGGAAATCTCTTGACGCCAACTGATAAGTTCAGCGCCGTGTTGAGCGGCGGCAGATACTTCCGCTTGTAAGCCACCTCTGCGAACTCCATAAATGTCATGGAGTATGCGACCAATTATGACGGACAACCTGGCATGGTAAAGTGGGGCAAGCATTATACTCTGGGTCGTCGACACGGGGGTGACGATTCGGTCTCTGAGGATCCACGAGTCATCAGCAACAGTAGGAAAGTCTTGATCAATGTCATCATCGTGAAATATCCGAGGGCGGCCCAAAGCAGCACTCAGATAGTTATCTAAGCTGTAGGCACACCAGAAGACGCGCTTCCGACTTTCTGCTTCGATATGATCGACCTTGGCACCATACTCACGTCTTCTTGCACGGTGCAAACCGATGGTCATGGCAAGTCGGGCAGTCGTTCCGAACAAACTCCAACAGTGGTTGATGCGAGATTGAGACAGAAGATAGAAACACTGGGCCAGCCGTGCCTGAACGCTGGTTATTCGCACGGGTCCCGTCTCGGCGGAGAGCTGTTGCTCCGAGGCTGTAAAGTAGCCCGCACTGGCCATTCGTGAGATGATTAAATCTGTTGGAAAGGATTCCGTGCCAGCGAACCTACTAATCAAAGATCGGACGGACGACGGGTCCCTGTCAGGCTGGCCTTGTCTTGCCTGAGCGAAGACCATAAGAACCACTGCCCTTCTTCCCCGCATGCCGGGACTGACTGCCTCCGACTCTTGCACAGCGCGATAGAATTCTTCAACCCAGCCCTCAACCTGGAGCTGATGGAGAAAGCGATGTGTGGGAAAGGCGAAGTCAAAGTACCGGGCCAAGAGCGCATTGGCCTCGTTCCGGCGAGGCAATAGCATGAAGGTCGACTCAACCTCCGGGAGTGGAGAATCTCCGAACGTGAATATCGGCGTGTTGATTGGCAACGCGACATATTTGTGGAGCCTCCGCTGCGCTCGGAGGAGAAAGGATACCCCTGACGAAGGACCGACATAATGGCCCTCCAAGTCCGTTTGATGCTCAGGCGAGGCGCGAGAGGGCGGATTGTCTATCTGGCTGTCGGGCATGTTATAGCGCTCCAGAATATGCGCATATGGTGAAGGAGGTGGCCTGCCCCCCTCGGCTGCAGCTTTCTGTTGCTGTTCATTGCCCTGTACTGATGGCTGAGCGATGCGGACCTGAGGGGGCTTGCCCCTGTTATACTCGGCTGTGTACTCGCACGCTTTGTTAGCTTTAAGGCACGTCGGACAGGGTAATGTCCCACTACAGCGCAGTTTCTTCCTGGGTTTATTGTGTAAGCTTGCCCTTAAAGGTGAAGGCTCCCAACATTGGCTCACCTTTTGCAGGCATCACAAGCCCGCGTAACTCGGACGCGCTTCTTAGAAATCCGCCGTTTGCTTGCTGGACTGTTTCGCACCTCCATATGGAATATTGATCAGTCGCTGGTCGAAGAATTATCCGATCACTTATTTCCGGGGGAGGGACTGGCATTTTACATATCCGACTAACAGGGAGCTGTTGATCAGCAAAGGAAGCGGTAACAGAAGGTTTGCGGGGTAGAACTCGGACTATTCCCTTCCAGGCCACAAGTGCTTACCGATTATCCGCAATGGTAGCTGACCTTATACATGGTTTTCATTTATATTACTGAGTAATACACATGAAGCCTCGCAATTGAGTCTGACCTTGACCCCTGATCTGAGGTATGCATCAAGATTTAATTCTATGTACTAAGCCACGGCGCATCTTGAAGAGAAAGTGCGGTCATTCGCTGTTCTGGATCGATAACCAGCATAGAGCGTATCATTGAAAGGAAATTGGTTTTTTCGGGGCCATCAATACTCTCAATCCATCTCTCCAGTACCGCTGGTGGTCTCTGGGTCCAATTACGGAAGTTGAACTCCTTGTCGAAAAACTGTTGAACAATTTGTGGATCTCCAGATTGCAACAATTCGGGAGGAAAGGGACCAAACAGGGCTTCGATTTCCTCAAGGTGGTGCTTGGTAAGGTAAACACCACCTGTAACATCCGCCCTACCATTGAACATGCGTAAGGCATCCAGGAGCTCGGGTAGAAGGACACCTAGATTCCAAATATCTGCCTTGGTTCCCCAGGGTGCCCCAAGTATAACCTCGGGCGCACGAAGTAATGTAGGCTGAATGAAGTCTGTCAGATGCTTCTCGACCCAACTCGCCGATCCCCAGTCACCTAGTACAACATCCGCCTGAACCAACTCAGAAGCATCATCGAAGTTGTACTCTCCAAGATCGGCAGCTGGGTTTGCCAAGGAATCTTCCAAATACCTATCGATTATAGCTGGATTTCGGAATTTCACCATAATGTTACTTTCTTTGATGTCTGGGCAAGTGAGAGTCAACACGAATGTCTTATTAGATCAATTAGCATATAGACTTACCTGTGTGGATGACACCACAAGCATGTGCGTAGTCCAGGGCAGATAGTAATTGTTTCGTTACTTTCTTCATGATGTGGTTAGGTATCCGGGCACCCTCAAAGAAAAGGGGGAAGGTCTTCATGTCTTCTGCCATTGGCTCCATTACAAGGCAGACATGCTGAGTACCCGACCGGCTAATGTAGGTGAAGTCATCAAGGAGGACAGTAATGTGCTGTTAGCCTGGATGATTGGGATCCGCCTCGCGTAAGTGCTTCAGTATCTCTAACTCAAAGAGATCATGTTTTCCGTCATAGCAATCTTCCCTCAATAGTTTTATTGCCTTGTAAGATAGTTCCCTATAAAAAACTTAAGTTTCTGTGTGTTTTACATGGCGTAGGAAAAGCGTACTTCTGGTCCCGCGCTAGATAGATAGCTGAATAGCGCCCAGCACCCAGTTGCTGTAGTACTCGATATCGTTCGTGTAAGATTTCTCCAATATCAAGAATGATATTGGTGTCAGCACTGAAAGAACCGCTCACAGTAGCCATGATAGTGCAGTTGACAGGTGTTGCTCGAGGACGACAGAGAAGTTGAGCTCAGAGTTTGGGCGGAAAGAGAATCTGTCGTGTTTGATGCTTGGTCACACAGGTCACATGCACACAGTCCTGAGGTCCCTCGTTTCCTGGGTCAAACAAGGCTGAATGTGTATATTAACCAGTAGCTGCTAACCAAATGCTCGCACTAAGTGACTGGCTACATAACTTATCTCGACGGCCAAGCAATGAACAACGAGTTATTAACAAGTTACCTAGCTGTGACAAAAAATCCTCTACTGTTGACCAGCTAATCCCAATGCAACTCTTACGTGATTTTTCGCCATGTCCAAAAAGCAATATCGCCTAGATATTCTCTGGTTGCTAAATTTGTACTCGAGCATAAAGCGCTCTGATACTCTTTTTTCAAAATACCAAACTTGAAACACGCGCTCTTTCAGCTTCGCTCCCCTTTTACTACAAGTCGTGACTCTATCTGAGCACAAAGAAATTAGGCGAACTATCAATCAGACGCAAGCAGGTTTACTATATGTAGTAAGTGAACTGCATGGTATCCATGGTTTCCTCGCTCTTCATTGTCCCTACAATCCGATTACCACTGATGATAGGCTGCTATCTTGAGTGCAATCCTCTGCTAGTCAATGGAGCTTAACCTACAGCGGGATGTACATGATAGTGCAATAAAAGTCCCCAAAATATTTTTACTCGAGGGGCACAAAGCACCCCATGTTGGTAGTTGAGGAAGCAATGTGCAGTATATAGGCAGGAGAAAAGATGCAAGCATACAATCTCAGGGCCCAAGTAATTGTGCCGCTCGATCTTCATCAAGCTTGTCATATACTATTATTCTTTTATTTAGAAGAATTCTTTCTCATTTTACCATTCCAAGATGCCCCTCAAGAAGATCACCTATAATAAAGTCTATCAAAAAAGCCCCTCGGCCGACGAGTCAGTGACTGCGCATGCTAAGAGATTAGGAAATCGTGGGGTGCACGAAGCACAAGTCAGATCGACTCCTGAGTAAAGCCCATCTCTTCTTTCGTTTGCTTTAGCTAATGCTAGGTAGTGGAACATGGCGCTCAAATAACAATGACCCGAAAGAGCATTTGACTGTCGATTTCAAGACAGAAGATGGAACCCATATCACTACGCATCATGTGTACGGGTCCTAGGAGCCCAAGACAGATACAGAAAATAAACCCTGGGAGGGAGTATGATGATACTTGGACCGCTTCATACATGACGCCGTGGCCTGGGGGAGCATATACCCTTTATATGATCATCAAGATTCTCGCTTCTTATAGCATATATTGCTGTTGCGCTATGCTGAACACCCTGGACCTTCTCTGCTTTTCTGGGAATTTCCAATGGCAAATTATAAATGCAACTATGAGGCATTTCAAGGGATCATTCATAAAAAAAGACTACATAGTAACTGTACATGCAAAAGGCCAAGTGCACCACAGCCCCAATGCAGGCCGGAGCAAGTGTAGCAAGGTATAGCGGGCTGCCTTAGACTGCGTAATGACAAGCCTACCAATGCTCAATGCTACATAGGTCTGGTATGATCTGCATGGGCCATTGCTTGGCCACGCTATATACAGAGATAATATTAAATCACCAGAGTGTCTGTCTCGCTAAAGATTCGCTTCTTCCAAGTCATGAGTAAAGTGACAGTAGATTTCTCGACCTAAAGGAATGCATACATGATGTCCTGCTTCATTACCGATACATTAGTGTTGAAGGATATGCTCGGCTGAAATGCAGACTAGTCACGGGTGATGTGGTAAGATATGCATTATCATCCCTCCTACATATCCTGTCCCATAGCTCGGATTGATTCCTTCTGGAAATACTGTTAGGTTTCTGCTCTCTTCTTAGCTTGACCTCTGGGTAGGTAGAGCTGGTGCTGCCAAATACCCCGTGAGATCTCGTTTGTCATTCCAAGAACTATCTCTGAAGATACATGCAAACAGCCATCGACATTCTTGGTATGGGATCCACGCCCATCAGTGTTTCTTTCTTAATTGGTGGTCTACGGTCAATAGCAATCACAGAGATATTTCAAATCATGATGATCGTGACCGGTACTATGTTCTACTTGATCCTTCCGGGGCCGACACAAGCACCCACGTTGGGTTTGAGGTCCTCGCTCAAAGCGTCTCGGAAAAGTGCCGAAAGTAGCCGGAGAAGCCTGTCGAATGGGTCGGATTTAGCCAAGTTTAGACTACAGCTTCAGCCAAATTGCAGGTGGCACATCATCTAGTACCTCCTGGGCTGACGCGTTCTATTCACTGCTATTGGCTCCTGTCATAGCTTGGGTCGATCAATCAAACTTAGCAACAACTACCTCACCTTGTTCATTGGGTATAATATCTTAGAACTTTCACGCCCTTGTTACCTTTAGGAAAGTCTATTTGTGTGTAATAGCCCACAGAAAGTAAACATAGTGCAATCGGTGGTGGAGTGACTCCGGCTCTGCGGGGGTTTTACCGATGCCAGAAATGAGCGGGTCGGAGAAAGAATCAAGACGCTGAGTTTCCTCGCGAGGATAGCTTTTGACCTACCTCGACCCATCTTGCCGAATAGGCTAACCAGCTAAGCTTTATGTGCCGGCGGGGTAAGTTACAGGCAAGTTGTGGGACCCACTCCGCCGAAGACTGGCAACGCCAGTGAAAGAAAAAAGAAACATTGTATATGATATCTTAATAATCTGTCTATCTCATAATCCTTATTTCCAAGTTGCAATGGGTAGTTACTGACTTTGTTCGAAACGGATCGTTATGTAACGGAGATCTGTCCTCTATAATCAAATATTGGACTTGCGCTATACCCTAACCTGAATACAGTTAGTATCGGTAGATATGAGATTTTAGCATCATCCCCTTGCCTTGACTCATCGAAGTCTCCGTGACTCATGACCAGAATATAATCAGGACGGTTCAGTGCCCAGGTAAAATTTTATTTGAATGCCGGTGGATTTAACCTGGTCGACAAATACACGCCATTCAAATCTTTATCTCGTCACTTAACCCGACAAACATTTACATAATGACGGCAAAGTGGCAAGTCACCCGTCTCCTGCACGGGGTCCGAGCCATCGTCGGCGGTCAAGGTCCTCCTGTGGTGCTCATTCCCGGCTGGCCACAAACAGCAGAAGCGTGGAGTGACATGTTTGAGCCACTTTCCAAAAACTACCGGTTCTTTGCACTCGACCCCCCAGGCTTGGGCGATTCTCTTCCTCCTGTCAATGGCTATGATACCGCGAACGTGAGCAAGATCATGGCCGAAGCCATTCACGACGCTTTGAAAGAACAACCGTATCATCTAATTGGCCATGATGTGGGCGGATGGATCGCGTATCCCTGGGCTGCTCAATTCCAATCGAGAATCAAATCGCTCAGTATCTTAGATGCATCAGTGCCGGGTTTCTTGCCTCAGTTTCAGTTCCCATTGTCTCAGCAGACCAATTTGCGTCTTTGGCAATTCTCCTTCAACGCGCTTCCCGAGTTACCTGAAATCCTGACGAGCGGTCGTGAGCGGGAGCTCTTGACCTGGTTTTTCAATTTGAAGACCGTTCATCCCGATGGTATGCACAAAGATCATTTTGAACGCTATATTCAAGCCTATTCAAGACCAGGAGCCATGAGTCGAGGATTCGAGTACTATCGGTCTTTTGAGACGAGCTCGAAGCAGAATCTGGAGTTCGCAAAGACACCACTTGATATTCCTGTCTTAGCTCTGGGTGGAGAGAGCTCGGTTGGTGCAGGTATGATCGATTTGGTTCAGAAGTTCGCGGCCAATGTTTCTGGAGGCGCTATTCACGATTGTGGCCACTTCCTCCCCGAAGAGCAACCATCTGCTGTTGCGCAAAGACTGCTGGAATTTTTGGACGCAAACCAGAAGGAGTGATGTTCTTCCGTGTACCCTTTCATGTAAAGTAATTAGTTCCCCATTTAAAAAGGTAGCGAGAAGCCTCTTTCTCCCTTCCAGTATACACACAATGTTCTTAGGATTTGGCAAAGGGGATAACGGTGCTAGGATCAAGATAGAAGAGTAATAAAAGTTGTAACCTGTGCTAGCCAGCACAATACCATTGAATTATGCTTCTTTTCTCTATCGTGCATTCTGGTTGTTTGCCAGTGATCTCAGTTCTGACACCGAACGTATAATGGAAAATTTAGCATACATTACCCTGGCTTGGGTTTGTTGTAGAAGCAACCCATCTTCCCCTGGTCCTCAGACCCTTCAGTCCGGAAAATCATCGGATATGCACTGGATATGGCAGGTTGTTTGCTCCCGCTGCCAAGTGCGTCAACCCCGCCTGAGATATCCGAAGAGAGCCCCGTCCTCGAACCCGGTTGGTTGTTCACCACCCCACGGGGTAGCTCGGTGCAGAAATAGTCCAAGCTCCAGAATCCTCCAGCATTTAAGGACAAGCTGGAATACCCACAACCGCTCTCATCGCTTCCATGGCTCTCGTCCGGCAAACATACTCGCCGCTGCAGATCTCAGTTTACTACTCTCAAGTGCTCCTGTTTCATCACCCAATTGCCTTCTATGGATAATGTCAAGAATTCAGGGGCCGAACATATCGAATTCCCCGAGATGGGGGACACATTAAAGGGCTCGGGCACTGTTACTGTGCCAACATCGTTGCAAGATCTGACTCCAGAAGAGATACAGCGACGGGAGGCAAAGCTAGTTAGGAAGATTGATATCAGGCTGCTCATCATGATGTTGATTATGTACATCTTGAATTATCTGGATCGCAACAACATTGCAGCAGCAAAATTGGCTGGTTTGCAAGCGGACCTAAACCTTAGAGGTGACCAATACCAGGTATGAACGTCAACAAGCTATGAAGAATAATTATTTACAAGGCATGCGAGGAATTAACACGTCACAGGTGTGTGTTAGTATCCTGTTCGTCGGGTATCTTCTTATGCAGGGTCAGTACTACTATTCTGTTCCCTTTGTGGCCAGGCCAACTAATTGGCGCAGTTCCTTCGAACCTGATCCTCAACAAGCTCGGAAAGCCTTCAATATATCTACCTGGTTGTATGGTAGCGTGGGGTGTCATTTCGTGTTGCACTGCGGCCACCCATAATTTTGCTGGCTTGATTGTGGTTCGATTCCTACTCGGATTCGTCGAGGCTGCATACTTTGTGAGAATCCCTCTACTTGCTTTCCAGATGTCTGCTAACATTTTAGCCCGGATGTCTATATCTTCTATCAGCCTGGTATACCAGGAAAGAGTTGGGGAAACGGACTGCGTTGCTATACGCAGGTTCATTGATCTCAGGTGCATTCTCCGGTCTGATAGCCGCCGGTATCACGAGCGGCTTGAACGGCGCACGAGGCATCGCTGCTTGGAGGTGGCTTTTCATTATTGAGGGAGCGCTAACTGTAAACACCATTTCTCTGAGTTTTGTAAACCAGTTGGTACTGACCATCTTAGATATTTGCGGCTTTGATCGCATTTTTCATTGTTCCCGATCTACCCCGGACCACTTCGTGGCTAACAAATGACGAGAAAGTCCTCGCGGCATGGAGACTAGAAAAGGACATTGGCGAAGATGACTGGGTGGATAATGAACATCAAAGCATGACCAAGGGTGCAAAGCTCGCCGTCACGTAAGTACTTTAATCTTCCATTTGCTTTGGTCACCAAGCTCATCACCGCCAACAGGGACATAAAGACTTGGCTAATGCTAGGCGTCATCTACGGCTGCACGTCTGCCGGATGCGTAACAACCTTCTTTCCCAGGTAAGAGCTATATTCTGTTTCTCCGTCAGTCTACAGGTACTTACTGTTATCATCTAGTGTGATGGCCGGACTTGGCCGAAACAACATTGATACCTTGCTTCTGACTACACCTCCATATCTTATCGCTACCCTTGTTGTGTTGGTGCATGCCTGGCATGCGGATCGAACAGGCGAGCGATACCTTCATATAGCACTCCCACCTGTCGTTGCTATTGTGGCTTTCATATTAGCTATGGCAGGCAACAATTTCGCCGCCCGATATGTGTAAGTCTTACTTGATAGGTCCTCCCAATCGAGATGACTAACACAAGATGGTCTAGGGCAATGTGTATAATGCTTGGTGGCATTTACGCAGGCTACGTAGTGTCTTTGGGATATATTTCAAACAGTAAGCATCTATGGTGCAGGATAAGAGACTAGTTACATTTACTGACGATCGCAGTCCTTCCTCGCCCAGCCACAAAACGGGCCGCTGCCTTGGCCTTCATCAATTGTCTCAGTAATGTGTGCCAGATCTATATGCCATACCTTTATCCCGGTATGTCCAAAGCTTCAGCTTCTCTAGCCACATACAACCTACTAATCCGTGTTGGGATAAATAGACTCCGCCTCCCCTCGTTATATCGCCGCCTTCAGTGTCAATATCGCTTTGCTTGCGATGACAATCGTAATTGCCACCATCCTCCGCATTTATTTGGGTAGATTGAATAAACAGCTCGATGAATTAGAAGGTGTTGATCTCGCGCGGGCTCGTGAGAATGAAGAACACGGCTTGCCTGGCCGGGCAGTGGCAGAGGGATTCCGGTTCTTGCTCTAGTGCTTGGGAAGCTTTACGCTATTTATCCAGGCTTATTACCGATTCTCCATATTCTGCACTATAGTTTGTTTATTGTATTATGTGACATACGAAAGGCCATGTATGGCTCCCTCTATACTCTGACAGTCAGACTTTTTATTCAGACTTTCAAGTCCCGAACTATGAGCACAATGAAGCAAACCTTTGAGATGGAGATAGCCTTGTTATTCTCATTCATAATATTGAACAGTAAATATGCCATGAAAGCAAGGCGTGGTCATACACAGTATTGAAAAGAGAAGAAAATGTAGCACCTGCCTGGCCAGCTGCCTGCGAATCGCCAATCTTCTCTCGGTTCTTCGTTCATTTTGCTTCCAACATGCTTATTCACCTTGATTGTATACGTATCCTTTCCCTCTGGCTCAAACAGGGCCTGTATGGGGCCTTCTACTTAGCGTGTTCAGCTTCTATCCAAGTCTACGTGTTTGTGGCTTGGGTCGGGATCTAGTTCAGACTGAAGTTTGACCGGACTAAAGTGCCCGAGCAAAGCCTGTTTGCAACATAAACTCGGCGATGTAGTGCATCACGAATCATAATCGGTCATTCTCATGCTGTTTCCCACTCCAGGTTTCGAATAATGCGTAAGATGTAACACTATAATCTATTGGCTGCTTAGTTGGCTCGTTGATTTATCCTGTGATCGATTTAGGAGCTAGTCCTACTGCGCTAAGGGGTTATTCAGCACTATTGACTCTTCCATTGCTTCAGTAGCAGTGGTAGTACTGGGCAGAAGGTGTCATGCTTCAGACTATGAACTGCTTTGGTATTAGCATGACTGTAGCGCCCTCGATTAGAATATGCAGTTTGGGATGGATCGAGTGTTCGGGCTCTTGTCAGATCCATCTGTGTTGGAATGGTTTCTAGAGACGCATGTAGGAATTATTACAATTAATCACCGCATTTCCGCTTATGAACGTGCTTCATAAATCTTCCCGATGTAAGTACCAGCATACCACTACCACCACTACTAATTATATATGTCCAAAGTCTCCAAAGCAGAAGAATTACCACACATCCTGCCAAAATCCCCAAACCTCTTCTCTTTCCCGCTAATAAATTCCGCAAACGTTTCCGCGCTACAGCTCTCCCCAGGCCCATCCCGACACCCGATTAGCGGCTTAACAGCCTCATTGACCAACACCCGGAAGTACACACCCTCGTCAAAACCATTCTGGGTACCACTGCACTCCATCCGCTCGATTCCAATATTTCCCAAAAATGGCAAGATGTTACTGCTCTTCCAGGCACGATCGTAATTCACCTCATTCGTTGGCATAGTAGCGTTCACATTATCCGCTCCCGAATAAGCACTGTTGTTGAACAGGCCCAGCGCTGTAACAATGGTTGGCGGTACCTCGCGGTGTGTGAAGGAGACGTAGATGTCTTGCTCGCTAGTCTCTACGGAGAGGAGGTTGTAGCTGGCGTTGACCCAGGGAAAGCCAATCACCGGCGACACAGGGCGGCCGTAGCCCGTGTTGTGGAAGTACATGATGTCGTTGGCGTACTCGAAGGAGAGCCATTCGTTGTTGGTGAAGAGCGAGGATGCGCAAAATGGTGAGGAGCCTCGAATCACAGTCTCGTAGCCGCAGAGCTCAAACATGGCGGTTACATCGGAGGAAGTGAAGTTGAATTTTGGGGCGAGGGCGTTAAGTCGCTTGATTATGGGGCCTGTGTAGGTTTCCATAAATTCCTAGGATACTGTTAGTTAAGTTTGCTGGGTGGAATAAGGGCGATGCGACTATAGGCGTACATCTTCATAGGTGCTGCCATAGCTGGAGCTGTATGCTGGGCAGGATTTGTAAGGTGTCAAGGAGTCCGCGCCGGTCGTGTCACTCTGTGCGACGCTGACAAGATCGACGTGCGTTTTGTTGTTGGTGTAGCCGGTTATGAAGCCCTGGGCAGATTTGGTAGTCCGCTCGGCAGTTGCGGCCCAAACTTTGTCGGTGTGCAAGTCAGGGTATCGCTGGCGGAACTTAACGCCCAGGGTTGTTGCCTCTTGGAGTCCGACACGAGTCAGCTTTTCGAGGTGGTCCTCGGTGATGGGCGCGGTCCAATTGGCGAGGAAGGCGAGCGAGTCGGTGTTTGTCCAGCTTTGTGTTGTGTTGCGCAGCTTCTCGACGAACGGCTCGATGTAGGTCTCGTAGTCGAAGTCGTTGGCGTAGATGGCAGCATGACGGACGAGATAAGCAGCGCGTGTGACGTTGCAGCCAGCGGGGGGAGCTGGATTAATCTGGGGATCATGAGAGCTGAAGTAAGGAGCGATACCGGCAAGATGGTGAAGAGGATTGAACTGGTAGGATGCCGTTGTGCTGGATAAAGTGGCAACGACGAGACTTGTAAGGAACCTCATGATGAAAGACCGGTATGAAGCCCCAGGGCTGCAACTGTCAATTGGGCCTGGATGGTAGTGACAGGTGTTGGATTGATACAAACATCGTGACTAGGAGGGAATCCACGGTAAGATATATCCGCCTGCTGCGAGATCATTCAGATCCTGGATGTGCATGATTACATCACTAGCTTCTAGGCCGGGTCCTTGGCTTTATGCAAGCTAAACACCGTATGATGCAGATTGTTGTGGCTCGAGGACAGTGGAGCTGACTGTACTGGTAGAATGGGGGCTGCTTAATCCTGGTAAATACGTCATTAAAGCCATCGACCGGGCGGTTTAGGGCCATTTGTTGGCGTGAGTGGAGTGCGGCTGGATGTGGATACTCCAGGGACCAGGCACAATAGCCTTAAGGGCATCTTACCCAGGTAAACAAACATCCAAGATACACTCAAATGCAAGGTAAACGGGCTTGAATAGAACAATATTACGGGGAGTGCATTCTTTTGCATAACCAAGCAAGCCAATAAAGCTAGATTCCGTCATGTGCGAGTTAACCCACCATCTGGCCCCAAGATTGCGCGAATCGACGGCGCTAACTGCCTATCCCAAACAGTCAAGGATTGCCGCTCTCAGCTGTGCTGTTGGGCCCGAAGGAATGCCGTCATCGGAGTGTTTTTTCCAGGCACAACCAAATACATTCATTATTGGTCCACATAGAGCCTATACAGGATCAAAGCCATAACCACCACAATTTTATTTGCCTTCTCAGTGTAATTTTTGGACAGATCATCAGTTTAGAGGGCACCTGGAGGTATTGAGCTTTCCGGAATGTCGACGAGAAATAATTAAATGTTGTCTTGGCAGAGCAAAGATTCTCTCTAAGCATGGGCATAGCCTTGTGGATATAGTACGTAGATGTGGTTGTTCATCACAACTGGTGTGGATAATTGTTTTGGTAAATTCCAGGGCAGTTGCAATTCGCTTCGCAAACAAATGGCACTTATATACCATCAGCAAATTCACTTTTCACAAGCATCTGGTTGTGTAGTGTAGGGGTTATCACTCCGGATTTTGAATCTTACCAGATTTCCGGCAACCCCGGTTCGATCCCGGGCACGACCTCTCTTTTTAACTTCTCTTTTTTCCCCACCTCGCTTCACTCCTGACTTTTTGCTCTCTTGCAATTTCTTTTTCTCCAATTCTTTATCTTCATTGTGATTTGGGTATATACATATATTTATTTGACTGGTAGCTTTCGCAACAAGTATGACAGTAATGGTAGCCGTATGATCGAGTCGTCCGTCTTCGTTTTCAAAAATATATACTATCCGTGTGAATAAGTATTTGTACTAGTACTAGGTCAAGTGCTCAGGTCATTGGTAACGCAAAACAAGGGAAACCTGGTGCTATTACAATTTGTTTCACTGAAACTACTCCTGTCAGCACCTTTATATCAAACGTAAGTCAATACACTGGTAATATATTGTAGTATTGCCTCATCAGCTCATACCTCGCATTCTTTCTTTTGCTATCCCGACCGGAAGGGGCGGAGTCGGTACCTTAGTGCATAGCTGACAAATATGCACAACTGCATAACCAATGCCCAAGTTGATATTCCGATAACGGCAATCCCCCTCATGTCTCCCCTCATCCATCACCATCTACAACTCCCCAATCTTGAGCAATGAACCCCTTCAAATCTCCCCTCATAACGCCCGCCGAATTTTATCACAATGCGGAAACATACAATGCCGCGAAGCATAGGCGGATTGTCCCCTTAGCAGCCTACCGTCCCACGCTCCACTCGTCCTTCGAATCCTTCTACCTTCCAGGCTCAAAGTACTCCATCTCCCCGCTCCTTATATACCCCGCCACCACATACTGATAGATATATATTGCCAATTAGGTTCTTCAACCTCGACCAAATTCGCGACACCACCTCTCCCTACCCTTCCATGCTTCCCTCACCTTCCCTCTTCGCTGCTGCAATGACTGCCCTCGGTATTCGCAAGGATGATATTCTAGTGATCTACGATGCAGATGAGATAGGCACGTACCATGCCCCGCGACTGGCGTTTATGTGTGAGCTATTTGGGCATAAGGATGTTCATGTCTTGAATAACTTCAGGCAGTATGTGCGGATGCAGCTGCCCGTAGGTTCCGGGTCTGAGGGGATAGAGATTCCAATAATGGGAACTAGAGGAGAACAAGGTGATGAGTATGCCGTGGAAGAGAAGGATCTTGATACCGGAAGGGTAATAGCGTTTGAGGAGGTAAAGGACGTTGTTGTTGGGAGGGACCAGGAGAAGGTGAGGATTGTCGATGCGAGGATACCAGGTCGGTTTCAAGGTGTACAGCCGGAAATGAATCCAAGTTTGAGGTCCGGGCATATTCCTGGAGCGGTCAATGTGCCATTGGCTAGTCTATTGGAAGATGAGACTGGGATGATACTAGCTCCTGAGAAATTGAGGGGTGTCTTGATGGATGCGGGCGCGTTGGCGGAGGAAGATGAGGGAGTGCCGTATATTCTGACGTGCAATTCGGGGGTTACGGCTGCATCACTAGATCTAGCTTTGAGGTTGGTTGGGGCGAAGGGATCCAGAAGGGTGTATGATGGTAGCTGGATGGAGTGGACGAGGAGGGTAGGGGATGAATTGATTGAGGTTTCGTAGTGACGGTTGTTTGGTGGATATGGTGGAGGATGTACATGATATAACTCCTTGTATATATGGGACGGCTGTGTTGTACATGAAAGAGCTGGACTCAAATAGACCATTTTAGACTGAAAGCACACAAGTCAAATTTATGAAAGTGGAAGGTATATTGCTGCCTGAGTCGTATATTCTCATAGCTCGTGTACTGCATCGTATCGTCAAACATAAACAAACATTATTTTACAGTCATCCGTATACAGACCGGTACTTTTCCTCCGCTTCTCATTCTCCCACTCTCTTCATCCTTCCTCATCTTAATCATCCGTGCTCAGTTTCTCGAAATCTCGTATCAAGCTCTCGAGGCCTTTTCCCTGGAAGTTTTTGTCGTGGTCCAGCGCAAGTGTCTGACTGGGATGGTGTTGCACCACGTAGTTGGCGGCCAGCGCGTTTACCTCGTTCTGATTCCACACCTTCTCGTTGAATTCCCTCAATATCGACACTGCTTCGATGGGGATTAACGTCTCGTCCTTGCTTCGGAGTACTAGCTGGATGGTCCGCAAAAATGGTCGACAGACCCTCCAAACCAGGCCCATATGCCAGAGACCAGAGACACAGCTGACCAACACTTCGCGCCACTTTGACGACTCCAAGTGCGAGGCTGCGTGTACACCTGCCACCATAAAGTAGTGAACCATCATTACTGGGATGGATTTCCAGCCATGGGACACCCGATAGAGCAATATTAATGTCGCAACCGAGTCCATCGCTTCGCTTAGTACTCTCTGTGGATCAAATTTAGTGGATTGTATCAGCTCTTCTGTCAGTCCGGTGCTACTACGGGTCACGAAAATCCCGCAGAGGTTGACTGTTGTGATGTGGTAATACATGCTTCTTTTGTTAGCATAGAGCCGTGACTGCGTTCGGACCACTCACTGAAAACACAGATTGTGGGGAGTCCTATTCCGCTGCACCCTAAGGACAGCAGGAAGATTCCTCTCGAGGCTTAGAAGTCTCTGATACAGTACAGCACCCTGCTGCCATCCAGACAGATCTATTTGTCCACTGAGCTGCCGCTGCAAATCCGCCACATCATTAACAATAACAAATAGGTCCCGTCTGCTCCATAGGCCCGTATGGAAGAAGGGCTTGTAAACAGGATAAGTGAATGGGTATGGTGACCACTGTTGATTGACATCCGCCGCCGTTGCCTCTGCTTCAGATAAAAAAAGCTCTGACGGCCCCGGCCATACCGACGGTATCCTTGCCAATTGCAAAGACAGACTATTGAATTAGTGGCTGCCTTGCATATTTATTCTTTAGGGACTTACGTTTGCACCTCGTAGACCGCACTAGCTATGAGTTTATGAACTCGCCTAATGCGAGCTGCCTCTGCTGGATTGGTTTGGCCTGTCTCAGGCGACGAGGTATGCAAGCCCAGCTGCAACCCCATTTGTGCGCCATACCGGATATACTGAACACCAATCTTGTCTTTACCAGAAGCACAGAAGAATAACCCTAATAGAAGGGCTGCCTGCATGGTGGGAAGAGAGATATTCATCTTATCGCACTGCCACAGGCGTTCCACCTCCCGCAGAAGTCGTCTGGCGGTAGACATCTCCATGCGCCGGTCCCATGGCTTTTCAAAGTCGTATGAAAAGTGCTAGTCCGTCAGCGAGGTCATAAAGAGAATGGGATACGTACACACGCATAAAAGAGAATAGTATGGACTAAGAGTGACGAGCAAAAGTGTGTCCCTCCACGCTGGAAATCACCCAGGAATGACACCGGGTCAACGATATGCCATGTTGGGTTATCCCAAACGAAGAAGAAAGAAAAGAGATGCGAAGTGGCCGCGTTATCAACAATTGCCGTCCAGCGTTCTGCAGCATTCACGCTGTACGGGGGTATTCGGTTCACCAGCTCCGGTTTTCCCGAGAGCCGTGTCAGCCAAGACCTCTGCATCCTCTCCAGGGTCATACCCGGGGATTGTGATGACATCTGCCGATTCAGTAGACTGGCTGCCTCGTGCACCGAGGAACTCCTGCGGATCGTGTCCACTACAGCAGGAAGAATTGCGGGGTCACAATCGTGGACATTCTGATACACATAATGCAGCTCACGAAGTTGGGTTTGGAGAAGCTCCATCGTGCGGTCCAGGTTACCAGACAGCGTTTGCTGGGTAGCTAGCCCTTCCCTTTGCGGTAAAGCCACAACCTACATGACTGGATTAGTAGCTGGTCGTCAGTGACAGGGATCAGTGGTATAATAATGAAGCTCACATATGGACCCTCTCCACTGGTGGAAACTGCAGTGCCGGACGGGCGAAGCGACATAAGTTGCAGCATCCGCTCGTGCCGCTTGATAGCCGCCCGCAACATGTCAAGTTCTCTTTTCTCCTGGGTCCGCTTTTGCTCTGAGTACCTGCATTCGATCCCGAACTTCTCGCACTGGGTGCATGTTGGTTTTCCCCCATTGCATTTGGCCTTGCGCTGCCGACAAGAATCACAAGCACGAGAGGTACGTATCTTCGGGCTAGCCGGTACGATCCTCGATCGATCCCGGGGAATCAGAACCTTCCCGGCGGTTCGCCCGGCAGTCGCGGCCTCTGGTGGGCCAAGACTGGTGGGCTGGCTGGGCGAAGGGACCTTCCGCGCAGACATGGCCTCTGGTGGATAGAAGCTTGAATGAAGCGGGCTCTAGCAATTCGTCATGGTTTCTGGTCAGAATACCGATTGGTTGTGGAATGGTGGCAAACAGATAAAGCGGAGGGGTCTGGATCGAACAAAATCTAAATCCCAGCGCACTGGATTTCGGTCCGCGGTGGGGCTTGCTATCTTATCGCCTACCATCACGAACTGGCGGTCAATGATTTGGGGGCACGGCCCTTAATGCGCTTCTTGACTGGGAGATGACAGGATGACACAAAAACCGTCTCCAGGTAAACCATCAACTGTACTATTCCACTCTCGCCAGTTTTTCTCCTTTGATAGTTCAGAGATAATGGATGTATTTTTATAATGCCGTCAACATGACGGATAGGATTGTCCGTTTCAGAATGTGGAGCTTACGCCATCCGTTGGGATATGCGTATCGAGACTACTGAAATAGGACCTAATAATGAGTCACGAACACGACCAAAGATGCTCACTCATCTATAGACTCACATCAATGTAATCGATGCTTGCCTCTAACTGTCTGTCATCATCACCGACTCCATCGTCTGCTTCCAATAAAGACTTGCATGATGGGAGCCCCCAGTATTCCAACTCCTACCATTTCTGAAGGAGTAAGGCGATCACAACACCTGGGACTACGATGTGCTCATTTCACCTACACACTACAAGGTTGAAATGACCATAGCCAGCCACCCAGCCTCTAATGGTCTCATTTGACACTCCCGATCAGTGTATGTAAGGTCTGATGCAAGGACGATCATTGTCTTACCCTACTGATTGGGACTGGATTATCTCATATGTCATCAATTCCTGCCCATACTAGGCAACGCTAATGAACGCCGATCAGTCTCAAATCACAAGGTGCCCACTAATAATTGAGCACTGCCCATTGGCACATGGACAATAATCAGTGTTGAGCCGATAAAGTCTCACAGGCACTGAAGTACATCAGATGCTAAACTTCGGATCATAACGGGAATGCGCTCTTTTTCATTGCAGAGATGCATTTAACTCTCGTTGTGAAGATCGCCGATTAGCAAACATTGCTCGCAGATCACAACACTCTATTTGCCTTCTGAGATACCAAAGGAGACGTAACTTGTCTCACTTCTAAATGATGACCATACGCACCCATGCATTATTGCTGCCTTTGCCTTGGGCATATGATCTACTCTTAGCGTTTAGGATGGCGGGAACGGACCCATGCATACGAAATGTTCAATGCAAAATTGATGCCCGTTGAAGAATTAGCCTATCGCTGGAAGCTTTCTGTGAGGAACGAATGGAATAATGATCTTCTCGCCCACATTCCCTAGCCCCTTACATAGTTCCTCAGCCACACTAATAGACTTGCATCAATCAAAACTCATGGGCTGTCCCATGAGACCTTCAACGGCTCAAAGCCATCAAGGATCCTCCGTGGCTTCACAAGGCAAGCAGCTCAGTTGTCCGACCTCGCCATGAGGACCGAGAAACAGTCTAAGCGACGCAATGGAATCCAAACAGTATGCCGCGACATCAATCATGTCGAGGGTAATCTCGACCACATCGACGAGCGAAAGCTCCTGCGCAAGATGGATCTCCGTCTCATGCCGATGCTAACCCTCCTATACCTATTCTCATTCCTCGATCGGGGTAATATCGGAAACGCCAGAATTGAAGGCATGGAGGAAGATCTGCATCTCGGAGGCACACAGTACAACTGGGCACGTAGGTAGAGCCGGCCATATTGTTGATAATTTTCTGATTGTATAGTGACCGTCTTTTTTTTCACATACACCGTGTTCGAGCTACCATCGAACCTTATCTTGCAGAAAGTCAGGCCCTCAATATGGATACCGTCACTGATGGTGGCGTGGGGGACGGTGATGGTTCGTTCCCGTTCGCCGAGCTAGTACGACTCTAATTGTCCGTAGACTCTAATGGGTATCGTGACCAACTACCACGGTCTTCTGATAGCGAGGATATTCCTCGGTGCCACAGGTATGCCCTCCACCAACCACAAGAAATGATGTATCCTAACATCATGAAGAAGCGGGCATTTACCCCGGGGTGGCCTATTATATCACGATGTGGTACTCTCGTCATGAAGCTCAGTTCCGCCAAGCCTTATGCTTCAGCGCGGCGAGTATTGCAGGTGCCTTTTCGGGGTTACTTGCATTTGCGATCGGTGTAAGTTATGGAACTTTATCTGCTGTGCAATTCTAACAAGTCAGAAAATGAACGGTGTTGGCGGGTACTCCGGCTGGCGCTGGATATTCATTATCGAAGGGCTCGCAACAGTTGTCGTGGCTGTCATGTCATACTTCTTTCTCTACGATTACCCTGATACGGCATCCTTTCTGACCCGAGACGAACGAGCTTGGATTCTGCGCCGCTTGAGTCTACAATTTTCCAACAATGGCAATGTGGTCCCCGAGGCTGGTGACTTCAAGTGGAAGTATGTGTGGGATGCGGCCAAGGATTGGCAGGTCTATATGGCCATTCTTAGTATGCTCCTCCATCAGACCGGTGAGACCTCTTCTAACGATCCCAGTCTACTTCTCCGCCGTCTGTCCGCTATACGGGATTTCGTTCTTCCTACCCACCATAATCCGCGATCTAGGATATACATCTTCTACTGCGCAGCTTCTCACAGTAAATGGCCCTGAACATCAACAACCGCAACGTGTATCATGACTGACTGATTAGGTACCCCCGTACATCATTGCTTCCATGGCTGCCATTCTAGCAGCATATTTTGCAGACCGCAATGGCGAGCGCTCACCCCTTCTGCTCTTCCACATCGGTTGCATTGTCGCCGGATTTTTCGTCTGTCTGGCAGGATCGCAAAGATGGGTTCCGGGACTTGTATACTTTGGGGTGTTTCTTGCGATTCTAGGTATGTCCCCATGTGATTCCACATATATTGTCGACCATGCTAATAAGCAAAAGGAATTTACCCCGCTATTCCCGCCCTCATAACGTGGCTAAGCAGCAATCTCGCCGCGGAACATAAACGAGCAGCAGGAATGGCGATACACATTGGCATTGGGAACTTTGCAGGAGGTAATTACCCATTTTCCAATTTATGAAGACGTTCAGGCAGAACGTGCTAATGAATATTAGCCATGGCTTCCCATTTTTATCGCACGCGCGACTCCCCGCAATACATCATGGGTCATGCGCTGGAACTTGCCTTTGGAATTATGGGCGTGGTGGCTATTGTGATTACGAGGTTTGCATATGTGCGCATCAACCGACAGCGTGTGGATAAATTGGTGGAGCTTCGGCCGGAATATTCGGCACAGGAACTTGGTGAGATGGGGGACAAGTCTCCTACTTTCAGATATATGCTTTAGACTTGCAGGATCTTTTATAGAGTGATAGAGACTATTTGTTTGAATAGAAATAAAAGCAGATTATTATTCGCAGTTACTGTACTTGATCATAGGTAGTAGTAATATGTTGAGTCATGTCTCTGTCGGCTGGCCGACTAGATGCGATAGATCTTGGGTCAACCGGTTGGCGCATGGGCATAATGTAACCTAAAAACGTTCTTGGAGTAGGAATAGAAAGTCAACAAAAGGATCTAATAAACTATAGGACAATATGCTAGCTCCATCATCGAATATCCTCATCAATAACTCTCGCAGCTGAAAGACACTTCTCATCCTGAAACCGAGGTGCAATTACCTGGATCGCACATGGTGCCCCATCAACTGCATCCGGGTCATCTAGACATCAAATATTAGCTATTACACCCTCAAAGTGAGAGCATTATCTACAGGTATATAACTCACAACTAGGCTGAACCCCATCAGTAATTGCCATCGGCTCAGGATCAAGCTCCTTCGAAGCCTTGCCATACGGGATAATGCAAGCAGGGTACTACACTTTCATTAGCCACACAGTCCCCCGAACTGCCTAAGAGGTAGTATATGGGTACACTCACATCAAGCAAGTTCCAAACCACGGTATACGGTGGCCATCCAAATGTATCATGTGGAACAGCCGTATTCTGCGCCCCGGGCGCAAGAAGGACATCTAGATTGTTCTCAACCCATGTCTTTCGCCAGGCCTCGGCATATGCTTTGCGTGCCTTATGCAATGCATCTATCTTCTCGAACGGCGGTAACTCCATATCTACTGGAAATGGACCCGTGAACATGGGTGAGGACATCTTTGCCACAGATGTCACGGGTGGTTCGCCGCTGGCTGCAATGTGGTCGGTGTGTGGGCCGTAGATGAAATATTGGAAGGCGAGACGGTTCGCATATGCGAAGTCAATGCCGGGGGTTTCTGAGAGATAAACTATACGATGGCCTTTGTTTTTCAGAGCGGATATGGCGGTCTGCAGCGCTCTCTTGACGGGTGGATGCAGGGGAAAGTCCTTGCTCTCGGGGAGGATGCCGATGGTAAGTTGCCTGGGCTCATCAGCTGAGGTCTTTGGGTATGACCAGGGTGCTGCGCTTGCGGTACTGTCGTATTTCCAGGGCCCGGCGTTTATGATGGTCGACACAAATAGTTCGATATCATTCAGGCTATGAGCAAGTGGTCCCGCGGACGGCTTAAGACCGGGAGTTCCCTCCATGGCTATATCGGCTACTTGGCCGCCCCATGGGATGCGGTCAATGCTAGGTTTGAAGCCATACACACCGCAGCAGAGGGAGGGGATGCGGATTGATCCTGCAATGTCTGTGCCGATTCCTAGGATTGAGCCGCGGAATGCTACTAGAGCTCCTTCGCCTCCGCTTGAGCCGCCAGCAGTCAAGTTGGTGTTGTGGGGGCTCAGGGCTCGACCGAAGATGTTGTTTTCTGAGTCTCCTGTCTAAAACTATGTCAGTGTTGAAAGATAGTGAAGAGGAAATGGTGGTAACTGACCATCATCGTCTGTGGGATATTCGTCTTGACATAGAGCACAGCACCGAGATTCAGTAGCATTTCGACGATGGCTGAGTTGTGTGAAGCCGGGCTATTCTCAAGGAATTTGACATATCCAACGGTGCTTTGAACGCCCTCAATACAGAAACTGTCTTTGATGCTGATAGGAAGGCCGTGCAGCGGCCCGAACAGTTTCTTCTCTCGCTGGAGGTATTCGTCAAGGAATTCAGCACGCTCAATAGCCCGCTGGAAGAAATGCTCCGTCAGGCATGAGGTCTAAATCATATCAGTAAAATATCCAAAACAGACTAGGTATGTTCAGAATGGAGGAACATACAAGCTGTTGGGCAATAGCTGCCCTCTTGCAGAACGCAGTTGTAACATCAACGGAGCTTACAGCCCCTTTTGATAGCTCGTCTAGAAGCTCAGTCGCAGAATAATTCTCTGTAATACTGAGCTCCTTCTCAGACAGAATACCACTGCCTCGGACCACATCGGCTTCAATAAGGCGGCCATTGGCGGGGATTGTTGCAAGAAACTTCTCAGTTAGACGCCATTCGGAAGGGATTTGTGCGTCTAATTGCTTGCGCTTTCGGGCCACGAGAGTGCGCCAGTCCTCTCTTGTAGAAGCTGTTTGGGTCATCTTGTGATTGATGTATGTGCGTTGTTGTACTTGATGCAGCCTAGAGTTATATAGTGCGGGGATGGTTATCTGTAACCCCTCATCTAGATATCTGTTACTCCACTTTGGAAGACGTTAGCATGACTACTATTGAAACAACCCATTGTGTAGGGTGACCCAGTAGAAGTGCGTCGACCTTCCTGAATAGGCTAGTTTGACGCACTGACGTATACAGACATATCCGGCTCTAAATATCGGTTAACATTATGAGGACGAGGGAATCAACCTCGGGACATGTGCCGCTAATAATACTGATCAGAACCGAAGGAGCAAGTAGAATCATACTGTCATCTTGTACATCTTCATTCACTCGAAACGACACAACCCCAAGGAGGTAATCTAATGTTTTAGAGAGATGACTTCTTAACAACAACATTATCCGGCCTAACACCCCCAAAGTTCGTCAAATAATACGCATCAATAATAATCCTATCGTTCTCGCAACTCATCACTCCAATGCAAACCAACCCATTCAGCCAGTTGTATTTGCCCCCACCCGCTTCAATCCGCAGATGCGAGAAAAATTCAACATCATCCTGAGTAACGGTGGGCGGAGGCCTCATCGCCGGATCATCTGCGACCTGCTTCGCGTACTCTGTTCCCGGTCCAGGACGGTAGAGCCCATGCGCCTGCACGAAGAGGTGGTGACCATCTGTAGTTTTGATAGTGTATCGGGCGTCGAGGGTCATGGACTGGTTTTGTTAGTTGTTTTTCGGATAATTCAGCAATGATGAACAAACTCACGTGTGTTCCCTCAACGACTGTTGCCCAATCTGCTCCTCCCAAGGGAAGTATTGTCCCTTCAAGTTCTGGTCCTTTGAAGGTACCTCCAGTAACATTTGCGATGCTGCGAATGATGCCTGCGCCGTGGGGTGCCCCAACATTGATTTCTTCTGCGGCGATGGTGCATTCAAGTCGATACAGGAATGTTAGACCTGGGCGACGCATCGGGGGACTCTTAGGATAGTAGGTGTTTCCCGGGGAGTCGGCGGTTTTCGCGGTCATTGTGATAGTCTGATGCAATAGAATACTATGAATGTTAATAATTATTCAGTGTAATAGTGGTATCTGTATGATGCCGATAATAATATGGTATCAACCCTCTGCCCGTGAATACTTATAATTAATTTTCTAGCTTATTGAACGCCAAATATATCTACCGTGTTTACCCCGCAGGGCTTCCTCATACTGGGGTCTGGATAGCTTATTACCCTAATTGGTAGGTCGACCCTCGATAAGACAGTTAAGGAGGCTACAAGATACCCGAGAATGAGAATCAAAGGCAAAGATAGCCTTCGGTTCAACCTTCCGGAACAAAAATTTCTCTAACCATAACCATCAAGTCCATGCGACTATCACAAACTCCTTGCGCTATCGAGGAAGTTTTCGCTCTCCGCGGAGTCCGATTTGGAAGCTAAGAAGCCAATCCTGCCTTACTAAGATCGATACAATTTACCGTAGATGGCCCCGCTTCGTTGAAGAGGAGCAAGATCATTACATCGCAACCATATCCAGACCAAGCATCACTCCCCATCAATACACACCATCATGGCCTTCGTACAAGCTCAACTCACCAACCCAGCAATCCCGGCCAAAGACCGCCAAAAAGCCCTCTACAGAGCCTTTGCTGACCCCGGTCTCCCATCAGCGAACCCGACCTCATCTTTTTGGTTGCGCTCTCCACACCCTGAACTGGCAACAGCCCAGTCCGCGACTCTACCATCAGAAGCGGACGTCGTGATCATTGGCTCTGGAGTAACCGGCACATCGATCGCAAGGACGCTTCTCAAATCCCGAAAGACTGAGAAGAGTCAGAATGACAGCCAAAGACCATGCGTGGTGATCCTCGAAGCACGCGACGTTTGCAGTGGCGCGACCGGCCGAAATGGCGGACATATTCTCGAGACGGCGGAGGAATTCGCCGATCTTGAGGATATGCACGGCACTGATGCAGCGAAGAAGATCATGAAATTTCGCTTAGCGCATTTACGCGAGATGCTTGATACCGCGGAGGAGTATGGACTTACTGAGCACTGTCAAGCGCGAAGGGTACAGTTTCTGAGCGTCTATTTCGATGAAGATGGGTGGGAAGATGCCCGAGAGCGGGTACGCCGGCTGAAGGCGGGGTTACCGGAGGAGACGATGGAGTGGAAGATATATGAAAGGGAGGAGATCCCAGAAGAATTCTGTCTTCCTCGTGCGTTGGGGATTGTTGCTGGCCCAGGAGGGGCCATTTGGCCTTATAGATTTGTCACTGGTGTCTTGGGCCAATTGAAGGAAGAGTTCCCGCGAGATCTGCTGATTGAGACGAATACGCCTGTGACTGGTATCGAGGAGGACGTGAGTGAGGAAGGTAACTCGCGTTTGCGATACTCTATCTCTACATCTAGGGGTGTTGTTCGCACTCGTCATGTCATTCATTGTACAAATGCTCATGTTGGCCACCTCGTACCTGGCTTGAGAGGTCGCATTTATCCTATACGCGGACAGATGTCGGCGCAACACCCGGGACAGAAATTCCGGTGTCAGGGAAAGGAGCACTCCTGGATCTTTAATTACGATCGTGGATTCGACTATCTCACCCAGTTGCCGCAATCAGAGGCCGGACAGATGATGATGTTCGGTGGAGGTTTTGCTCAGGGAGGGGGAGGTGGAATTGCTGATATGGGCGTTGCAACAGACTCAGAAATCAGTCTGTATGCTGATATTCACCTATCGGGTGCACTAAGTGCGGTATTTGGCCGTAAAAATTGGGGCAGCGTTGCCCGACAGAGCGTGGAGGAGATGTGGACGGGAAATATGGGATTTAGTGCAGATGGACTCCCCTGGGTAGGACGGCTTCCTGGTTCGACAACCCAGAGGGGACTTCATGATGAAGAACAGGGTGCTGAATGGGTATCCGCTGCTTTTTCAGGGGAGGGAATGGTGCTGGCATGGTTGTGTGGCAAATCATTGGCGACAATGCTGCTGATCAATGATGATAATTTGCTCGAGACTGAGTCTACGGATCTTTCGTGGTTTCCAGAGCAAATGCTGGTGACGGAAGATAGGGTCAAGAAGGCTGTTCTGATGCGTCATGTGCAAGAGCGCTCACACCTGTAGTACAATAGGTGGAATTTAACTAGAAAAGGGCCTGGCGATCGATTCAGAGGTTCGGATTTTGTGAAATCAAAAGAATAACCCAGCCATTCTTATTGATTATTGTCAAATACTATTCTAGAGATCTTATGCCGCCTTCCCCATATTCATCCTCTTATTTACCAGCACATCCACCCCAGCAAGCCATCGTTTCCAAGTCTCTCCGTTGCCCATGGCCAGGATCCGCTTCATCCGTTGATATGATCTGGTCTCTTCATCTTCGTCTTCGCTCTTAACAGACTGATCACTATCTGGTCCCCATACTTTCCATTCTCCCTTGCGTGCTGACCATGGCGCCTCCCCATTGCAGAATCTAATCCAAGCAGCAGCAAAACTCTCCGCCATCCCACTTTCTCCCTCATCCAATTCCGTCTCGAGATTCTTGAAAAGATACAAAAGCTCATGGGCATGGTAGGCTGTTCCCTCTAGCGGGTTCTTGAGGCGAGAGCGCTGGTCGAAATGGTACAGGAATAGACCACCCTTATCGCGAAGCGTAGTGTTTTCTAGCGCAGTGGCATAGTTGGGAATCTTGAAAACCGCGTCTCCGCACATGTGTTCCACGCGCTCGAGAAGTATGTCATGCGGAAGCGCCTGGTGTATGTCATATTCTCTCAGGATTTGGTCTGTCTCGTCGTCATTGTTAATATGATCTAACAATGTTCGGCGAATGGAAGCTAAATCGTATTCGAGAAGATTAAGATGGAAAATGACCCCCTCGTGGTATGTATCCCCAATCTTCAAGGCTTCGAGCCATGTTGGTGCCTTTTGTATCTCGCAGGGATCGTTCTGATAAAACCATCCATCGAGACAAGGGTTTCCTGTTCCCGAAAGGACGCCTTGGATAGCCGGGGTCGCGTTCGCCATGTCCTGCTGCGGAATCTGCCGGAGCCGATCCAATACATCGGATTGTGAAGCATCTATCTTGAAATATCGACAAACGGCCTGGAAGAGAGCCTCATGTTGCTCCATACTCCAAGGAGGAATCGACACAGAAAGTCCAGACATACAGACGGCGCGCCGGAAACTTGGTGGACGAGTAGCTGCAAGCTGGTTACTGATCGATATCCCACCAGCAGACTCCCCCACTGCAGTGACATTATCGGGATCTCCGCCGAGGGTCGCAATATACCGTTGAACCCAGTCAAATGCAACTTTCTGGTCAGTGAAGCCGAAGTTCCCACAGCCCTGAAACCCATCATCTTGCAACTCACGGCGTATGGCTTCGCTTGCGAGAAAGCCTCCGAGTCCGACGCGGTAATTGAAATTTACACATATTATTGGCTTCCCCATCTCAATACTCTGTGAAACGAGGCTTACAGCGTCGAAGATGGGGAGGTTTGCACCTCCGTAAAGTAAGGAGCCTCCGTGGACGTATACCATGACCGGAAGACTTCGCCTGTCGGAGGCTGGGGCGAAGGGAATAACGATGTTCATCACAAGCCCAGTTAGTTCGTCTGTTTTCGGAGTAACCGGAAAGTGAGCAGGTGGTGGCACTGGAACAAGGTCATCGCTGTCGTCGCCTTCGGAGTAGGGCCGAGGACAGTCGTTGCTGTATGCGCTTTAGTTAATATGCGGCGAACACGAGATATAGAGAGCTTTACCCCAATTTTGTTCCATCATGTTTAGAGCCTGTCCAGGAAGTCTTGAGAGTCGATCTTGTCCACCGTTTAGGCAGGTCAGCATATGGTATTCCACAGTATTGTTGGACACCATTCGCAAATTGAAAACCCTCAAGTTGGCCAAGGGTAGGAATTTCGGTCGTGCATTTTGTGGTTGGAGTTTGGAAAGACATGTTGACCCTTGATCAGAAGAATAGAAATAATGCCGAATAAGATCAGTCAATTGAGTGTAGTATATGCATTCTGTCATAGGGACCTGAGATGTGTTCTATAGCATATTTGAACCTCGGCTTTTCTTATCTGCCCCCAGACGGTAGCTCCAAAGGTTAGCTATCTCCAAGCTACACTCGAATTGGCAGGTCGACCCTCAAACCTAATCAGAAACGAGTGTGGATTCCTGTCCTGTTATCTTCCCCGCATTTGTGCTAAAAGCTAATTCCCATCCACTGCTCGCATGCGAGGTTGTTCATTTCTATCCGATCACCACTCAAAATAGGAATGTCGACCCCCGGTCGCCGAACCCACCAGGGATGGTAGGGTCACTCCCGATCTTTTAGTCTTTTCCACTTTCCGTGAAACTGACTCTACCGTCCAGCTGGACCTGCAAAGCCCGCCGGCGAAAGTGTGATCGTGCGCGCCCGACATGTCAGGTTTGTGCTGAACGTGGAGTGGCATGTGAGGGTTATGATGTTCGTCTCCGCTGGGGAACCGGAATTGCCTCGCGAGGGAGATTTACCGGCGCCGATGCGCCTGCCGAGTCGTCAATTCCGCCGAGGCTTCAAGGACGACAGAGAGATCTGCTTCGGGAGAGGAAGCGGCAGTTGCAGGTAGCTGATCAAGTGCGCGAATCTTCCGAATCTGAGATCTTAGTAGAGGAAACTGAAGGTAGGATGTAGTAGCGTCTCGTTTCGTCGTGATGATTGTTGACTCCACTGAACTAGAGTTGCTACTCAGCCCATTACTATCCGAGACTTGGAAGCCGAATCATTATGCAGAATTGTTCAGTGACTGTGAGCGTGATAGAGGATTAATACTTGCTGTGAAATTATCTAACATCGATAGTCCTCTCATCTGGCATCAATGTCCTTCACTCTACGACTATGCATGACGGTGAAATACCACTCAAAGTACGATTACCAGGACTGTGTCAACAATCGGAAGCGCTGTATCAAATATGCATCACACTACAGGTCTCTATACGTCCGGATTTGAAGTCCCAATTCTTCGAGTACTTTGACGCGGCTCTGAACAAGTTCCGTAGCGAGTTAGCTCAGAGCGAAGCTTATTTAGAGGATGGTACACTAACTGCTGGGTTGCTCTTGTGTACTATTGGAGTACGTTTCATCTTTCTCCGTCCCCATCTCCTTAGTTATTAAACATTCTTAGCTGATAGGTGGAAATAGATTATGCAAGGGATACCGTGGACTATGCATCTTCGAGGGATGTATAACATCCTACAGTCACAGAGTGTGACACGGTCGCATGATCAGGTCTCTCCCTTTCGTGCCCATTTGTTAGAGGTGATGGGAATCATGGATCTTCCGACATTTGCGATTGGTAGAAAACACCCATATCTAGGGTTCTGGCGGCAGTACTGCCGCAATCGATCGATGCCGGTCCCATCTGAACAGTATGATGTGGAGGTCATGAGTGGTTTACCGCGATCTTTGGTTGACATTTTCTCTTGTATTTATGAGGGCGCAACAGAACGAGACTTCTGGGATTGGCCCGGTTCCAGAGGGTGCTTTTTGCAGTGCCAGCTGTGGGAAGCATATCGGTTGGCTGGAATGCTAGTAATCCGACATGGCGCACTGCGGCTGCCATCTGAACTGGACGATAACCCAGCACAGCGAGGACAAAGCCAAAGACAATCAGCACTTCCAACAACGGCGGTGATCATCACGCGACTTCTGAGCTGTGTGGACGCTATATATCGAGCGTCCTCAGAAGCCGAGGGAAAGGACACATTGATTATCAATGCCATTCCTTATCCCGTCTTCGTCGCTGGCCTTCAATCGGATGCATTGAACAAGGACCCCGAATTAAGAGATTTTATCCGGAGGATCCTGCTGGCAATCGCAGAGGGACCTTTCTGGAACAAGCAATATCGACTACTTCTGGACTTACTGGAAGAGTACTGGACCTATCCTGAAAACAATATCAATATACACGAGATTGCGCAGTCACGAGGAATAGAACTTGGCCTATTCTGATGTGGATTTGCCATTTTCATTTTGCTATTTACTGTGTTCGCTTTTAGAAACTTGCCGTAGCATGAACCACAACTTGACTGCTTCACCACCCTCCATCAACTCGACTTCTTCAACAACTTCAAACCCAAGTTTCTGGTAGAACGGAATGTTACTCTCACTTGTACACTCCAGTAAAATTGGTTCGTGCTTGATATGGTCCAACACCCATGTCATCGCTTTCTTGCCGAGGCTGCGACCCTGGAGAGAGGGATGAACAGCTACAACCTCCAAATACCACAGATCGGACAGCCGCTGCAGCTTCTTAACTCGAGCAATTGTGTCGTCATGGCTCTTCATCATGACCTCTAGTCTCTGATAAACTCGTTAGTTATATTTCGTCTGTCAGATCGGCTTTCGGGGCATACCTGTACATTGGTACCACGTTCACGACGGGCGCAAAAGATATCGAGGAAAAGCAGCTTGAATTGAAGTACCAGTTTTGCTAAAGTCCATTTTTGATGTCTTCGAGGAGGGAATAAGAGGGCCACAGCTCCTGCATCCTTATCTTCATCACCATCCTCGCTCCAGCTCTCTTCGGCCACCGAACCTTTCGCATCGGGTCCAACATGGCACGAACCAGAAGGCCTAGAAGGAAAGCAACGGGCTATCAGGTAACTCGGTCCCGATTGCAGGACTATTCCCTCTGCAACAGCTCGTTGGACCCGACGATATTGCCAGTTGCATATTTCGGCGTTATATTTCGTCCAGGGCGGAGCGCGAGGGCGTAACCATGTGATTAGAGGATCTTGAGCGAAGGAAGTAGTAATCGTATTTGCGACTGCACTTATTGTATTTGGTTCTTTATGACGTTGAGTTTCAGTAAAGGCACCGGGGAGGTGATTGGGTTGGACGTACCGTCGTGGACACGAAAGAGTCGCAAAGTTTGATTGGCGGCCATTGTAATTGATTTCGGTGTCCTTCATATCAGTCGCAGGTGCCAAATTATTCTTATCGTCGCTTGGAGGTTGCCAATGAAGCATACTTCAGGTTCAATGTAGGGATGATAAATGTCCTGGTGCCGAGGAGAGACGTCAGTGACTAGGTTGCAGGGTCAACCTGCTTCTTTTGATCTTGGATCCAAGTTTGATCTGATGCATATTGATATCATCACAAGAGGCTGTTCGCTAACTGCTCGGCCAGTTGGACGAATGATGCCGTGGGGATCACATTCATCAGCCTGTATTGTTCCCCGAGTGCGATATGCGGATGTGCATCCATCATTCCTTTTCAGGCAGGTCGACCCCATCCCGCACTGGTCTCATCCTTCAGCAGATGGCAGATCGGCTGCATTTGGCGCCAATTCTTATCTCGCCTAGGTGCATACCCCCGCATTTGGCTTGATACCAAGTAATTGACTTCCTACCACTTGATAGACATGAGCTATCTGTATGGTGTACGTGTCGGTGCTCCGAACTTGATACACAGGACAGTATATAGCGTTATGCCTCCCACGAACGACCTTACATCTTGATTGTTTGATATCACAGCGAATGACCCAATTTATGCCTTGAATGGTCAATATCTTTCTCCTAATTCACCGTGTCCGCTTGGTAGCAAGACTTAATGGCACAGAATCAGCCCTGCGACCCACTATTTCCTGACCCACACGACAATCTGCCACCAGGGACATTCCGTCTGATCCAGGGTATGAAAAGGCTAGCTGAAGTCATCGCAAATTAATCTCACCATTATGCAGATGAAGATGAAAGAGGTCAAGGCAACCATCAGGTTATGCTAAATCCTGTCCCATCCAGCGATCCCAATGAACCGTTGGTCGGTATCCCGCGCTTGGTGGCATCCGAAACCACTGACGATTGCAGAATTGGAGTAAAGCGCGGAAAATATGCAACTTTACCCTCGTTCTCGCTGTGACGGCACTCATATTTACAGCGTTAGTTACCTCTACCGGTCACAGATGGCGCTGTGCTAATGATGGTCGATAGGCTTTCGATCCAGGCAATTTTCTGGCAATTGATGGTGGTAGATCTCGATGTGACATATGCCCAGCTGAACCGCGCCATGTCTGTGAACTTCGTTGGCCTTGCCGTGGGATGCGTGTTCTTCATCCCCCTAGCGAAGAAGTTCGGACGAAGACCCGTGTATCTCGTTTCAACGGCCCTCATGTTGGCAACTTCTTTCTGGACGTCGAAGTTGCATACTCTTGCGGAATTGTATGCCACTAACTTGCTTCAGGGGCTTGCTGGAGCGACAAATGAATCAATCGTGCAGATTACGGTAGTGAAACCCCTTCTGCTGAATCATCCTTTACTGACTGCTACAGATTTCCGACCTCTTTTTCGTGCACCATCGTGGGGGGATGAATGGTTTGTATATGACTATGGTCATGATAGGTGTACGTCAAATCTCTGGAGAAATAACTATTATCTGCCTGCTCATGACACGCTTACTCATTCCTTGACAGAGCTTTCTTACTCCCATGGCGGCCGGAACTCAAGCCACAAACCAAGGCTGGCGAGCATCATACCAAGCACTTGGTATCACTAACGCCGTTCTATTTGTCTTATTCGTGCTTTTCTACGAGGAAACCAAGTATACACCAGTCATCGCCGGCGTCGACGAATCTTGCGAACACACAATCGACAACATCAAAGCCGATCGCAAACGAGATATTGAGTGTTCTACCAGCCGAGCCGAAACGAGTCCAATACCAGCAGATCACCACGAGCTAGACTATAGGATCCCAATGAGGACATGGAGACAGCGATTTGCCTTGATAACCTACACCCCCGAACCCATTTGGCCCTACTTCTATCGTCCCTTCTACGTCGTGGCTTCCTTTCCTGCTGTCCTCTTCTGTGCCTTGCAGTATGCCTTTGGCGTGGTCTGGCTAACTATCCTATCCTCCACCCTCAGCTTGGTATTCCCTTTGCCACCATACCTTTTCACCTCTGAGCAAATTGGGTTCATGAGTGTTGGTCCGTTTATCGGGAACCTCATCGGGTCTGTCTATGGTGGCTTTCTCGGTGATTGGTCTATCTTGTTCTTTTCAAAGCGCAACAAGGGATACTATGAGCCAGAGATGCGCTTGTATATTCTTCATTTGCCTGCTCTTGCAATGGCTGGGGGGTTGATAATGTTTGGAGCCACGATTGCACGGGTAAGCCTCTTAACGTCGCTTATAATCGTTCAATGACAAGCTAACGGGCCCCATTCAGGGAATGCACTGGATCTATCCCAGTATTGGCGGTGCCCTGTTTGGCTTCGGACTAGGCAGTATCAGCGATGCATCACTGACGTTGGTAATTGACTCCTACCGTGACGTGGGTACTACCTCTCTATACAACCCGATTACACCTTTTCACGAGTTTTCTTAAACAGATTACTGGAGACGCGTTCACAGGAGTGGCATTCATGCGCAATGCCATCAGCATCGGCATCCCGTTCGCAATAAGTCCTTGGCTTGACCGATCAGGCGCGCAGAACATGTTTATTGCATGTGGGTTCATTAGCTTGGCCATTACCCTGACCATTATTCCTATGGTTATTTGGGGCAAGCGAATGAGGAGGGCCACCACGGAGAGGTATCGGATTATGGCTGGGAAGTAGATTATTTATTCGGTTTGCACTAGTTACATGGCATGATGGATGTAGAATGAGAACCCAATGTACCCCACAAATGGTCAGTGCTGGGTGCTAGTAGTGAAGGAAGCCAAAAGATCTAGTAGTCAAGCCTACCTGTGCTTTGGAAATGCCCGATCCCGAGAAAATTCCGAAGTATTCAACTCGAGACGGTGTGTAGAATCCTTCTCGGTCTCAACTTACTTCTTTTCAAAATACCAGTCCACACAGTATGCAGTGGCGATATTTTCTCCAGAACTTTGTACACTACCCAGAAATAGGAACAGATAGGTGAAACTTAAAGCATACATGTACACATGACCACACAGTGCCCTAGATGACTGACTCGGCAAACAAAGAAGCCCCCATTTATGATGTCACTTGCAAACCCTTGCAATAAATCCATAAATATCATTGTGTATTGATAATATGACCGAGCGATATATGGGGAACATAAGTTTCGACTGACATCTGCCAAAGTACCTCGCCAATCCTTCTACTGCTGTACTATGTACTCTACTCTTAGACTGTCTTAACCTCAGAATCAAACTACTTCCTCATATAGCATAGCACAACGGACTCAATCTATTCCACATAGCACTACTGGACGGATGGCCATTCCGGGCTCCACTATGGAGTAGAATTAGTAGCCGTCCATCAGGCGTCCAGGTTTCTATTCCAAGGAATGCATACGCTGTGGGTCGGATACTGCGCAGCTTGGGTATATAACAAGGAGTTTTATTTTCTATTATTGCTTGTTTCGTTTGTGTTAATGTGGTGAGATTGAAGGTGGGACTTTAGTTTTGTTGTGGCGTGGCTCCGGGTCCGTGAGTTATGCGCGGGATGGTTGATTGGTGTTCAGAGTTTGATTGTGGTAGTTGATAGATCGAATCGCAGGGGCTTGACTTTCTTTGTCTCTTTGAATGCTTTAATATGTTGAAATACTATCTTCTGTATTACTATCGTCGCTAATTAACCGACATTGTGATTTGATGGTGCTGGTTCATTGTGTCGAGCAGGTTAAAAACGGAACAAACCAAAATATCCAGATGATCGGATAAGGACAGAAGTGACAGAAATGCTTTTGAGATAAGAATACTAGTATACAAAATGTTATAGCGATAAGAAACTACCACGACACCCGTGGGTCCTCAGGATCCTCTCCAGACCGACTCTCATATTCCACTGTCACATTGTCCGTTCGTCGAATCGCTCCCATTGGATGGCTTTCAATGCGCCCATTGGCTTCCTCTCGGAGAATGCTCTCCTGACTTCCCACCGTTGTGATTTCGTAGTCGGGCTTTCGTGGCTTCGACAACTTGCTATGGTCGTAGGAGGAATCGGGAAATTGTGAACTCCCCTTGTAGCGGTTGCGACTGTTGTTGTAGGAGCTTGTGGTGCGTTTACCGAGGATGAGTTCGAGGACGGGCTGGAGGGTCGGGATGCAGGAGGCGATTATGACGACGTTGGACTCGATGCTGCGTTCGTTAGGTCTACATTTATCATAGTAAACATGTCGTAGAGATGGTCTTACTTGGTCCACATGACGAGTTCGGCGGTGCCGTCTGTTGATGTTAGTATTTCTCTTTGGCTGGCAGTGGGTGTGCTCACAGGTGTAGTCGGTTTTGTCGGCTAACCCCTTCAACTGTGTACACTTGACGATGGCCATTGCGGAAGCACTGCTAGGTTAGTCGCCGATTTTTCATGAATATGAAGACACTTACACAGAGCCCAGACCCAAGGCTGCGCACAACGCGAGCCGTTTGCGCAACGACATGTGGAGTTTCATCAGCACCGTGCTCGGATAGACGGCCAGTATCAAATCGACAAAGGCGGATAGGGCTGGGCTGTCAGTTATAGCTAAAAAAATACCGATCGCATAAACCAACCTCCAGTAAATATGGCGTAGTCAATCAAAATCCAGACGTCTTTGCAGGTTGCCTTTCCTTCTGTCACCAGATGTGTCTTCCACAGCGCCTCGGGCGGATCGCACATCGTGAACAGCACGATGATACATATGCCTGACACAACCGCAGCGAATCCAGTCAATGTCCACAGACATATCCGCTGAGCCATATTTGGGTTGAGGATCCGATTGAGCATCGCGGTAACTGCCAGCTTCGGAATCGCGAATGAGATGATTCCGAAAAGAAAGCTCAAGCAGTTGAGGAATGTGGCGTGTTCCACAGTCCTTTCGCTCAATAGCCATGCATGCTTCCCATATCCCATATCCACGTTTATTGTCGTGATGGCACAGTAGACGACTCCCATCACCTGTTGAAGTTAGTGGTTGCATCCCTCGCATGGTACATACATACCAAAGACGCTGTGATCAACCAGTCGTCCGGTCCGAGGTTGTGCAAGAGACTTGTCCTGATGTACATGCGCGCTATGACAAGAATGGATGTGAGACCTGTCAGTGCCCACAGGACCGATAGAATCATCGGACCTTTATTGTCGCTGGCATTTCCATCTTCTGACGCAGCCATTGTTGCGGGTAGCACAAAAGTTCGTGACGTGACACACAGTCGAAGGAGAAAAACGTAGTATGAATAAGGATTCCGACATTTACGGTCACTTGTAGGGTACGCAAGGGAACCAGAGACAGTATTATTCCGACAAGCGAAGGATTTCAGCCTACACGTTCATTTGGCGATCTGTTCAATGAGCGGGTGACATCAGGTCCTCCTTGGGAATTCCGACAAACTGATGGACATCCCTTACTTCCCGCAATCTCTCCTATATTGCAGTAATTGTTTCATTAGTTGGCATTGGTAGCCAATAATTCTCTCGATTAAAGGTGAGCCAGGAAGGTCGCAAATGCCGTGCGGCGGCTAAGGCATAATACGGTGCTGATGCTGGCAGGGATTAGCTGATCTGGCTAGCCCTGGATCGACCATTTTGGTAACCTTGCAGTAGATCCGTGCCACCGGTGGATAGACAAGGCGAACAGTGACAAACTGGACATCTCCTTGGCAGGACAGGATCCATATGGTCAGTTGACAGACGGGTAGTGGGGCCGCCACGCCGTTGAGAGGAAGCTTAACATAACCATTATACCCCGAGCCACTGTGATGGGTCTGATTAAATATACCAGTCACAAGTCTCCCTCAAGGGTAATATGATAGTGAGGTTGTACTCTTCGCTGGCCCTTGCTTCAGAGCTATGAACCGGGATACAACGATCAAGAATGAAGTGTAGATATTTGAAGACTATCAAATCAGCCAGTATGATCACGAAAGGTTCCGGATGGAGCATTCAAACGCCGAAGGATCGCTAGCTCGTTCTCAACGGAATATTGGACCTTTTAAGGACTCCAATTCCCAAGTTACACCAGCAGGCTGGGTCACGCCGTTGGGCCCATCCGGCTGAATGGACAACCGCCAAGTCAGACCAACAGCAATGGTGTGTTCTAGCTATTGTGATAGTTTGTTATGCTCCCGTGTGGAGGCTCACAATGTCAGGTACTGTGCAGTACTGGATTATTCTGAAGTTCGATTTAAGTCGCACATTGTTATACCTATTGTTGACTGTATCAGCTCATATTTAATATGGAAGGAATGACTTTCTAGGCGGCATGCGTTGATACTTGATTCAGAAGGGCACGGTCTACCGGTAGATACCCGAGCAAGAACCTTTCCCAATCTGTCCATGTACCCAGTTTCTAAATTACCCTCTGGTATGGCTTCAAAAGAGGTACGTGTACGCGTCCGATGATGATCACGATCCTTCTGTCGGTACTTTCCCGCCACGCTGTGACACTAACGGTGAAGCCCCTGAACTAGGAGGGTAATGCTTGGAATGGAGCACGGTAAGGGCAGCCACGAAATACTCCTTATGGGATAGTTCCTCCCACCTTGACCTTCCTTTCAAGTTTCAAGCCTTGTAATTTATTGTACCTTCCGATAGGCCACGTTGGTACCACGTTATGGTCCATCGGGCCTTCACTATTGATATAACAGAGCCGTCATCCGCAATATGTTCTATCGTTCTCCAATTCCCCTTCATCTGATCAATCCGTCGTCCAATATACGTCATAAACCACCATGATAAGTGCAGCAGAGGGCAGCCCCAATGGCAACAGCTGCTGCCAGCCAAACGGCAGGATGGACGATCATGCACAGCAGGCCTTTGTCGATGACAACGTTGCCATATCTCCAAATGCCCCTGAGGAGGTCTCCACTCTTCTAAAGCGCATAGCATTGCATGGTGAGGCTTACCTCACAGAGAATGATGAGAACGAGCGAACGAAGATCCTCGATGCAGCGCGATCATTGGTCTACGCTCTTGAGACTCCTCGAGAAGCCATCATCAGACACTGCTGGTCGCAGGTGAGCCATAAAATCTAGATAAGCAAAAGTGCAAGCATGCTAAGGGTCATGGTAGAGCACACTATATGCAGCTTTGGAAACCGGCGTCGACCTGGGGCTTTTTACTGCCCTATCGCAGAACGACAAACCGAAGACAGCTGGCCAACTTGCCACAGCTACCGGTGCTGACCCAACGATGCTTGGTAGGTAATCACACTGGTATCATGTTTATGGAAGTTAACTTCTTAGCCCGCATCTTGAAGCATCTCGCGGCCATGGGCGTGGTCACCGAGACTGGTCCTGATGAATACCGCCGGACGGGATTTTCCATGTCAATGATGTCCAATAGATACAGTGACTCTTATCCTTGCATGTACGATACACTCACATACTGGCTATATTGGCTATTAACTGGACTTAGGACTGGTTGCATCACTGATGGCGTCCTTGCCCTCCCCGCTCAGCTTAAGAAAACGAACTACCGAAACCCCAGCGACGGGAAAGATTGCGCCTTTCAGCGTGGGTTTAGGACACCGCTCCACTTTTTCGACTTCCTCACAGAGAACCCTATTCATGCCGTCCAATTTAACAATCACATGTCTGTATACCATCAGGGACGACCGAGCTGGATGGATGTTGGCTTCTATCCGGTGTTGTCGCTAGTTGCCGAGGCAAATATCAGCGATCATGACACCTTGCTTGTCGACATGGGGGGAAGCTTGGGACACGATCTGTCAGAGTTTCGCCGCAAATGGCCACAAGTGCCAGGTCGGCTTATTCTCCAAGATTTACCCAAGGTTGTGGAACAGGCCAGAAGCATGAGCCTGGATCCGGCTATCGAGCTCATGACACATGACTTCTTTACAGAACAACCGATCAAGGGTAAGTGCCGTATAAAGCCATTTAAAGCAATGGCTAACATTCATGCAGGCGCCCGTGCGTATTACATGCATTCTGTTTTGCATGACTGGACAGACGATGACTGCCGTCGCATATTGGCCAATGTTATTCCTGCTATGAAGCGGGGGCATAGCAAGATTTTGCTAAATGAGAATGTTATCCCCGGCACGAATGCATACTGGGAAACTACCAGTCTGGACATTATCATGATGGCCGATTTTGCTTCGACTGAACGCACCGAGAAGCAGTGGCGGTCGCTGGTGGAATCCGCCGGACTCAAGATCATGAAAATATGGACCGTGCGAAGGGGTGTGGAGAGCCTTATTGAGTGCGAACTGGCTTGATGATGCTGTCACTTCTTCAACAGAACATCTAGGGGTTTATACTGTAGTAATATTATTCTACTTATGAGTTTTGTTTCATGCTGCGTTGATCTTACATCTAAAGTGATATGTGTATACCTTATGATTCAAGGCGAATCTTCATATTTACACAGGTAATGGCATGCTCTAACTTCCCTTGCATATTGTTGGGACATCCGACAAAAAAGAATGGTATTCGGGACATAGTCCCATCGAACGGACGGCTACAAGTATCAAGCGCAAGGGGTTTGTTTAACAACCAATTATATGGCCTAAGGAGGTATCATAACAACCTTGCAGCCTAAAAGACAATCTCTAGACGATGTGTAACATCCAATCTGGGATCCTGGCAGATTCTCTGTGTCCCATCCCACTACTCCCTACCTACCCAGTGACTCAACAAACCGCTCAGGAGCCATAATGTATCTCCACCTTCCATAGTAGTTTAAAATCCTCCGTTTTCTGTCATTCTGCTGTGGCCCGGCTTTCATCCACAACAAAACCCAAAACGATACTTACAATGAATAAGTGAGCATATGCCATATCAACAGTCTCGCACTGACAAATTTCAGAAACGAAGCTGCTTCGCCCCAGGCAGATGACTACCCAAACTTCAACCTTGGCTCCTACCACCGACCCATTGCCACATCCTCCCCAGCCGCCCAGCGATGGTTCGACCGCGGTCTAATCTGGTCCTATTCCTTCAATCATGGCGAAGCAGCACGATGTTTTGAACGAGCAGTCGAATGCGACCCCACCTGCGCACTAGCCTACTGGGGCATTGCATACGCCATCGGACCGAGCTACAATATAGCCTGGGGCTTCTTCGATAGCCCCAGTCTCCTAGAAACCGTGGGAAAGGCATGGGATGCGCTCAATGCCTCTCAGAAACATGCTACGCATGCATCCCCACTCTTCCACATGCTGCTAAAAGCCATCGCAACTCGGTTCCCTACCCCGGATACCATCCCCGCTCCTACTGAGATGAGACAATACAATCAGGCTTATGCAGACGCTATGCGCGTTGTGTATGAAGCCTACCCAGATGATCTCGACGTGGCATCGTTGTTCATTGAGGCGCTTATCTGCGTTAATCCGCGCGAGCTGTGGGATATGAACACAGGTGAAGCGAGCAGCGCACATACCCTCGAGGCGAAGGCGGCAATCGATACTGCAATGGCACGTCCGGAGGGTCGAGAGCATCCTGCCCTGTGCCATTTGTATATCCATCTCATGGAGATGTCGGCCACGCCTGAGGTGGCCCTGCCTGCTGCAGACAGACTGCGTCGTATGATCCCGGATGCGTCGCATATGGTGCACATGCCTGCGCATATTGATATGGCTGTTGGTGACTATCGCCGGGCAATTGATTCCAGTGATGATGCTATTGTAGGCGATGATATGTTCTTCGCCACATTGGATGCATCTCCGCTTTATGTGGCCTATCGAGTGCATAACATTGTCACGAAGCTGTACTGCGCTCTGATGTCTGGTCGGTCGCGAGAGGCCATGTTGGCTGCGGATAAATTGGACGAGGTGGTTGATGTGAAATTACTGGCTACTAAATCACCCCCAATGGCAGACTGGACGGAAAGTTTCTTGGGCAGTCAAGCGCATGTTCTAGTGCGGTTCGGTCGCTGGGAAGAAATTCTCCAGTTAGAACTACCAGCACCACAGGACCGAGACTTATACTGCTGCAAGACAGCTAACATCCTATACGCCAGGGGCCTCGCCTTCAGCGCCCTTGGACGTATCCAGGAGGCAGAAGTCGCCCGGCAGGAGTTCGAGGAGGCGCGCAAGCGGGTGCCGAGATCCCGGATAAATAATTTGCCTGTTCGGCAGGTCGATTTCCTTGCCGTCGCATCTTTCATGTTAGCAGGTGAGTTGGAGTACCGCAAGGGGAATATTCGATTAGCCTTTGCAACGCTGCGTCGGGCGATTGAGTTAGAAGATGGCCTGGCGTACTGTGACCCGCCGGCGTGGATGCAGCCCGTGCGGCATGCCCTAGGTGGGTTGCTGCTGGAGCAGAAGCGGGTCCCCGAGGCGGAGCAGGTCTTCCGGGAGGACCTGGGCATGGCGCAGGGGTTTCCGCGGCGTAAGGGCCGATTGAATAATGTGTGGGGGTTGCATGGACTGCATGAGTGTCTGGTGGCTTCTGGGAAGATGGATGAGGCTCGTGTTGTCCAGGTGCAACTGGATATTGCGTTGGGGTCGGCCGATGTGCCTATCTCGACTTCGTGTTATTGTCGCTTGTCTGCGGTTAATGGAAAGGGCTGCTGTGCTCGTCTTTGATGATACGTTTCCTACAACAGCACAGCAAGTATGTAGTCAGAATGGGTCATCGCATCTGTCACTTCAACATGGCAGATGTTCGGAAAGCCTTTTTGGCAGTATTCACAGGTCTATATAATACACTTTGTACAAATCCGTCATTTCTATATACAATCCCACACCCCGTAACCATAAATTTGAAAAAAAAATTTACTCCGCGCGAGGATCCTTCCAGAGGGGATCAACGAAATAGACAAGCCCATGCGCCACTGCTGCAGCCAGGGGACCAACCTACTTTTATTAGTACATGGTCCGAATTTGAATAGGGCTGCTGGACATGAAACTCACCCAATGAATCCAATGATACGTCGGAAATTCACTGGCGACATAAGCGCCGAAACACCTCGCTGGATTAACGCCTGCAGCTTGTCAGTCACCGTAGTTTAATATCGAGAAGTGGAATACACACTAGCACCAATATACCCCTCCCTCGTAAATGCCGTTCCCCATGTAACAACTCCCAACACAACACCGACCAGCCACGGCGAAACAGCATGGCCAAACACCTTGGCCTGTCTAGGGTCCAAGGCAACACCAAACGCCAAGAAAATCAAAATAAGGCACGCAAAGAACTCAATGACTAGTCCATCTGTTGCAGACACCATGGTCGAGTCGATGTGGCATCCTCCCACGGTGAACTCACGCGTGCCGTACGCGGAGTGCATGGCAAAGCCGGCGAGTGCGCCTCCCAAAGTTTGGCCAGCCAAATAGAGGATCATGCGCGGGAAAGTGATAATGCGGGCGAAGAAGGTGGCGAGAGTGATTGTGGGGCTGATGTGGCCACCGCTAGAAGGGGAGAAGGTGTAGATGAGGAGTGGAGTGAGGAGGAGGTTGGTGAGGCCGCCGAATGCTGGGGAGAAAAAGGTGACTGTTCCGTAGACGCCGGCTTGGCCTTTGGGGGATGTTGTTGCGGAGAGTGGGTGAGTTGTTACCCAGCAGGTGATGAAAACGTTCATCATACTTGCTGTTGGTTATACACTTATTAGCTTGGGGCTCATCTTTGGTATGGGGTAAGACTTTGGAGTATGCGGGGGAATTACCTATGCATTCTAGCACAGCAAACTTCCATAGATCCACGCTCAGGAACCCCCGCAAGTCGAATATCTCTTTTAGTGTCATGCACGGTGCTGCGTCGGGCACCTTCTCTAGCACCTTTGAGTTCTTGGGGTCCGTCCTATCAACCACAAAATCCTGGTTTCCGCCCATGCGGCCCGCGAACGGCGGGATGGCGGGCTCGAGCCCATGGTGCTGGGGATGTGTTTCGTCGCTTTCATATTCGGGGAGATAAGTGACCACCATGGTTCGTTTGGGTGAGGGGGTGCGATGACTGCTGCTGCTATCGAGATAAGTGGTTTGTTTCTGCAGCATGTCAGAGAAAGATAGGAAAAGATAAGAAAGGATTGCATGCAATTGATCGCGTGGTGAAGGGGACGTTTTTGTGATCGGGAGGCCCCGGTCTAGGGCTGGAGAGGCGCGATCGGGATGAAACGGGATGCAGAAATGGTGATGGTCGGTCGGCAAACTCGGGGGCGCCGCAGAATTGTGGGTCGTTTAGCCGAGATAAAGAAGGCTTCTAGAAATTATTTGCAAAATCTTTCTGTCGACTTGAATTGATCGGCCAGTGAGAGAGCCGAATTGCCAGATAAGCTACGGCCGATGGCTGGCCGTGGGGATCATCCTTCAACCGACCGCATTGATTGTGGAGATGCCTGTCTGTGCTATCATCGTGCCCTTGCTACCACTTGCTCTATATGAGACGGGAATACCCTGAGGCTTGGTGTGGCAGTTTGGTAGCGAAGTCAGCTTGGGGTCCGGAGTAGCGGTGCCATTTTCGTGTCCGTGATGTCACCCGGCATTTTGACCCTGCTGGCCCGGCTCCGAACAGGTTATCTATGAGCCCGCATGGTGCAACATGGTATGTGCGCGTCTCTGTGCTCGGATTTAAATGCACGGTTGTGCACCACGGAAGCTGCCACGCCTCGGTCGGGTGCCGGAGTCTATTTCCATAGTTTGAGTGGCACTCTTATTCCGATGGTTCGGAAGCGCCCTCGGCCGTTGACCGAAACTGGGGCGTTGCATTATTGTGCACGGGAGGGAGTAGAGTAGCTGTTAGTCAAGGTGTCTCAGGTTGCTGCTAGTATCTGATGATCTGTTGAGTCGTGACATCTCAAAATTTAGTCTATGAGGCCGGGATAATCCCAGAACATGCCACCTGCTTCTAAGCGAATGTCAGCGATCTTAGCGTTGCATCATGCTCAACACAATTAAATGCAATACTATTAGAGAAGACACAGTCCTTATGTTATTCTGCAAAAAGGTATAACATCCATTTAGTGTTTATTTTGTCAATGATCTCGCGACGCGTAGCCCGATATATATATTCATGGTTAAGCCGGCAAGTGTTAGCACCTAAGTACCACTGCCAGCGGAGCTCTCAGACCAAGTTAATTAACCGAACTGAACCAGGGCATCACATACTTTACATTGAATATGCATGTCCGCAGAATTAGCAACCAATGAGTGGTGGTAGAAAGCAAAGAAGTTGCCTTAAATTGGCACTGCACATAAATTTGAGGATAGTTATAATGGTGGTGCCACTGTAACGCTGCATCGCAGTCGTGATAAGTAATAGTTTCTCTGATATTGAAGGACTAGTTATTGCTAGGAAACTACTTTCATCCATAACGAAACTGTCATGCAAGAGCTTCCAGTCGATTACCGCTAGTCCCAAGGAACACGGTGGTTGCGTGTACCGCTACCGTATGCAAGCATCTTCAAAAATGGCATGACCCACTCCGGCCCGCCCATCCCTACTCAAAAGAGGAACGGCACCAACATGAGTGTTGTGTGACGATACTCCTTCCACTGTTGACCAAACGTCTTCTCTAGCAGTTCCTCCTCTTCCTTGATTCGTACCCATCCGATCGTTGGCAGACATATAGCCCAGAACCACCAATGTACAATGGTCACTTCGTGCAACAGTGGTAGGTCGGGCATTAAACATGCAAGTGCACCATCCTCTCTTGCCCAGAAATACAACACTGCAGGGGCCTGGATGGCTAATCCAGCGTATGCTGGATGACGAACGTGGCGATAGATACCCGTAGTGACAAGGCGATGAGGCTTTGACAGAGAGAACGTGAAGCATGAGCCTAGTTGCCAGAAGGCGTAGACACGAATACAACTACCGAGGCAGATCAATGCGAGAGCAGTTGTGGTTCTGCAAGTGAGAGCAAGGTGATCATGTCGGACATGCTCTAAATTCGGGCAAAGCGCTTGCTGCTGTGTTTGTGGAAGAGTGACGAATAGAGCGTGCAAAAGGCCCACTGCGAGGTAATACACGCGGTAGACTGAGGACGCAGTGACCACACCATGCTTCTTCAGAGAGTCGGTCGCCACTGGTGATGAGGTATTCGAGCACTCCAGGCTTTGGCAGTTCAGCAGGGTAGTCACCGCCAAAACAAGTGAGAAGATGATCTGCATTCTGAGATGACTATTTCATAAAGCCGATCTCAGTCTGGGGTCGCAAGTCTTCACCCAAAATATATTAGCAAAGGGCCGAGCGCCCTCTAGGTAAGATCCGGCAGGAGATGTCGTTCTGCTAAGCTTTCTAGCCTTGTCAATGCGCATGCAAGCATCCGAGGCCACTGTGCCACTGCTGTGGAAGGTGTTGCGAGACTAACAACGAGGTGAACCGGTCACACTGACAGGGACCCACATTCCTCACCATGATGCAGCAAACCTTGTATAGACTTCATTGTACCAGGGTCAGTTGCACTGTTCCAGCTAGGTGGTCGATTACCACATCGGGAAAGACACATGTCATACCGCATTTCTACACGTGGATCATGCTGTGTCTCAATGGTAAGCTGCACAATTTTGTTGGATTGAGTTTTGTGAAGCGTGCTTGTACCTCGGACGTGGCGATAAAATGCATCTTCGGGTACTTTATATTTCCAGTATCCCCGTATTACTTACCTGACAGTCCCTTTACCCCACCTACTATCTTGTCTGTGAATCGTTGTCAGAATGTCGCCGGATCTACCTTGCATTGTATTCGTGAGGTCCTTTTTGCATAGACCCGATAATCTTGATCATACAGAGCACCATGTCAGACAAGAGACACCCAAGCAGATCGACGAACATACCCACCGCCGTAAACACTCAGCCGACTCAGAAAAGACACTTACAGTCGAGGACTGGGCAACAAGTCGCGAAAATCCACACAACTGGCCAGTCGCAAAGAGAGTCATCACATCCCTCGTAGTATACATCTACACGTAAGTCCACCCAACCACACCCTCGAACAAAAGTACCTATCTAAAAGTACAGTTTCGTGGTCTATTCTGGGTCATCCATGTTCATTACCGCCGTTCCATTGGTAATGCAGGAGCTGCACCTCTCCGAGCAACGCGCCATGTTAGGGTTGTCCATCTACGTGCTCGGGTGTACGACTCACCCATGCAATGCTACCCCATAACCCTATACTTACTTCAACAGACGGCGTGGGACCCCTCCTCTGGGGCCCGCTCAGCGAGATCCCGAGAATCGGACGCTCGGTCGTCTACTTCGGTACATTCGTAGCATTCATCCTCGTCACGATCGGAGCCGCCGAAGTATCCAACTACAGCGCATTCGTCTTCCTTCGCTTCATGCAGGGTCTCTTCGGCAGCCCGTGCCTCGCCAACGGCGGCGCCTCCATGCACGACCTCTACCCCGAATCCCAGTTCCCCTACGCTCTCGCTCTATGGGTAGCTGCAGCGTACTGCGGCCCGGCTCTCGGACCCCTGCTCACCAACAGCCTGGTCAACAAAATTTCCTGGAAATGGACCATGTGGCTCCTCGCCTGTATGTCCGGCCCGGTATGCATCCTGCTCTTCCTCCTGCCTGAAACTTACGCCCCGACCATACGATACCGCAGCAGTGCGTTCAATACCAGCAACAACCAGAACAACAACAATACTAGTGAAAGTGACAACCCTCTCGCCAAACTGAAATTTTACCTCGTCAAACCCGTCCAAATCACCCTCCAAGACCCTGCCATTCTCTTCGCCAACATCTACACCTCCTTCATCTACGGCACGTATTATACCTTCTTCGACGCCTTCCCCATCGGTTACCCACCCGTCTATAATGTATCCACTACAACCCTCAGCTTATTCTACCTCTCCGTCCTAGTAGGGTGCGTCCTCGCAGTAGCAGCCTACTTCACATACCTCTCCCTCCCAAACTACCTCCGACAACACCATCACAGCACCTCCCCTAAATCCACCCCAACCCGCACACCCCCTACAAAACACGAACGACACCTCATCCCCGCCATCCCAGCTACCTTCCTCGTCCCCATTTCCCTCTTCCTCTACGGCTGGACCCTCCGCCCCTCTATCCACTGGATCGTCAGCATCATCGGCGTGACAATGTACGCTAGCGCAGTGTTCATCATCCTGCAGTGCCTGTCCATGTACATACCCAGTATATATCCCGAGTACGCGGCGAGTCTGTTTGCGGCCAATGACTTCTGTCGGAGTACGTTGGCTGCTGGGGCTGTGCATTTCGGGATCCCATTGTATAAGAATTTGGGGATGGCGAGGGGGTCAAGTGTGCTGGGGGGTGTGAGTGGGTTGGGGGTTTTGGGACTCTTAGGGATTTATTATTTCGGGGAGAGGTTGAGAGCGAAGTCGAGGTTTGTGGAGAGGTTGGTGGAGTAGATTTGCTAGGAATGGGATGAGGAATTGATTGAGGGTTGTGATGGATCGAGATAAGATGGTAACGGTATTGTATTATATGGGTTGTATTGTATACACTGTCTCGTCGCATGGGTGCTTAGATCGGTTTTGACTAAGATGAAATTGAATTGAAATATTGATCTATCTTATTGATCGGAATATTGAGCTCTCTGGCTATATCTACGAAGTATAGATTCATTGTTTTTCGATGGTGTATATAGTATCAAATGTGGATTAGACAGGCGGATCCTACCAGTTGTTGTTTGCTTCACATTGAACTCTTTCATGGGTCATTCATAAGCCTTGTCATATTCAAACCACCTAACACCACCACGTCTACTCACAATCTAATCTAGCAGCGCATCCAATCCATCTCTATCACTCACAACGCCAATCCACCCAACAACAACCCACCCAGAACCAACACAACCAACACGCACTGACGATAAAATCCGACCGGCGCTTCCCCACGCACCATAGCAGCTTGCTGGACCTCCGCACTCGGAAGCACCACACCAGTCTCCGACAATGCCAATCCAGCCTTCCGCTCCGGGTACCGCGGCGGGCTCAGCAGGTATGAGACGGGCGCCCAGTAACTGGCGATGGAGAGGTAGCAGATGTGAAGCATCGGGGGCCAGGCAATTGTGGTGAGCAAGCGGGATAGCAAACCAACGTCGGTACTTGTGATGGCCGAGTAAATCGAGTAGACGATGGATGCAATAGTGGCAAGCAGAATCACAACGCTGTATGCGATCCCGTTGTGCCACAGATTGTGGTAGAGCTTTTGGAGGGATGTCGGGGTCGCGCTGCGATTCCATGAGTTGGCGCTGCTGCCAGTCACGAAGGAGCCTTTTGGTCGGCTGGCTAGAAGGTGGAATCGAGCGACAGCGTGGATGTGTGCTGTTGTTGTTAGTTATGTCTTGAATCATAGTGGAAGGCAAGAGAGAGCTTCAATCTTCATGGAGGGATGCAATGTGAGGAAAATGTTAAAACAGAGTAGTGGCATTTAAATCCAGACCCCCTTCATGTCCATAATAGAACGGGCAACGACGATACGCGGGTGTAAAGCAGAAAAACAAAAACAAACGATGTGTAACTTACCTCCAGCCAGCCAGATATTTTCAAAACGAGAGAACGGAAAGCTTTCGAATCCCGTATGCGCACTCTGCAAAAGTACATACGCCCAGGTCATGGCAATATGGAGAACAGCCAAGAAAAACTGTGCTTTGGCCAGCAGTGGCGAAACGTCTGGGACCAGGTGACCCGACACCAGGAGCAATGGAACCATTGCAAACGTGATCAAACAGCCAACTGCCCCAGCCATGATGAAGACGCCATTCCATGCAATAGTCCACTGCAGTTTGCGGGGAAGCGTCTTGTTTGTGCGCGGCATCAACGCCCGAAGCTGTTGGGAGTGGCCAATGTGCCACCGGTTGCGCTGTGCAATGTGTCCATCTAAGGACGTCGGAACCAATCCATACTGTAGTGGCTCCTGGACTTGAATGGTGCGGTGGCCTAGACCCTTCAGAACAAGCGAGAGCTGCCAATCCTCGGAAAAGGAGTACGTTGGATATCCGCCGGCATCGATGATGGCTTGTCGCCGGAAAAGGGCTCCGGAGCCTGCATCCTGAGCAAGGCCCCGACGATCGAGCTCTGCATTTTCACATGTGTAGAAGTGAAGGCGTGACTGAGACAGGGGGTCACCTGATGGGAGGTTATAAAAGTACTGCCGGGTGGTGAGGAGCACTGCGTCCCGGGTCTGGAGGAGATGCGGCAACGTCGCCCTCAGAAAGTGAGGCATGGGGATGGAGTCTGCGTCAAAGATGGCACAGAACTCAGGTGGCGCCTTCTCTTGCAGGGTGAAGAGGGCGTAATTCATGTTACCAGCCTTGGCGAAGACTTTACCGGATTGCCTTCCCCGGGTGTGGTAGAAGAGGTGAGGCCATTCGGTGCGCAGTGATGCAATGGCAGACTCGAGCTCTGTGGAAGCACCGTCGTCCAGTACACGGACCCGAAAGCTGGAAGTTGGGTAGTCCATCGTACAGGCAGCGCGCACGGTGTCTAGGATGACGTCGACTGGCTCTCCACAGCAGGGCACCAGAATGTCCACCCGCGGTAGATCGTCGGTGCCGTGTAATCGCAATCTTTTGCGTGGTTGGCCATCCGATGCCGAACCACCTAACATGGTAAGAAGCTGATCATGGCGCCAAATGCCTGACAACATATTAGCTTGCGCGTCCTCGTTTGCTCAGGAAGGGGGCCGGGATGCCGAAACACGGCAGCTCACGGTGGTATAGACATACTGGCGAGGACGATCTCGACCAACAGAGTTAGCCATACTCGCCAATCTTGTTGCACGGCAGAGAAACACAGAGCTAGTCGAAGGACAAGATAAAAATTGAAGGTCCATGATGCCAGATGGGCTACGTAATAGAGCAAGCGCCGGTGCCGCTGTCCCGCGATAACGCGATGGTCAGGCGGGAGCTCCTGAATGTTGTAGAGCAGTTTAGACAGCATTTGTCGGAGCGGCGTGACGAAGGCCACGGTCAGCTGCAGACCCTGAAAACCAAAGCAGTTTACGATGCGTGGTCAGCTAGAGTGTTCCACCGAGTCTGACACTCTGCTGCTCAAACTGGCCAGGGTGCTTAGTAGCAGAGCATGGATCACCACACCACTGCAATGGCTGGTACTATGCACACAATACCCGTGAAATACAAACACACCCACAGCGCATGGTCGACGAGAAAAATGAGAGAAAGGAGAAAAGTCTCCAAGGGCATCACAGGCCGGGCTTTTTGTGCGGCCGCCCCCTTTTGCCTTGGGGTTCTAGAATTTACCACACGTGCTCCACTAATTCCCTAGTCGGGATGTCTGGTGATCTTGGACGGCGGAGTAGGAGATTCATCTTGTACACTTAGATTTGTTACTGGAGGCCTAAATAGTATTCTTAATTGACGACTTTCACATGATGTGCTTTCCATTCCCCTCTCATCTATCCCCTTGATCTTCTTACTTGCACGGAAAAACAGGGCTGCATTAAGCGATGGATTGCATGAGTGAGAGGATAAAAGTGCAGCCAGCATCTGGAGAGGAGGACCGTGCCCATCCAGGTCAGCCCGGTGCAGTCAAGTGCGTTGTGAATGAAAAGAGGTGGTGGTGGTGGTTGTGAAAGGTTGAAGCAGCAGGTATCCGTGAATTTTAGGCGGCAATCCGCTGTGAAGGCCAGTGATTGGGGCGCACAGTTCATTCGGCAGGGAGGGGGAGATGCATTGGCCAGACCGCCTCTTTGCAACCAATTGCCTGGCATCCTGTCATCTTCCGGGCCGACCCTGGAGAGCTCACTATCCATAGTTGAAGGAGGCTTCGCCCTCAATTAGTCTAGACTGCGACTGGTAGGGTTCTTTTTGCCGCCACTCTCCCCATCATCGGCACCCCGCGGGCTGCAGGGTGGGAGGGAAAACCTGATCAGTAATTCGATCCCATCGCCAGACAACAGGAACGAGAAGAGATTGACATGGAGCGGATGTGATGGATGATCGATCTCCTGTCAATTGCTTGTCAGATCAAGTCCCCGCTTAATTGGAACGGCCGGGGGAAATTGTTGCAGGGGTTCGTTCACCTCCAGGCTCAGGGCTGCTGCTTCGGTTTTGCGGTTCCGGGGACATCCGGCAGCGCGCCAGCCAATAGAAGGAAGGGTCGGGATGTGGACGATCCGGGATGTCGGGCAATCACGTGACTGGAATGAATAAGGTGTAGCTCAGTCTTTATTGCAGGGGGAAATAGCTACATACTATATAGCTAATGTATGTCTCCGAATTTAGTTTCTGAGATGTGGTTGTAAAACTAGAATATATTTCTACACAAAGCATTGATGACCGCCTCCACTGAACCCTTAACTGCTACCTCCAAAGGCTTGTTCTTAAGTGCCGGAGCGGCTTCTATCCCTAGCAAATGTGCTGTAGGCGATGAATTACATGCTTATCCTAACTACAGCATCTAGGGTACCATCACCTGCAACCTGTGGTCAGGACCGGTCTTAGACACAGCGCCTGACTAAACGTGACATATCTATTCATGAATTTTTGTATCTCTGTCGAGACAGAGTCTGGTACGATGGAAGAAAGAGCCATCAAATGGCCTGTCATACGGGAAGTTCCTTTGTTTGGGAACGTAAATGACGGATGAAACGGACCCTTCCTCACCAAGAAAGGATTATAGCCTGGAGACGTCGTGTAATTACTCCACTGACCCAGCGACATATAACAAAGATGTGCGCTTCAATAAACTTAAAACACCAACTGAACTAATATTAGGTGATGCCACTGCCTGTGATTACATTTGCCCCATCTTGAGTTTGCACATGGTCTGCGATCTTTTCCCCATTCGCCCTCCGCGACTCACTTTCCCGAGCCCTCAGTCTTCTGTGCAGCCTCTTTCGTCCTACTTATATCGCTTGCTACAAAACAGCCCCATTTTGGGCACGACCAAGAAGTCAGTCACATCTGTCTCTATCTACAATGGTAGGAACAAAGTCAACTAATAGGGGAAGAAATAATGCAAAGGTGACTACGAAGACCAAACTTACATCCCCGCTTTCTATCCCACAGCAAAATACAGATAAGATCCTAAAACCAGTCATCCAGAAACCTGCCTCCAGATCCCCTTCAGTCTCGCCATACAAGCTATACCCGGGCGCGAGTCAGTATCGGATAGCAAGAGCAAAACTGGACCCCTCCAGAATTCGAAGATCACCACGACTTCGGGCACTAAACCCTGCACAGGCTGAAGATGCTCATCCTTTCAAGAGCGCGGATGCCCATGATACCGAGATTGGAGTTATATCAACGACATTTAATGAGCTCAATGCGCTGAAGAAAGAGCTCCAGAGGGCCCAGGAGAAAATTCGACGGACGAAGGACAAGTGTCGCAAGTTGAAGGAACAACATCGAAGAATGGCTAAACAACACCAAAGAACAAAGAAACAGCGGCAAAGAAGGAGAGTGCAGGAGAATCGGAGAAAAAAAAAGTACCAAAAGGTCAGGGAACTATACCAGCATGCGAAACAAGGTCATCGCGACATGGAAGCCATAACGGCTGACACACTGCACAAATACGAGTACTTGGCCGCCCACCATGGTGACTGGGGCTGCATGTCAGACCAGAAGTATGAAGAAGCATTTTTTAGGATATTTCTCTCTTTGAAACATTGGGCTGAAAATCATGCTTATGAAGAAACCACGGTCTTGGAAAGCCTTCCAGAGAGCCACAAGCAAGACCTCGTCAAAAGCCTGGATGGCTACTGCGCTCAAGTCGACGTGAGCGAAATACTCTCTGGTGTCAAGATTGGTCGTGTATTTGGGTTTGAACTTGTCACCATGTTTCTTGTCAAAGATTGTCTTGAGCGGTTCTTCACAAATCCCTTCTGGTATATAGCCCCCCATCCAGGACAAGGTAGCGAGTACGACGAGGAAATCTTACCGAAGGCGACTCACTGTGGTACTGTGCTTAATGAATTACTCAAGGATTTTGACAATGGTAAGGCGGTCCCCTCTTCGCATTTAATTTCACTACTAACAGTCCATCTTGTATAGACGGCCAACGAGTGTTATTAGCTCAATCCTGGCGTCTATGGACAGCCCGCCTTTGCAATACAAAGGTAATGGATCGCCGAAATGACTTCGCCGAAAGAATGATGTCACGCCGAAAACTCATGGTCGAGGAAATGGTTGCGCAGGTTCTGAATAACGAGCTATTGAAACCGCTCCTTAGGCCCCCTGCGGATGGACAGAAGGCTGATATTGTCAAGAGAATACTGGATGCAGCATACCTTAAAGCCGCGGAGCTCTCTGTGCAGCTCTCGATGGATGATCATTACGTGGAATTTCGAGACTTGCGCAATATCGGACAGGTCTACGACCCTTCGAATACAGAAATCAAGTTAAATAACGCCTACTATGAGGAGGGAGATCACTTGCAAGGTCACCGGATATTGTGCATGCAATTCCCAGCCATTTATGTTTGTGGGGGGTTTGCCACTCCTGACTACCGAGAACTTATTTTCAAAGCGGATGTGTTCGTAGAAGAGGGAACTACATCTACGAATAAGGACTCAACTAACGGTGGGATGGATTAACTTCACAAGTCTTCCTAACAGAATTTTCGTTCATATTTCGACCTTTGCTCGCCTATATATTATGATAGCCCGGACGGCTCACATTGAATAGTTACTACGTCTCATATAACTCAAAATACAGTAACAGAGTTCTATTGCTATAGCCACTAGAGGTTCCCTTGTCAATCTTGCCGAGACTCCACCTGACTTTCTGACAATTACCACATCCAATATAGTAGGGTACTACTTTGCGACTTTCCACTCTAGATTACGGGTGTATGTGTAATGTTCGATATTCCGCTAGGCTGAGAAGAAGGTTCATGTGTGGTGCGGTGCTATAAGTCCTGGCATTGTTCTACGTGGTGGATTGTCACTTGACCTAATGACTATATAGCAGCTCAATATTGACAGAAATAATTCGGCATTTTAGAAACAGAACTTCCATGGTCTGTATACATAAAAATTGTACATCTATACTATCCAAAAGTGCTTCCCAGCTAATGAGGTCAGGCGTAGCACCCCCCAACCAGCCCGCTAAGATTTGTTGGTGATTCCGTATCAAGCATAGCCTCCCACAACAATTCGACTATCTCTTGCCGCGCCTTCTCATGTTTCCTAAAACATGCCAACCAAGGGGGACAATCCGTTGGCTCATCTCTTGCACTTATTCCAGTCTTCCCTTCCAATTGTGTCTCATTTTGGAGAGCAACCTCGCACCAGGCAATAATATACCTCAATTCGTCGAGATGCTCCTGATAACTTTCGACATTAAACTTATCAAGGTACTGAGCACGGGTACGAAGGCTCATATTACCGAGAAAACTTGGTAAACAGAGATTCTGGATGAATCTTTTCTCGTGGCAAGCTTTGTCATGGAAGAAAAAATCAATACACCACTGAATCATTGGGGTATTGTGCGGGGTGTCAAAGTCAATCTTGGCAGTCATAAGTTCTAGAACCTCCACCCAAATGGGAGTAAACTTAGTCCACTCACAGGCCTGCTCCCACACGCATTTGAATGAGCCTATATCGACCTTGCTACCACACTGGAGCAGATATTTGGCATTCGCTCCTTTGTGTGATCCTAGAGCCAGGTTCAACGGTGAGTATAAGTCATACCAACTTCGCGGAACATCGACATTCGGAACAAGGTCTAGACCAGGCATAATAACTTTGTCTGAACAACCACCGGTCCACCCTATTGCTCCTGCGTGTAGCAGGCTTGGTGCACGAGAGATTATCGCCTCCACGAGATCAGGAGTGCCTTCGGAAGCAGCATAATGTAGTATTGTTGCATCAGTAAAATCTGTGAAGCTTAGGCTTCCAGAGTAGGTGCTGTGCATGTTCATATAATTCTTCAAGACAAGGTCAGTCAAAGGGCTGAGGGTTCCGTGAAACCTGCATGATTCGATAACATGAGCGAGTGAAAAGGGTGTGGCACCAGCATCTAGGAGAGCCTCTGCCATTTGTGGACAGATATTCTCTGTAAAGCCCAACAAACTATCGAAAGTACCTGGCGGGCCGCCTCTAGTGCAAGGTAGTCCGGGGTCAGCACCGTTTTGCAGCAGGATTTTGACCATTTCGACGTCCTTGTAATATGTAGCTCTATCCAACAGTGAACTTGGACCGTCGTAATTGAATTTAACATCATCTTCATCACCTTCGTCAATTTCATCATTGCCGTCGCTGTCGTCGCTGTCGGTGCTGTTGTCGCTATCGGTACTGTTGACCTTGTTGTCCTTGTCATCACTTCCATCACTGTCAGGTAGGTATAGGTTAGGATCAAGACCTGCTGACAAGTATGATCTTAAACAGCTATTCCTTCCCTGCGAAATGACCACTTCAATTCGGGTCCTGGGCACATATATTATGAAGTTATATTTCCAGCGATCCATTTCCTTACTCCACAACGGGATCCCTGGCTGTTTAGGCCGGTTCAGCAGCCTCTTGATTGACCCAGCACCCAACTCAATCTTTTCCCCTCCCTTGTATGCGTCAACAGATGTATACTGTAAGGCATGCTCTGTCACCCGCTCAGTGCAGTTGCGACGGAGGATTAAGTTGAGCCTCTTGCAGGTCCCCGACAAGTGGACAACAGACCGGGTGTCCAAATATTGCACACATTCAAAAACCAGCTCGACAGGCAAATCTGAAAGATAATATCCGGGATATGACATTTTGACTGATAGAAGTGACGTCCAGAAGAGAGTGAAGGCTCAAATTGCAGGATTGATAGGTGAGTGGGTTTGTTATGGGCATCCGATGCAAGTGTTAAATGAAGCATCAAGTCAGTGCTTAAATAGAACATATTGCTCTTATTCGTGTGATAAATGATGCTTCAAAACTTGGAAGGAGTTCGTATCATGTTGGAGATTTCCTTTTGCAACAAGGTGGCTTCGTGGCTCTTTTTATGATATGGAAGGGTGGGTACAGGATCAGAATATTTATCCCTGTGTAATACCTTAACCTGTCTGACATACACAAAACAGATCGCGCAGACGAATAATAAAATTCAAGTAATAGCATAACAAACCGAGACCACATTACACCGTCTTCAAAGGCATGAGGATATCTTCCTTGTACAAAGTAAGAAACAGTTTTTCTGTGGGATAAGATGCTCTTTCATCACGTTCTCTCCCAAACACACAATGAAATCCAGTAAAGCAACCCTGTGGTCCCTGTTCTCTTTGTCCCAAACCTTTCCAGCTCGCCTCTCTTTGTTGCTCATGGCTGATCCCATTACTTCCTGTGAGTCATATGGCACAAAAGTCCATGTGTACGCTACTTTCCACAATCTGGCAAATGGGTGATCTACAAAAGAGATGTTGGTTGGCAAGATACCGAACCTTTGCCCTACTCAGTGCTAATATCTTTCAATCCAACAAATGGATATACCAAGCGGCGTGGACACCCGCGAAAGCGTTATAAGTGATACAGCCCCTGATGCTGCCGCCATCGACAATTACCGATCAGGATTGTATTACAAGGTGGATAACATTGAAGTAATTATACATTGTTAGTCAAAATCATCGTTTTTGCTTCGATGGAGGCTACTTAAGATTAAATTAACTCTACGCAAGAGGTTCTACATGATATTGGAAACGATAAATAAAGACAGCTGAATAACGTGACATCCGTAAAATGCATTGATAAAATTTCCATATACTACATCTATATCATTTTAGTCCAAAGACATTAGCCATATTGAGAGTTTTCCCAAAACTAACTGCCTGATTAACCGCAGATATCAGCAAGTCTCTATGGCACATCCACGGCAGCCTCATGCCTCAGTTGCAGGATCTCCTCGAGCCCTTTCACTTTTTGTTCAACATAGTCACGTTCTTTCGCTTTCTCAATTTCCCAGATTATCTCAAGGCTGATAGACGTATCTCTGGATACTCTTCGATCCAAAGCCTGCCACCAACTAGGCTTCGGCCGGTCAAGATCGTCCTCCAGCTTCCGAAGTTTTATTCTCGCTACAGTTAATCTCACTTCATATCTCCTGAAATCAAGCCTGCGCGCATAGAGCAACCGGCTACGCTGACTCATCTTCCGGAATAAAGCAGGCAGATATAAACTCCCATCCTCTGGATTTTCCCATTGAACGGACCACGACTCATCACGCAAAATCCTCTCAAGAGTCGAAGCGGCCTCCACGCTGTCAAGATCAAGCTTGCTTGCAATTCTCTGCACATAACCAACCCATAGAAGCTTCCATGCTCTCCATCCTGGACTTTCGTATGGAAATTTCACTCTATCCCCGCTGCGTCCCGTTTTGCATATATCGATAGCGTCTTCTAGGGAATAAAAGGTTGGCTTGCTTCCCATGTCGAGTAAGTACCCAACATTCATCGTGATACCACTAGAAATTGCTACGTCTAGGGCCGGTTGGTGTCTGACGGGGTATCTCGTCGAACTAAGAATTGCTTGGGCGTGTAATTGTTCTGGTGCATGGGAGAGTATAGTCTTCAACAGTTCACAATCGTTCCTCTCAGCAGCAATGTGGAGCAAAGATATGCGATGGATATCCAGTCCATTCCTGAGTGCAACCTCAAGAAGATGTGGGGCGTTTGGCATGCCACATAGTTGCCGAGCCACTATCGGTTCTGAAAAAATGACACCGCGTTCAAGGAATGATAACATCGTTTTTTCCCAATTGTCTACCGGCTTCTCCGTGTGGATGTATACCCCCACCTCATCCAACATAGACCATTCTGACGGGAGCTCCGGCCTTCGCCGGGGTTCGGCCCCCTTCTCGAATAGAAATTCAACCATATCAGAATAATTAGATATAGCGGCTATAAATAGTAGTGACCCCATTCCGTGTCCTGCTGATACAATATTGGGGTTAACGCCTGCATCGATATACGCCTCAAGAATTCTCTGGCGATTGTTCAGAACAACGGCTTGAATCCGAAGCAATATCTTTCTGAATGGGAGATCATCGGGGGTGGCCAATCTGCACATATCCCCAACGGGGCCAGGATTTCCGGAAAGTTTAGGGTAGCGAGATATCCAAGAGTTAACATAATACTCAAATTCTGTGGTTGCATGTTGAGATGCCGCCCAGGAATATCTCTCTCGTAGGAGCATCTTGAGACTTTTGCAAGTGCTTGATAAGTGGACGACGGATAAAGGGTCCAGCCATTGAGTAAGACGCAACAATATCTTGCGGGGAAGCATTCCCAGATGGCAGCTGGCTTCATGCATGGTAAACGTAGACTTAATTGATGCGAAGAAGTAGGTTAAATCTTTGTGGTGATGCTTCTGGGTAAGATGAACACAAGTTTGACAGCTAACGAGGACATAAGAAGAAGAGTATAAGAGCGTATTATATGTACATTGGCCTGCTCCTGACTATTTGCTTGAGCAGATATTGTATGGAGGAAATTACCTATGATGAATAGTGAAATAAACAGATCTCAAAGCCTGCTTTTGAATATAGGATAGCGTGCAGCCGCAGACAATAGCGTGCTCTTAGCAGCCGTGTAATGAAGAAGCCTCGTCTCATTCACACTTTTGTGGAATAAGCAGTGTAATCTTGGCAACAGAGGGATTATTTTACTTCTTTGTTCACCAAATGCCGTGTTGTTGAAAGTGTTGTCCGGGAAAAATCTATTTATTCTTGCACTGGCGCTTAGAAGAATAGCGCGGATTATGCATTACCCACAATCTTTCCTATGTGCGTAGTTTCTGTGTGTTCACTTTATCGACTCAGCCACGCCTCACATCAAAGGCATGTGGTCCTCTCCGTATCTGACTCCTCTTATTTCTTACTCTCAATGTGATAATTCAACGGATGTTTTGACCAAAGAATACTAACGGGCTGAATCGGCGCCCGGAAAACTTCAATCTGAACTCACATGAAATAAAGGCATGCTCCGCGGGTAATCGACCATCCCGAGGCCTAGTTGACGCCACATTAGGCCGGAATTCATGACGGAGAGATCACCCGCAACACCATCTATGGGGAAGAGCCGCAACAATTGCAAACCTGGTTGTAGTGAGTAGTTTTCAATGCTCAACTAAATATGAATTGGTAACCTTTCATGAGGCTTGCTCCCATCGCAGGTAATCAAGATCACAAGGGAACAACCGGTCACTGCACTGATTTTCTTGAGGAACACAGCAAAAGACAGTATTCCAACCTAACGTTAAATTTGCGATTTTGCGATGCAGCTTCCAAGTTGATTGCTACGTGACAAGTTCCTCCCGGGAAGAGAAACTCAATCCCTGTTGTTTCATGATTTTTTGCAACACAACCATGGTTCCGTACAAAGCCACAAAGGGGAATATGTCACCGGAATTAACGACCAAGTAAAGTTCAGCCACATCATTCTTCTTTTTTATGCATACCTTCCTCGTGGGGTATCGTTCTCGCCTATCAGTCTGACAACTGACGGTTATAGGGACAGCTACCTTGGAGAATTCACGATCTGTGCGCACCGATATTGTTTTGAGAGGCTGGAACTAATTCCAGTCAACTTTGAAATATGGTGAGCGTTCGGGAATCGTCACGATGCGCGCATGGCAAATCATCATGGTGATTTCATCTGATTGTACCTATCAATGAAGTGATGAAGGGTTTAAAATATGGCAGGACTGCATAAAAGAAATACATGTTCCACTAAAGCTATCCATCAGGCACATTCAAGATCTTTTGACTACTCTCTCAAGTTCGAAAGGGCCTTTGTACGGCCGACATACCGGGCAAAGTCATGGACTCTCTTTTCTCTCATAACGTCGCTATCGATCCGGGAGCTCTGGCAATAGATGATGGAGGACATCAATGGTCGTATTCAGACCTCGACCGTGAAGTCCAGCGTATCGCATCCCTTCTGAAGACCCTGGACCTACCTCCAGAGGAGCCCATTTGTATCTTGCAGGGTGCAGGCAGTGAGACCATCATTGCCCAGCTCGCCGTCATCCGGGCGGGCTTGACATGCGTTCCCCTCGAGCCTTCGATTCCAACTAGTCGCTTGATGAACCTCCTGAAAGATGTCGGAACACAGTACATTCTATCTAACCATACTTTGGACATTGACAATGATATGGTCATTATCCCCATTAGTGGCGAATACCACCCACTTACGAAAGCAGTCCGACCGGAGACAGCCAGTGTTAAGCGTGTGCAACTGAAAGGTCTGCCCAACTGTGATTATCGAAGTCATATCCTGTATACATCAGGGTCCAGTGGAAAGCCAAAAGCTGTTCAGATTCCAGAGAGTGGCATCCTCCACCTTATGTTCAAAAGTCCTGCCACGCCGCTTCTGCCATCGGACCGTGTGAGCCTATTTAACAATCCGGGCTTCGATATGTCAGTTTTTGAAATATTCGTCGCTCTAATGTCAGGCTCCACGCTGGTCACAGTGCCCCGGCCGGTGATCACGGATCCGTTGGAAGCTAAGAGTTTCATCACGCAGAAAAATATCTCTGTCTTTTTCCTAACTACTTCACTCTTCTCAATAATTGCACAAGCATGTCCCAGTGCGTTTACTGGTTTGAGACATGTCCTCATTGCTGGTGAAATAGCCAATATGACCAGCATGAAGGCTGTCCTTGAATCGCCTAATCCACCTCAACATCTGTGGAATGCATATGGCCCCACTGAAACGACGATCGTGTCAACAATGCATTCAGTTACGGCAGATGATTTGCGCTACGACAGCATCAGCATCGGTACGCCATTCGGCGATACAAGGCTTTTCCTTGCTGATGAAAACCTCAATATCATAACCGAGCAGGGAAGCATCGGCGAGATACTCCTGGGCGGACCTGGACTGACAGCAGGATATATCGGACGCCCTAAAGAAAATGAGGACAGATTTTTCGTCGATAAAGCAGGGTACCGACTCTACCGAACCGGTGACTTTGCCAAGTGGCGTCCCGACGATCCAACTTTGCTCGAGTTCATCGGTCGTGTAGACCTGCAGGTTAAGCAGTGCGGTTTTCGCGTCGAACTTGGCGAGATCGAGCAGTCATTCCTTGGTAGTAACCGGCTACTAGCCGCGACGGTGTGTCAAATTCAGCCAGAAACTGCCGAAGATGAACCCTTTCTCGTTGCATTTCTCATTCCGGCTGTTGCTAGTACTTTTCAAGCTACAGACATGCTGGAGTTCATTAAGCAAAAGGCACCAGTTTACGCTGTGCCGCGGGATATTGTCTTCTGTCCACACTACCCCCTAACAGACCATGGCAAGGTTGATCGCAAGGCATTAGCGAGGCAGTATGCCAGTCACTGTACCAAGATTCAGGAAATTCTACCAACGATTGAAGACCCATCCACCACAACCAACATCCTCCGAAATATCTGGACCTCCGTTCTCGGCCAACAGCTAATCAACGACGAAGACAATTTCTTCTCCACTCTTCGAGGATCGTCCCTTCAAGCGGCTGCTATGATCTCCAGAACCAGGAGGCAATTCGGAAACACCGTCTCCATGCGCACATTGTACGAAAATCCCCGACTAACGGACCTAGCCAACCGCATCGACAACTCCATTCAGGACAACAACCCCAACGACCTCGACCGCTGGATGACAGACGCCCACACAGCCGACGATCTCTATACCGTCCCCAACTGGCAAGCCGCCGGAGAAGGCCGCATCTTTCTCACAGGCGCGACAGGGTTCGTAGGCGCCCACTTCCTTAGCCGCTGTCTCGCAATGCCCACCGTCAAGGAAGTCGTCTGTCTAGTGCGAGGAAAATTCGGCATCTCAGCCAGCGAAAGGGTCCAATCAGTCCTGGAACGCTACAACCTCTGGGACAAGACCTCACACTGCATCCACAAACTCACCGTCCTTAACGGCGACATCACCATGAGACATCTCGGTCTAACTGAGGACATGTTCACCTGGCTGACCAACTGGGCCAGCGTGGTCTTCCACCTCGCCGCAAAAGTCAACTATCTGGAACCATATGCCGCGCACTACGACGCTAATGTCCTCGGAACCCGCCACGTCATGCAAGTGGCTACCTCCGGTCGCCGCAAGGCGTTCATGTACATGTCTAGTATTGACGTCTTCGGGCCAACCGGCCACGTCCTAGGCACGGAGAAGGTCCTCGAGGACGGTCCGCTGGAGCCGCATCTCCATGCACTGAAGTATGAGCTCGGCTATGCGGCTACGAAATGGGTCTCGGAGATGATGGTTCGTCGGGCGCGCGATCAGGGTCTGGCAGCTATGATTTTCCGCCCGGGGTTTATTCTAGGCGATTTCGAGCAGGGATGTGGGAATCCGGATGATTTCTTCGCTCGGTTCGTCATGGGATGTATCCAGGTTGGTGCGTTTCCGCATCTTCCTAATCAGCGCATGGAGTATGTGTCTGCGGATTATGTGTGTGATGCGGTGCTGCATATCGCTGCTAATAATGGCAATCTCGGGAAGACGTACAACCTCGTTTCTCCTGATGAGGCGGACTCGATCGATCTTGAAGAGACGTTCCGGATTATGAACCAGGCAGGGTATCCGCTTGAACTTGTGGAATACTGGGACTGGGTGTGTTTGCTACAGGAAAGGGGCGGTCCTGATAACCCGTTGATGCCGTTGATGTCTCTGTTGCAGGAGACAGTGCAGGATGGATTGTCGTGGTTGGAGATGCATAAGAATACGACGCGTTATGATTGTTCCAATACGGTTGCGGCGTTGAGGGATGCGCAGGGGATCAGATATGTGCCGTTTGATGTGGGGATGTTGACCAGTTTGCTGGGTTTTTGGGCTCAAAAGGGATTCTATCGGGTGTGATTATGCGCTCTTTTTCTTGTATATGCACTATTTACATTTTTAGATTTATAGAGTAGAGCATGGTTCATGTGCATGAAGACTGGTTCAGCACGAGATGAATTCATAAAGCAGAGACTAAAGAACAATGCAGAAAGCTAACATGTCACCAATATCCAGTCATACAATCTCCCAAACCCCCAAGGAAATCCATATCCTACCACTCTAAGCACTTACAACCGACTCGGGACAAAGTACGGGATGTTCTTCGACTCGTACAGATCCTTGTGGTCGGCCTTGATGATATCCGCTCCCTAGGTGCTCGTTAGTCCTCATATCACAAAATAAGTGTTTCATGAGAGGAATGATCACTAACCTTTTCGCCAATCATGTACACGGAATTCTGGATTCGGCAGTCCGGAATCACAGGGATGATGGAGGCATCTGCAATGCGGAGATTGCGCACTCCGTGCACGCGGAGCTTCGAGTCGACCACACCCTGGTGGATGCTCTTGGAGAGACGGGCAGTGCCGCATGGGTCTAACATGCCATCATTAGTAATCACGGTTAATAGGAACGAAGTACTGTTGAGACTTACGGAATCCAGTCTGGCTGCGATCCAAAACAGCGCGCTTCATCTCGTCATCCGACTGAAGAGGCATCTTCCATGGGTACTCCGACAGGACGATATCCTTGAAGCCGGCGCCGCTGGTCAGGAGGTCATAGGTCCATCTAACACCCTCGCGCATAGCCAGGATATCGAGGTCATTGCCGAAGAAGTTGAGGTTGATGTTAGGTTGCACCAACGGGTTCGAGTTGTTGAGCGTCACCTCGCCCTCTGACAAGGGGCGCAGCAAATCGACAATTACAGTCATGTGATTGCCCTCTTCCGGGACGGGATAGTGCCATTGGAAGGCAGTGCTGAACATGCCGACGAAGTCGAGCTCGAAATGAGGTTGTCCTGAGGGTCCGAAGGGGTCCAGTCCGCCGTTGGCCGCCTTGGCTTCGCGGTAGGCGGGGTATTTCTCGAGACGTTGGTCGATGCGAGGGAAGCCGACGAGCTCCAAGAGTCCGGAGCTGATGGGTCCGGTCTTGTCTTTCTTGTACTGGGCGATGGCTGCGTTGTTGGTGGGGCCGGGGCGGAGAATGTGGTCTTCCAGACCGTAGCCGTCCTTGAGGCGGAGGACGAAGGGTACGATGGGGTGGTCGAGAAGATGCTGGCCGACGTGGGGAGATTCGACGATGGGAGTGATGTTGTGTTTGGCTAGCTCTGCGGCGGGACCGATACCACTCAGCATCAGGAGCTTGGGGGTCTCGAATACACCCTGGGAGAGGATCACTTCGCGACTGGCGTAGACGCTGATCTCGGTGTTGTAGGCTTCACTGACGACGGTCACTCCGGAGCAGACACGAGTGACGGGGTCGATGATCAGCTGCTTCGAGTGGGCTCCGTAGAGGATGGTCACGTTAGGCTTATCCTTCAGGTAGAGGAAGCTGCCTTGGCGCTGGCCGTTATAGATGGTGTCCACGCAGTGGGTAAGACCGCGCATCTCACCGGAGTAGATATCCTCGGTCAGCTTCTCGCCCTTGGAGACCCACGCTTGGGTCAGTGCGTCACGGAAGGGTTGCATTTCGGGGACCAAGTCGGCATGGGCGATCTGGACGGGGCCTCCGGTTCCGATCTTGCTTAGCTCGGTCGGGTAGAGCTTCTCATCATCATGATAGGTTGCGCACTTGCGGAGATACTCGACGCAGTTATCCCAAGTCCAGTCGTGGCCGCCAAAGGCCTCCCAGTCATCAAAGGTGGGCTTAGAGCCGGGAATCCAGGTGAAGTAATTGGCACAAGAACTTCCACCCAGCGCCTTACCACGAGTGTTAGGCTTTTCGACACGCTCGTAGTCGTCGCGCTTGATCATAGTGGTCTTGTAGGCCCAGTCATACTTGCTTCCTCGGAGGTTGAAGGCCTTGGAGGGAGTGGTGATTTCGTCGACCTGGTCAGGGTTGGGAATACCGGCTTCGACGACCAGGACGCGAACATTGGGGTTTTCAGCGAGGCGACCAGCTACTGCATTGCCTGCTGTGCCACCACCGACGACGATGAAGTCGTATTCGTTGCCGTTGGATACCATTGCCATGATGATGGATTGGGATCAGAAAGATGAGATAGATGATGTTTTATATGAGAGATTGTAGGAAAGAGTAGTAGAGATGCGATGAGATGAACTGTGATGATGCTGACGGAAAGAGAGCATCAACAAGCGATGCATCTATTGTATTTATATTCATCATCTTCGATCTTTTCATCGATGAAACTTTTTCTATGTCTGCCGACATCCGAGTCATCGCCGTATAGTCGAAAAACATGCAGCTTTGGTGCCTGAGAGGGCTTAGTGGATTCGGCAGCGCCCGGTGAGGGGAGGCCCACCGTTCTACTGTAGCTGCGATGGCATTGTAGATCTGATCTCCAAAGGTCTAGGCGTTAAATCGTGTTTTGCTTGATCGATATTTTTTTTTTTTTTTTACCCCTCATGCGGGGACAATTCAAAGCAAGTTGAGTAGGGATAGTTCTACTATGAGGGTAAAATAGCTGAACCCTGACCGGCAATGCGGCATCCACGGGACGAAGCTGTCAAGGTGTCAACTGGCATCACCACGCCATATGCTTCCCATCCATGGTTATACGGTGTCAGATTATTCGAATGACATCTTCGAGACTATTAGCCACTGCGGTCCTCATTGCAATGACAGCATTGGAGAACAAGGAGAGGGGAAGAAAAGCCTCTGAGGGGAAAACAAAACACATGCGAGGGGGAAACTCGGCCACCGGTCGGCAATGGCTCGGTCCGGGATTCGGCATTGGCTCGGTCACCACCAGCTGCAAAAAATACTCCTCAGTTTGGCCGGAAATAGATTCCTTGTCTTATACTTCCCCTCACCACTGTGTACACCGAGATACTCTGGCATTGAATTGGAGAATTGACTCGCATTGAGCGATTCAAGATGTCTATGTTGGCTGATTCACCATGGACGTCACACTCCGCGGCTGCTGGCAATATATATACGGGGTTACCAGGAACTGCTGGTCAAACAGATCAAGCACCTCAAGAATCATTATCAGCCTTTATATTTGAGCTTCAACGATAGTAGTCTGTCGAAACACCCTTTCATCATGTCCAGACCTGTTTATACCCTGGCAGAAGGTCCCTTCCTCGATCCTACACCCAGTTCCATATTCTGACTCTGTTAGGCCAACCCATCCCTGACCCCTCCGTGAGCACTACGCTGCCCACAATTGGCGGTGGAGGCATCACAACCCTAGGAGACACTCTTCTCCTCGAGACTCTGGCTCACTTCAACCGTGAGCGGATCCCAGAAAGGTACCTGTTCCCTTCCTCCACCATCAACCCCCCTTTTCAGACCATCCTCATCTAACCAACCAAACCTCTGCAGGGTCGTCCACGCGAAAGCAGCCGGCGCATGGGGAGAATTCGAAGTGACAAACGACGTATCTTCGCTAACCTCCGCTAAGTTCCTCAACGGTATTGGAAAGAAAACCCCCGTTTTGTTTCGACTCAGCACGACGGGTGGTGAAAAGGGTAGTGCGGATACTGTGCGAGATGTGCGTGGATTTTCAGTCAAGTTCTTCACCGAAGAGGGGAACCATGATATTGTGGGAAACCATATCGTATGTATACCTACCTACCATTCTTTATGTACTGGAAGGAAGGTTTCTAAGGACTTGTGTGCTAAATGAGGCCAATAGCCTGTCTTCTTCGTCCGAGACCCTATCCGCTTCCCTTCCCTGAACAGAAGCCATAAACGGCACCCTGCCACGAATCGTCCAGATTGGACCATGGTATGTCCCTCACCCTCTGGCCATATATTTGCTATCCTACCTACCACATAGTATACTAACCAACTCACCTTCTGGGGTGACACAGTTCTGGGACTTCCACACCAACCAACCCGAAAGCGTCCACGCATTGCTCCATCTCTTCGGCTCTCGAGGCATTCCAGGCTCCATTCGATCCGTCACTGGCTTCGGCGTACACACATTCAAGCTCTTATCCCCCGATGGCACCTTCCGGTACTGCAAGTTCCATTTCCGGCCTGAGCTCGATGGAAAATATTTCTCCGGACAAGAAGCCGCCCGGATGGCTGGGGTGGATGCTGATTTCCATAACTTGGATTTGTGGGATGCTATTGCACGGGGACAGTATCCTGTTTGGAAGCTGTGTGTGCAGGTTATGGAGCCTGAGAGGGCGGAAGAATTCGGACGGGGACTATTTGATATCACAAAGGTTCGGTCGCATAAGGAGTTCCCACTCATTGAAGTGGGCAAGATGACCTTGAATAAGAATGTGAGTTCTGTCTGTTTGCTATTTGGTGGCAGGGTTTTGGGAATGGGTGGAGTGTCGTGTGCTAACATAGTAACAGCCCGGAAATTACTTTGCCGAAATTGAACAGGCGGCGTTCTCGCCATCCAATATGGTGCCTGGGATTGCTAGCACGCCCGATCCCAGTAAGTTTGCATTGCGTCCTTGCTGTTTTGCGTTTGATTGATTGAAATTCTGTGTTGTTGGCCATGTCTCTCTCCCTTGGTTCATGCATACCAATCTTGCGAGGTTGTGTAACATGCACTGATATCCCTGGCTTTATGTAGTGTTACAAGCCCGCATGTTTGCCTACCCCGACGCTCAGCGCTACCGCCTTGGGGTTAATTACACCCAGCTCCCGCCCAATCGCGCTGTCTGTCCTGTCTACGCGCCGTTTGAGAGGGATGGCTTTGCCACAGTGACGAAGAACTATGGCGGGGATCCGAATTATGTGCGCAGCTCGCTTTCTCCCGGGATTGTGAGTCGAACTACCGCCCAGGTACGGCACGATGAGCGGATTCTATCGTTCGCGTTGGGTCAGAATGAGATCCCAGTGGATGAAGAAGATTTTGTACAGCCACGGGACCTCTGGAATAAGGTCTTTGATGAGACAGAAAGGCGAAAGTGGGTTGCAAATCTGGCTGAGACGCTGACTGGGGTTCCTGAGCCGCTGAAGGAGGCTGTGTTGAATATGTTTGGCAGAGTCGATGGTCGGTTGAGGGAGATGTTAGGGGCAAAGGTCAGGGACATTTCGCGACTGTAGAGGTGAAAGGGTCATTATATTTGTGGATGTATGGGTTGCTGAGAATTCAAGGCAAGGGAAAATTGTATGTTGGATGGCTATCTATTCCTATTTCCAAAGTCTTGTTAGCGTCTAATCTGAAATCTGATAAGGATCTAGGCCCAAGGCCAACTGCAGTAAAATTGCACATGGAAATTTGTTTCTGGTCTGTGAGGTTAAGCACGGTTAACCGGAAAAGGGTTTCTGTTAATCCCCCGTCTTTCAGAGCCACCCTAGAAAGCCTGGAAATCGCTTTGCTCTTGTTATGTGTCGGTGGCTGCTCGACAAATGCAAGAACTTGGCATGGAAAGACTGGGATAGAGTCTCCCAAGTCATGGGAAAGGAATCCACTTTGGAACTTGCCTGTTACTCAGCAGCGAGAGTCCGTGAGCACCCCACATGGTCTGATAGATTTCCTGGTTGCATATTTTCTGGCCTGATGACCCCCATGGGACGGCACGGTAAGCGCCCAAATAACAATGTGCACGAAGCCCCCAACAGGACTGCGGGGCAAACTGAAGTGACAGGTCCGACGGCCAGATCCGCAGTTCCGTCGGTGCAGAACTCATACGTGCTCGGTTGGTGATCTAGGGAATAAATATGGAGGTGATAAGCGAGGTGGGACTGGAGATGTTGGAGACGAGGATAACCGACGTGACCTTCGCGCTGGTACCGACGTTTAGCCGTATTTGGCTTTGCTGGTAGGATTGCAGACCATTATTAGTGCTTGAGCATTACAGGGACTAATTTGGTGGAGGAACGTAAGGGAGTCTCTTGCATATGCTAAGACGAAGCTGCTGCCGGGGTTTGACTATTTGGCTGTCGTGCGAGTCGATCGTCGTTGAATTGGGTTTGACCAGATACTTAAGATAAGCGGATTCAAATCAAACTGATGTGCATACTTTCAGAGCCAAGTTTCTCGGGTATGAAGGTTTTATCGTCTAACACAACTCAATAATCCTAGTGATAGACAAAGAGGTATTTGGAGAAGCTGAAATAAGCGGAACCCTTTTCCCTGACGGGCAGGTCCCACGACTACAACTAGTGGCTTTGCGAACCATGGGTCTAGGGCCATTGAAGTTCCACTGATGGCACAGCAGTGGCACAACGGTTAACTAACCAGCTGCAGAAAATCTCTGAATCAGACGGGAGCCCTCCTTTTTTGTCATGTTGGGGTCTTTTTCTTTCTGTATTAGTTGCGATACAGCCTTTGGAAGAAGTTATGTAAGGGCGATGTTATACACATTGAAGCATGGACCATAACAGTCTGCGTGCATGAAAATCCTTTTGCAAAACACCCATGCCGGATAGGCTTGGGCAAGAGCAGTAACCATAACAAGACCCTGCTATTGTTGAAACAATTAAGGTTGGAATATGACAGCTCATGAGAGACCAGCAGATATAATTAGGGCCAAAGAGTTAGCTCATTTCGATCGGAAATTCGCCCAGCCTCATAATCACGCAATTAGTCGTGCAATTGGAGGAAATCGGAATAATGGCGCAGGGTAGATTAAGCGAGCTCTCTAGTACGATTCCAACCGAGTAGCTAGTGCACCATCTCCGGCTATTGGCGATGGGCTGTCTATAGCTCGGATTCTAATTATTTAGGCTCATGCGTTTTTAGCATACTATGGTCTTCACCGCAAAAGACCCTCATCGGTAGAAGGGAACATTCTTTGAAGTGTTTACGAGGCAGGAAAGTTTGGTGACGAGAGCTGAATAGCATCCTGGATAGCTGGAAAGAGAAGAAAAAGGTGGGACTGTGTCGGATGGCAGTCGGGATTCTCTCGGTCAACTCTCGTACCTTTTGCAACATAAAAGGCCTTCCGTGGAACCCTGGAATGGCGGAACATGATCGCAATTAAGTAACCAATACATAACAGATACGTACATGGGCTTTGACCGTTTAACTGCAAATGTTGGTTGGGTTTGAAAGGGAAGAGCGCCCTTCGATAAGCGCGTGCCACGACTTTCCGGCAATCTCGACACAACATGTGAAATGGATGGCAACAACAAATATCTGGGGCTACGGATACTATTTCCGCCAGGAGGATTTGAGGGACGAGCAGTGTGACCTTGGTTCGCCTTGGTTTGGTGAGACATAGCTCTTTCGCGTCCATATACAGTCCTTTGCTAACTAGATAGCGGCCACGGAAGCGCATGGAACGCAATCGTGGTACCGCTAGACCCCAACATCTTCTAAGCTCCATGCTTCTCCAGCCATATACTCCTTGACCACTGCGCCAGACACTCGAGCACGCGGTCCTTACATATACCAGATGCTGCCCGAGACAAGATGATCTACGGAGCCGGACTCATGGGACCCAGCTGAAGTTTACATCTGGATCTGGTAGGGCCCAACGCAATGGAACTGGAGGTACAGAAAGCATCCGGGACCGGACCGTCACTGGACCCAGATCCCATTACCCAATAGGGTAACAGTATTCGGCCAATCAGAGCCCCAGTGTATGGCTCTAGGACTAGTCCGAGTGGTGAGGGTTGACTGGTGCGAACTCTTGAAGCCCCTCTCTAAGGCTGCAAAGGGACCCCCTCCCCGTCAGCTTGATCGTGAGACCCCAACAGCTGCATGTAATATGATCTTTTTGACCTTTCATTTTCCCATTCTCAGACGATCTGCCGGCCAAGAAAGACTAGTAAGTGTCCATCCCGCACTAATTTTGGTCATTAAGCGCGTCCACATAACCGGGGGATGGTTGTCACCATATCTGAGCCCGGCCACCCAAGCCACGACAGTGTCCACTACGGGAAAAAAAGGGCAGGAGAGCATGCAGCAGTACCTTAGGGTACCCTAATAATGTTTACTTCCGTTTCAGCTGCACAGGGATTCGGGCAGCATCCGATCCCCGGTCCACGAGAGATGGGCACGTAGTGTCGTTCACTGCTGTTAAATCCAGATCAAACCACGTCACCCCGTGCATTCGTTAATCCCGCCTCTACCCCCTTGTCAAAGCCTCAAGCCAACTCCCAGTCACCTATCAACCTCGATTATGCCGGGAAAGCGACCTTCAGACACAGCCTCCTCCTAGATTTATCTGGTTCTTACAGCAACCCGTTATCAGCTCCACACGGCATGACCTAGATACCCATCGATAGCGCCACCATGAGCGAAGACCAAGACTCAGATTCAGCAACAACCGATTACCAGTTTGTATTCGGTACAGACCAGCCAGGCGCCCGCAGCCATGCGATGCGACAGTTCTGGAGGCGGAGGCACCAGGCCCTCCAAAGTTCCCCCCAGACAACTCGACCTCAGCTTAGGACACTACTTCCGAAGGACTATAGCTCAGAGAGCACAGGATATCAGCAGGATGCATCACAAGGTCAGACCCCCGATCCACCAGAGGGTGAAGGTCAACCAAGCTCCGCCAACGCGAGAATTCCAGCTCCAAACGAGCACCGGCAGGAGTCCTCGATCGTTCAAGGGCCGGGCCCCAGATTCCCGATAGATCTGTCCGCGAAAGACCAAGAAATCTTCTCTTCATGTGAGTACAATGCAGATAAAGACGATACTCACCAGGCAGCTGATGTTAAACTCTGTTTAGGGCTCGATCTACATGCTAGTTTTGGCCCCGGCTTGTCACAGAGTACCGGATTTGACCCCGTACGTGATGTCTGGTTGCCTTTGGATCTATCCAATAGTGCCTCGTTTTGCGCCCTGATGGCTCATGCGGCAGCTCATGTCGCCCACCGTCAAGGCCAGACAAAGTCGATAGAATCAGAAAAGTTCAGGACCCTGGCTGTGGGCATCATCGCGAAATGGCTGGCCGATGAAAGAAGATCGACACAGGATGATACGATTACGGCTATTGCACGCCTCCTAATGTTCGAGGTGAGTATTTTCAGATTAGAACCTTCATTGCAACATCCAAAATCCTCAGCTGAGTTCACCGTCTACGAACCAGAAATACTGGGCCATCGATGACCAATGGCGTGCCCATAAAAATGGCCTTGTCAGCGTTATCAATGCAAGGGGTGGGGTAGAGAGTTTTCGGTCAAGCTGGCGTCTTCATATGGTTCTCTTCCTGTGAGTATTCATGATGTTCATACTAATACCTACAGCCTTTGTTTGCTAATGTAAATTTGGAATACATAGGGCGTTCTCTCTGGCAGAGCCGTCAAGAAGTTCATCCCCAGCGCATGTCTGGGAAATCTCAGAGTACTTTGTCCCCGCTACCGTGCATCCAGCATTCGAACTTCGACTACACCAGGGTAACCCAAAGGCCTCCCAAGGGCTGATCGCCTACTCTGATATCCACGAAACGATAACATTTCTGGCGAGTTCCTCAAACTTATCGGCAGACGCATCGCCGAATGTCCAAGATCACACACTCCTCTGCTTGTTTATACTTGCCGTGATATTTCAAGAATCACTCTACTCATCATCGCCAGAATTTGGTCACTCCTTCACCGACAAGTTGCCAGTACTAAACGAAGCTCTGTCTAAGAGCAAGACTATTTTGAAACGCTCCTCGCAGGAGCTATATGAGTTTCTGATGGAGGATCATTTCAATCTCCTGCTCAGCCCCTCAGCTCGCAGCTTCATCACAAAGGTGGCCCAGAACCTGGTATATTTGAACGAGTCCGCACAGGCAGCTGTCGCAAAATGCCTTCTCAATAAACTTCTCTGGCAGAGCCAAGACGTGAAGGCTGATTCACATCTCCAAAGTGATGGAACGCGTTCAATATAAGTTGAGCGAATGGCACTCAATTTTACTGTCCAGGAGGCTATCTAGCAGCTCCACGCTAAATGTGATGTCTGTACTACATAGTATAGACAGCTGCTAGCAGATAACTTCTCGTTACATCTTTCTCGATCCGCACTCCACTCTCCATCAGGTAAGGCCGTCATAACCATGACATCAACGTACATATCACCCAGGGAATAACAGGCCCTCAATAGTGAATATTCCCTATATACTACCACACTGCGTGTCAAACGATGGCATCTTTGCTTGTAATAAGCAATATCGTAGCAAATCACTACCTCGCACACGTACTCTGTTAATTTGCTGAACTCACCCCTACATCGGCGAGATCTCCACATCCCCACACAACCTGCTCTATGCACAATGACATCAAACTCTCAAATACCACAGATATCTCATGCCTTGCATATATCGACCCTTATCCTCGGGTCCGGATGATTTCTGTAAAATGCTTGTGTACATGTATGTCTCCGCCGAACCGGTCTTTTCCAATCATGGGCGAATATCAATGCCAAGAAACCCTGTCTCGCATACCAATGCATGTAAGGAGAGGCAAGCACGCAGGAACGCAAGATTCCAGTATTGCATGGTTAGGCTTGTAATAAATTGAATTAGTACATAGTAACGGTGCAATAAAATATGTGATCTTCATGATTGATATGATTGATACCAACTTTCTGTAAACCTCTTAATCCAGAGCTACAAGCGCATAGCATAACAATATCCGTACCCAATCTTCACTTGGAACACACTTTTCAATACGCAATCTCCTGCTACAGCAGGTAAACAATCTTCCCTAATTAGAAGGGTTACTTCGGATCTGCCCACTGTAAGGATCGGAATATACTCCCGAGCTTACTCCGACAGCGTTCCGAAGTTTCCCGATTCCGGTTCCGTGTCCGTGTCCGTGTCCGACACTAAAATGCGCACTTTTTGTTATTGGTTAGGATTGATTTGGGGGCGGAAGAGGATTATATTTAGTGTAGTTTATTTATATTAAGCTACAGTATTGATCTATATAGAGTTAGATGAAGGCCAATTTTTGAGTGTGTTGGTGGGGAGGGAGGGGGTTCACCGTAGTAGTGGGGGAATAGGTGTTGTTTTTACGGCTTGCGCGTTTGGGTGTGATGTTGAGTTTGGCTTCGCTTGTGGTGGACATTGAAGAGGAGATATTTGGTAGCAAGAAGGATGTATTGTTTTGATTGGACGAGAATAGACTCAATTGAAATACATGCAGATGACCATCCGGGTCGTTTGGGGGTAATCACAATGTGATCAATCTGTGTAAAACTCAATCTCAACACATTTCTTTGTCCAACAACGACGCCCAGTCCTTATTACAAGTACAAAGATGCCAGGGGCCTTTAGATCAAAAGCCTACTCGGGCTTCTTCTTTGCGGGCCCTGCATAGTGAAGAATGCTGAATGCAAATTTAGGGTGGTCGCTTAATAGCGTGCAAAAGCTGCCACTGCATCTGAGGATCTCGATGTGGTAGGCTGCGAAATGTGCAAGATAGGCGAACAATGGGTCGTTCTCCTTGAGCTTGGAAAGAGCGAACCGTGCAGCTGATGTTAAAGCCACCGACACATGTATCCGGCTATCGCCCATCCCAGACATGATTTTCTTCATCTGTGTGATTGCAAGGCTTGCTAATTCCGGTATACCATGTCTGTCGCAAAACACGTAGAGCTGGATGTTGTCGGAAATCGAATCTGCTATCTTGCATTCGACGGATTCTTCATGGTTGCATGCGCATTTGATGTCGCTCTTCTCCAGATCCGCCTTTTCAGGGTATTCTCCTGTATATACCCACCCGACGAGAGCAGAGAGTGTGCTAGCCTCCGTATCCATGCAGACATAATCGTCTACTGCTTTTTCTATGTGAGATTTGTAGAGAGCAGAACACTTGGACTTCAGGAGCCCTGTGTGAATTCTGAATTCTGAGTCGGAGCCCTTTGTTCCAAGAACAATGACATCGGTTTGGAGGATGTTCGTAAAAGTGCCAGTGGTTATAGATTCTAGGAGGTCCATGTGTTAGCCATCTTGTAACAGAGCGTACCGACTTTCCTTTGGATCCAGGCCCGTCGAGAAGGTACACTGTCTGACCAAGCTTGATCTTTTTATCACCACCGTCTTCTGCGGATGTCCCTTTACGTTTTGTGGTGGTGGGCGGAGGCCTGCGCTTGCTCATGATGGAAGGTGGAGTTTGATGAACCTTGAAGAGTATTTCGAGAGATTTGATGCTAGATTAGAATGTGTAGAGAAAAGAGTAGGGAAGAGGAGAGTAGTGGCGAGCAGGATATGAACTAAAAGGTTGAGTCCTCGATTATGAGAATTATACACTCATTCACTGTCACCTGCTCATAGAGCATTTCCAAAACTTGCTAGTTCGTGGAGAATATGCTTGCCAATAACACTGCTGTCAAAATAATGCATCTTGACCTCTCATTCACTTTGGGCTTGTTGAGTCTGCTGGGCTGAGGCTGTGTTTACTCCAGCGATTACTCCCTGTGAAGAAAGTCTCTGGCTCGCCATTTCTGCAGTATCATGCTATTTGTCTTGCCTCTCTAATTCTGGACTTCGCTTGGGCTGGATGCAAGAACATGTTGTCTTGATATAACTGATGACAATATGTACAACTGACTCAGCAGTGAGACGAATGCATAAATTGTCTATCGCCTCAGGCAGAAATACATATGTGTCAACCTCAGGCCACACACACTAGCCGGGCAAGGGCGTTAACCTACTTTTTGCATTTGTTCGTATTTGTGGGATCGCCTTCCACATGGTGGGTGCCTGCCTTGGTCCCACAATGTGAACCGAGGTTCTTGGCGATTCCATTTGGGCGAGTCACAATCGCGTGCGAAGCCATTCTGGTAATACCAAGCATCATATCAAAGCTTGGCGTTGAGTAGGTTTAGACTTCCAGGTTGAGTCGTATAATCAGCATTCTGCGACCCTACCACAAACACCGAATTCTTTGACCATCCCTGTGTTGAACTGAATATAAGCTTAAATTCTGAACTGTACTCGGCCGAGTGATAGGCAGAAAGATAAGTGTCTCTGGTAGTTCTGCAGCCTGCTTGGATCGTCGAAATCGGCAGCCGGTGATGTCATGGCATTATTCAGCATGGTGGGGTTGCATCAATCCCCTTTAAAGCTCGTGTCGCAGCTTCACGCAGGCTGGTAATTGAGAGCATCCTGTGTTTGCTTGAACTGCTTAGAGTATTCAAAATGGCCAATAATAAGGTTGATGTCACCAGATCCTCGGAGTTGGATGAGGCAACGGGTATGTCCAACTTATCTCCAGGGAACAAAGGATGGGTTAATGACCAAAACACACGATAGGGGGCCGGACTGAAGGAATGGTTCGGAAGGGAGCTATTATCGACAAGTCGGATCAGTTGTGTGCATTAGGTTGGTCGAGCCCCTTTCAGGACTTGGACTGTTTCTAATACAATTCCTAACAGTCATGTGCGCCGAGCCACATTCCTGCTCGGCTGTTCACCATCACGGTGAGCAGGATACTATCGTCTATGCCGCAAAGGGCCATGGTTCCATTGTATTCGATGGGGGAAAGCAGCGCAAAGACCTCTCCCCAGGTGACTTTGCTATCATTCCTGCGTAAGTAGTGCGGCCTCTACTTGATCGAGGACATGAACTGACTCGGGATCTACCTGTGTGCAGTTACACTGAGCACCAGGAGATGAACCAATCAGACCAGGATGTCGAATGGGTTATCACTAGAGCAGGAAGAAAGCCGATCACGGTGAACCTGGAAGGTTGGTCTGATGCTTCTAGCTGAGGGCTGGTCTTTGCCGTGAATGCAACAAAGGTGCATTGTATTAGTTGCAAATATTAGCGAATGGTGTCATCTTTGCGTCTTCGATACTCTGTCGCAATCCGGACATCTCTATGTAACCTCGTGGATGGAGCCACGTCAGCCCTGGGTTTGTAAAAAGCTTCTAACGTCGCTTCACACCCTGTTTACACGTAGATATCGATGAAAAAGACGGAATCCGCATATAGATTTCAGTCTACTACGTACTTGAATCCCATGGCATTGGCCAAAATCCGCCCTTCCTGTCGAATGATTGGAATGTCCCCACTTCACCAGGGTCGTGCAAAAAATAGACATCGTTATCGTTTGCCTTCGAGGAAAGCTCCGGTGAGTCGGTGCAGGAAATTGAATAGCAAGGTCGAGGGTGTCCCAGTAATCAGGTGACAACACATATCTTCGGGAGTCCATCAATGTGGGATTCATTTCAGAACTTCCTCTCCTGCTAATACTCTCAGGATGCTACTGTTGTACCCCAGATACTACATTTCTTTCTCTTTCATCGATCTAACTACCTGTTGATCCAATCTCATCATGATATGAGTACAAGTCGATTATCTACACAAAACAACAATGTCTCCGACTAAGCAGCATGACTACGCCATGCTCGATGACAGTGACAAGCCCAGAGAAGTCGAGATCTCCCACGGCTTCTTCAAGCCAGCTGGAGAAAGTGGTGTATGAATGCAACCTTATTATACCACATGCACAGCCGCGATAATTTGACTAATATTCAGAGGAAGACCCAATAGTTAGGACAACGAGGCCAGTCAAATATTGCCGAAGAAGGTCACTATTCAACCTGCATCAGCTTTTTTCTAGGCATATACATCATGTACCATATTGCTATCTGCTCCACCTTATGAGAAGGAGCTTTTACTGGGCCATTCACTTATAGTTCCAAGAAGCACACTAACACAACCTTCGCCAAACAACCATATTGACGTTTAGATGAATGGCCATTGGCTGTTGACAACATAGCTATCCTGAGTTGCACTATGGTCACATTTTGAATATCCTACATTCTAGAGTGGCTACGCCTGGTCTTCAATCATAACCTTCACCCCCCTTTGTTCCCATCACCACACCAAGTCGACTAACATTGTTTCTGTCAGATTTACTGGGTAGCTGCAACTAATGACTAGAGAGCAGCAGTGATCAAATTATCAACAAAGTGATACACAGCCTGCCAGATGCTGTGAAGCATCGTCTAAGGGCCTGGCCTATCAGACGAACAACTTACAATACACCATATCTGCATAACCGCTCAGCACATCCATTCATAGACGGCAGTCAACATCTTGGCACGGTCTTTCCGGGAAGTCAAATGACCATGCCCTAGGAGACGAGTGTAAGCTTGACAACATCCAAGGCACAATGCACTCTTTTACCCCTCTATTGGCAAGAGGGAGCAGCAAAGTCAATTTCGCCAAGACCATAGGCGCAACCGTCCTCGCTTACTGCTCAATTTGTGTGTTATTTTTACAACCCCTCAACTCCTATCATACGCCTGGGGCCATGCAGGCCACAGTATGGAGTTAAATGTCCTGTCCGGCATACCCGACTTTACCTATATGTCTAATTTACACGACCCTTCTGCTCGAGGGGTCGAAGAACGATAACCCTCTCTCGGCCGGCGGAATTTCCGAGTGGTTGGATCCACTTCGTTAACAAAACGGTTTGCGGATACTGGTGGTATAGCGCACCCGTGCACGCAACGGCATTGGACCGTTCGGTTTGCCAATGTCCAAGCGAGTGGGCTAAGACGGCTGACAGGTGGGCTAAGACGGCTGACAGGTGGGCTAAGGACAGACCGGCCCAATTATGGGCTACCTCAATAATGGCATAGAACGCCGTTGCAACAGAGTGATTCGCGTTGAAGATCGCACCCCTTTATGGGGAATCTAGACTGAGGCGCGGAACACCTCGGTAAGTGGGAATATTGCCCTCTTCTTGAGACTTCCCCCGCGGCTTGAAACTGCAAACTAGTTGATCTTCTGGCACATCGCAGTTATCTACATTCGCAAAATGGTTTCTGTTCCAACCATTGTCCTGGTTCCTGGGGCGTGGTGCACCCCGATTGTCCATGATGCTCTGCGTGCTACTCTAGCCTCCCGTGATTTACCTTCGACGGCCATTGCCCACCCCTCCATTGGTGCGGAGCCACCCTCGAAGACTCTGGCCGACGATGTTGCCCACTTGCGGTCTGAGCTAGTCTCGATGATCGACGAGGGGAAAGACATCATCTTAGTGCTACATTCATACGGTGGAGTTGTCGGGTCCGGGGCGGTCGAAGGGTTGGGCAAGGCAGAACGCGCGCAACAGGGAAAACAGGGTGGGGTTGTCATGGTCGTGTACATGAGTGCGTTTGCCATACCAAAGGGGAAGAGTCTCCTGGATATGCTGGGAGGCCGGTTCTTGCCGTTCATGAAGGCAGAGGTGAGTTCAATGACTTCGTGAATTTGCGACTTTCACCTTACATGAGTCAGGGTGATTACGTGCATTGCCTTGAAGGACCTGAATACGGTTTCCACGACATCCCACCTGTCGACCAGAAACTGTGGACATCCCGGTTGACACATACTTCTATTGCTGTATTCTCCGGTGCCTCGACCTTCGAGCCTTGGCATGTCATGCCGACCGCCTATATCATCTGCGAGGAAGATCGGGCACTTCCGCCACATGTGCAGAAGCAGATGGCAGAAATGCTGAACACGAGGTGGATCTATAGATTGAAAAGCTCCCATTCGCCGTACCTGAGCATGCCGGACAAGGTGGCGGATATTCTGGAGGAACTCGCGGGCAAGACTTTGACTAGTGGTGCGGGACTCTCCGCCAATTTGTGAACTGCATAATTCTATAATACCTCTTTCCCAACATTATAAATAGGACGTAAGATCTGCCTGTCTCAGATTTCAATCACAGAGCCACCATCCTAGACATATAGAGGACACAAGTCACATGAGTCATTTGCCTGCACAATGCCTCATCAGCCTCATCAGCACTACCCATGAACAACTCAGCCTCCGTGGGGCGCCAAGGCAAGGCTGCAGCAATACCCGAAAGAATATAAATATAGAAAGATCCTCCAAAGTAATATCCAAGACTGTTATCTGCCTGGAACCACATCATCTACAATCATGATGCCACCTACAGCATTCCCTCTTCCCCATATTCACCTCCTCTGCATGGACGAGAAATATATCCGTGCCTTCGAATCTGCCTTATCGACAACCACCACATCTTCCCAATTTCCTAAGATAACCTTCCACAACTGTTCTCTCTCTTATATTTCCCCGGACATTCAATTCGATGTGATCGTCTCCCCAGCCAACTCCTACGGCCGGCTGGACGGTGGCTTCGACGACGCCATCTCACGTGCCTTCTCCCCAACGACAGACTACCTCGCCTTGACCCGCCACACGCAAGGGATCCTCTATCGCGATTATCGGGGCTACCTGCCTCCGGGATCATGTACGCTCATCTCTATTCCGGAGGAGTTTGACCCTCTATCAAAGAACGTTTGGGGAACAAGGTACTTGGCGCTCTGTCCGACCATGAGAGTGCCGCAGAATGTGCGCTGGGATCGGGAGATCGTGTACGAGTGTGTCTGGAGCTTGTTGTGCGCTGTCGACAGACATAACGGTGATGTTGAGAGGACAGCAGGCGGGGTAACGAGGATTGATAGTCTCTTGATGACCCCGTTTGCAACGGGGTGTGGGCTTGTCTCGCCTGAAAAGTGGGCCAGACAGATGATCCTCGCGCTGAATCATTACGTCGATGCGGTGCAGAATCCGGAGAAGTGGTCCAGTCTGGATCTGGGTCAGGCTATGGTGTATTCGAGTGAGGTGGCGAGGACTTGGGAGTTATAAAGGGGTGTTGGGAGGTGTATATCTGACACCTGAGAAGGCGATGGGTGATGAAGATGAGGAAGATACATTATGTTTGAAAAGAAATATATTCGCACTCAGTTTGGGGCGTGTAACTGGAGACAAGATTTGACGAGAGGAAACTAAATAAGAACATGATGAGACAGACTAATTGTGTGTGTGAAGATGGGGTGTTCACACTTCGTTGATGCTGTATAGCTCGAGACAAGAATTGGAAAGAGGAATCCGAATAGAGAACTACTTTGAAACGGACGATGACTTGTGTGTGGAGAGGAGGTGTTCCAACCTTTGTCATTCGTTGGAGATGTATACTCGAAGGTTCTCATCGACAAGATAAACAGGACAATAAGATTGGGAATATATGGAGAGCAGCTCATTAGTTCGTGTGGACAATGCATCCGCTCTATAAGTGGAGTCTATCAAAAAGTATAAACACAAGAGATATTACTAGGAGAATGAGGAAGATGCACTGGGCCTGTGGGAATCGAATGTTCAGCCTTCGTCAGAGGTGTATAAAGACATATCTGCTCAAATCAGCGGTCGATACCCTCTATCAGCGCGCCTATTATGGTGGTCCTGCTCTATGGGAGTTGCCTTTAACACTATAAACGAGGTAACTTGGCATACCCTGAATACGAGAATGTCTGGCGATGTCTTGGAAGCAACACATCATTTACAATTAGCTGGAGTCAACTCACTCAAATCATGAATACTGACCTACTCTGAGGTCCAAATTGGGCCTTGTTGCCGGCAGGTTCCTTTATTGATGCACGATCGACATGACCACCCTGATACAGATTTTGCAGACTCAAAGTTCAATAACACGAGGAGAATTCGACCTATAGAATCTCTGAGAGCGAGCATGTGCTTCTACACGGAAGCCAACCATAAATGGCCGGTGTCTCTTGGATACTGCCGATTGTATCTGTCTCAGAATCCCAGCTACCATTGCCCTGGGTCCTTCAGAACTCAGTCAGGCTTAAGCCACGGATACTTCCATTGACCACACCACAAATAATAATAAACCCCAGTCTACTTACTTCATGCAACGATGAAGCCATCCCACCCCCTGTGCCATCAGCACTCTTGGCAGCTCTCAAATTCCAACCCCAGGCGCAACACCGCAATTGCCCTTTCACATCTATACCTCCATCACGGCCACACCCAGAACAATGTCCTCATACCCAAGCAATCCCAGTCGTCATTCAGTACCTTGTATACCCCCCTTCACAGCAACGATAATCTTACTCAAAGTACCCCTGTCCATATATATACCACTATGAATTTAATCCTCCCGGTAACACAAGCATCGAACGTTGCCATCACCAGTCTAGGAGCTAGCACCACCACCACCGTCGCCAACTATGCCTTGCACGCCTCGCCCCTTCAAGGCCCCCGTGCCCAACGCCAGCCCGGCTCTGGAAGCTGTGGCCGAGAAGCTTCGTGCCAGCGGCAGCAGAAGACTCCTCACGGCAGAAGGCATCAGATCACTCTCCACCTCGACGAAGAACCTCATCGACAATCTATATACCAACGTCCGCAAGAACTGCTGGGCAGACGCCATCTGCGAAACCCCAGCAAGCCTCCGCTCCGGTCGAATGGACCCCACTGGTAGATGGCACCTTCGTAACCCTCACGTTTCCGCCTACACCGACGACCTCTCCCACGCCATCCAACTCGGCGACATCGACGAAGTCGACTACTACCTGTCGTCCCGCAGGATGCCCCTCAACACCTGCGACCGCGAGGGCAACTCCCTCCTCCACCTAGCCCTAACCACCGGCCACTTGGGCATCGCCGATCTCCTCCTCGAGAGTGGCGCCAGCCCCCAGTACAGCTTCGACCCGGAAGTCCCTGAGCTCGACCAACTCTTCCAATGTCCCGACCGCGTTGCACCCCAGCTCAGCTCCATCCGCGTCGATATCCTCCGTCTGCTGCTCAGATACGGCGCCCAAATCTGCCGATTCCCCACCCTCAACGTCCTCTTCGACTCCCCCGGGAACGCCCCAGAGCTCCTTCAGCTCCTCATCAAGAACCATCCGGATGTGCTCCACGAACGCTCCAAATCAGGCCACACCATCCTCCACTCGGCCGCCGCGTTCGGCACTCCCGAGGTATGCGACTTGCTGCTCGCTCGTGCTCCACACCTCCGCACCACATACACGGACTGGGACGTGACGCCCCTGCACATGGCAATCCTGGAGAGAAATGAGCCGACAGCCTGCTTCCTCATCTCCGCCGATATGAGCCTGCAGACGCGCCACGGATACGACCGCACTGAGCTGTTCCTAGCGGCATGTATGGGCCTGCGTCGCGTCGTCAAATTACTACTAACTACTACGGCGTTCTTCGCGTATCCGCCACAGAAGTGGGTTTCGGATGCGAAGGCCGCTGTTCGCGTCGCGCTGTACATGGGTAATACCGAGATTGTGGATATGATTAGACGGAATTTAGGATTGTATGTTGTTACCCTTCACCTAACCCCCCTTCATGGAAAGTATAAGTAATATTGACTAATATATTGTTTGTGTGTGTAGATCATGGCGCTCATGTTTGTCCCCGTTTCTTACATGTCCCCGGCCTACTCTGACCCCGAGTATTATTAACATTCGGGGGATTGAGACTAGGAGGTCGAGGAGTAGACGCGCTAGGAGTGTCAGGGATCATGATCATACTCATCATCCACAGCGGTCTGGTGAGGTTGGGTGGCAGAATGTGAATGGGAGTGGGAATGTCTCTGCTCCTGCTCATTCCCTCGCTACTGTAGCCAATTCGGGGACTGGTAATCCTCTGGACGGTCGCGAGAGCGTGAGCGATACTATGAGTTTGGATGCCCAGGTTGATCGGTTTTTGAACAGTGTAGGTGGGAGTGGACAGGGTATGCTTGGGGTTATGGATACGGTGGTGGAGAGTATTGAGTTGTGAGTATGGCGGTGGGTGGTGGTGGTGGATGCATTGTTCGTCCGGGTCTGGTATGTGAAGAGGGTGGTTTTGAGTCATTCGTTTGAGATTTCTAAAAGTATTGTTTCGTTTGTGTCAATCTCTGGGATATTGCATGGTATTATTAGCTGTATGAGTGGGCGTTGCCCTACTACAGACAGCATGGTTCAATGTTACATTTCGGTAGATACTATCCAGAACAGGCTCAATCATGACAAAAAGGTTCTATATTCATATCCAATTCAGAGCAGAGTAATACCTCCTATGTAATTACCTCCCAAAACATATCATGTCATATCCATCAACCCTCACACATTTGTACAGATTATACATCCTTCTCCACGACCCCCTTCTCAACAACCACCTGCTGATGAGCCGCCACCGGCTCATCCGCACCCCCAAGTCCCGCCCCGGTCAAATAAAAGTCCTGCGGGTCCGTATCCTGGGCCGTCTGCTCCCACGTCAACCCCTGCTTCTTGATCAATTTCTGGTTCTCCGTGGGCCAGAACGTGCAGATGATGTAGTACATCACGAAGGCGGTCGTGAAGGATAAGATCCACCCGAGGTCGCCCATGCGGGTTGCGGTGGTGGAGACGCTGGCACCGAGGGAGCCGACGAAGCCTATACAAATTTGAATTAATATCTGGGGTGTTATGGGAGATGAAAGGACAGACGTACCAGGGAATGGGAGCGCAATTGCGATAATGTACGCGATAACGGCTTGGATGTTCCACCCGCCGTAGTATCGGTAGTTTTTGTTGAGTTTCGTGCCGTCATACAGGGAAGAGAGGAAAATGTTGCCTTTGGCGAAGCAGAAGTCTGTAATTCATTAGTATGTTTTAGTCATTTGGAGGTGTAGAGGGAGGGAAGAGGGACGTACACTCGCACACCATGATGGCCACGACGGCACCCATGAACAACGCATATCCGGACAAAAAGTCCTCGAACTTCGTCGCCGACGTAAGAATCTCCCATGGTACGACGGCCCATGCGAGCGTCTGCACGATGTACTGTCCGCGACGCATGTTGATGAATCGCGGGAACAGCATGGAGGAATCCGCACCGAAGGAGATCATGTTGGCTGCGATGTTGGTTCCGAGGATCTGTACCAGCCAGGCAAAGGCCACGAGGAACACGGCGAATCGGGTCGTGCCGGACCAGTAATGGTCCAGGATGAATTCCATCATGTCCCATTGGTTCCTACTTAATTAGCAAGGATCGAGAATATTGGGTGTTTGGCAGAATGGCGTACCAGATATCGGTGCCGTATTTGTTGTTGATGGCGGCTGTCGCCAGAATACCCAGACTCGCCGAGAGCGTCACCGCGATCGGGTTCGAGAGCAACTGGGTCCAGAGCGGGGCATTGCGAGTTTTAGTCCAGCGGCAGTAGTCGGGTTGGTTGGTGATCAACGTGGCCGTGTTACTGGTCTTGTTAGTCTTCTGTCGGTGTGCCAAGGATTCCGAGAGGAATGGCTTACCCCAAGCCACTGTTGATTCCCGCAATAATCATCCAGGCGGTTGCTGTCGTGGATCGTGCCTCGGCCGTGTACATCGTCCCCAGCTGACCCTTAGTGTTGGCCATGGCGAAAATGAACAATCCGAACATGGCGGGCAGGGAAATGAAGGTCTTGAAGATGAAGAACTTGCGCAGCTGGTAGGGACGGAAATGGCAGAAAGGCAGATGCACCAGCCAGCAGAGGAAGAAGGCCAGCATCTTCTGCGTGGTGATACCTGCGCTGGATGGGATGTGGTTGGGGATGTCGGTGTAGTGGTGACCGAAAATCGCCCGCAGGATGTTGTACATGTATTCGGCGCCAAAGTCCACTGCAAGGGTCAGAATGAGGCGTTCATCATTTGAAGCGATCCGTGACAAGCGACTGTCACATACTCTGAATGGCAAACCACACGATGGCCAGCACCGCTCGTGCACCGACAAAGTAGTAGCTCCCCCACATGCCAAACACACTGCGCCCGACGCAGGGAAACCCAAGATGATATACACTGGCGGCGCGCGAGTTGAATGCCATGGCGACGGACGAGATGAGCTGGGAGACGAAGATGACGACAATCGACTGCCACCAGTTAAGACCGATGCCGATCATGGTCTACAGAATCAGTATACCATCGAAATAAAAACCTTGCAGAAAGGGCCAAAAGCATACCGATCCCAGGGTCCAGTTGGTAAAGGAAATGGACCAGTAGAACGAGACATAGTTCCACCAGCGCCAGGCTGCATCATTAGCACTGGCATGAGCAGACACTGGGTCAAGTTCAAGACTTACTGCACTGCTCCGGAGGAGTGGGAAGCAGATCTGCAGAGAAGGTAAGTTCCAAGTCGCGTGCCGCGCGCAGCAGCTTTCATAGCTACTTGAATAGGGTTTGCCGACCTTCGTTGGACCAGCGCGAGTCCTGGCTGGATTCCAGCTCGAGGGCGGAGACCACCCGACTGCCAAACCTGGCCATGATGTTGAAACTATGGACCAGTAGGAAAGACAGAGGACGCAGTGTATCGACCCCGGCCACCTAAAGATTGAAAAGAGGTCGCATGGTGCACGGCAGCTGCAGGATTTTATTCCGCGGGGGGCGTGGCGCCTGAGCACGCGGCGGGCAAAGATTTGCACCCACACTTTAACTGTGAAGTGATAAGAACAGCAACCAGTGGGGAATGCCTAGAGATAGTGGTGGAGAATTCTTATTTTTAACTACCTTATTGGTTATATGCCTCCCCTCCTTCACGCCGCTGGTGATAAGCTCTGAGATGGCTGGAACCGACTTTTGCTGGAAAGAGTATAGCAAGGGAGGGTAAGGTTGTAACCCTATTTGTGTCGAGGGTTTATCTTAGTCACCATCATCCAATCACGGCATCTCCATGCTCCGACGCTATACCCAAACAAGGTGTCAGCCCCGTTCACGAGACTGTTCGGGTCATCGTTGTTGCGAATTTTTCCCTTTCTTTCCCTTCTTTGCCCTTCTTTTCCTTTTCAACGAGGATCTCCCGGTCGTGGGTCTACAGTTTAATATTCCAGTGGGGACGGAGCAGTTGGGCTGGTTCCTCGGTGAATGGCCGAAGCAAAAACGGCCATACCTGGATGAGAACATGCCATGCTGCAGGCTACTAAAAGTAGTGGCATGATGGGGTCGGTGATAGGCTCGGCTGACGTTGAGATAAATACTATCTGGAGTGACACCTACCGGTTCAAGATACTAGCAGCAGCTAGCAATGAACGGCGTCGAACATGGAAGCTCTCGAAGCCTTGCTGGAACACCAGGTTTTTTTTGGAACACTGGCCAATGTGGATGGGTGGATTGGTTGGTTCCTCGTCCACCAATCACTGTGGCTATAAAGGCTGTCGGTCAAATCTGCCGGACCAGACCAAAGTAGCAATGCAATGAATGGCTGGAGCCTAGAGCGGACGACGGAGGATTCATTCCCGAACCGCCGACTATCGCCAGTTTGCACACAGACAGTTATCATATCAGCCGCGATATCAACACAACGGTCAACACACAACCAGTATAGTTGTTACTGTCAATCAGATGCTGTTGGGTTCAAAATACTGCTGCTCATTGCGTCTCCTTCGGCGTGATGCTCCCTATCTAGTAATCAATGCCGACTGTAAAGGCAGACAGTGACTGACTGGCATAGCCAACAGTGGCGACGCTACTCTGCTGCAACGTTACAGCATCAGCAGTGAAGTTACTCGCTTAGGAGGGCGCTCAGGCACTTGTACGCGCTGTGACTGAGGCGTGACCTCATGCCAAGCACGGTCAAACTTTGTTTCCCCATAGACTGTCAGTCAATACATGTGGACCTTCAGTCTGTTGCATTGCTTTGTCCAGGAATTATTGTATTGAAAGAGGTGTGATCGGAGAATAATTAAGATCAAGAAATCAAAGACTGCATTGAATGAATGGTTGTCTGGATCAAAGAATTTTCCGGTGCCCGCCACTAGTTCATTTTCGGGTTCGCTCAGGGCACGCCGCCAGGAACCCTTCCGGACCCCCCCTTCCAAGAACCTAGGTATCCGGTCGGGAATGCCTTCAACTCTCCCAGAGATGAGCCCAGCTGATCGTGGAGTCTCTGGCCCTGTTGCACCAGTCTCAAAACGTATACAGATGGAGTCACCCACCATCTCGCTACCTAATGTCTCCTGGACCTCCTGAATTGATATGTCCATCACCTCGGGTGGCCGATAATTATGTAGTACACATTTCTTTGTGTGCCTCCGTAGTCAAATACCGATCAACAGGCTCCCCGAAACGAGGCGGCACTAGCCATGGGGGTGGTGATAGATCCTGTTCAATCGCCGGGTCTAGATGGCGGCAACCCGGTGTGTACCTGGTGGTCACTCCCAGTACCTCTACTTCCGACCCCATGATCATGTCGCTGCATTGCTTTCTTGACTAGATAGTCCCCAGATTTACACCTCACGATATCATCTGCATATCCTCGGAGATATCATCTCAAGCAGATCAATTTTGAACCTGCGTCTTTGGGTAGGTGAGCAGCGCGTAAACTCCGATGATTCCCTCAAGACAGGACAGACAGTACCTGCAAGAACCAGCGTTAGCCCACCAGCTGACAGTGGCGGTCCCTCTCTGCTCCTGGACCAACTGCTCATTTCATATAAGCTCAAGGACCCCAAATGCAGGCATAGTTCATGACGCAACGACGGATCCGCCAACCACAGGAAGCGATTCACGCTCGCGTATGGCCCAAATGTTGGGTCGGTTTGGAATCCTGCAGCGAGGTGTGGAAATTGGACGGGGCCATCCGCGACGCGGTGGGGAACATTCCCAGCGGTATGCCCAGTGATGGTAGAAACAGAAGGGACAAGTAGGACACTTCATTCCCAAGGTAGTTATTCACCGTTGACCCGTCTATCACATCAAAGTATACGGTATAGTTAGTAGCACAATGTACTAGAAACATGATATATCACTAGCAAACGGCCGTTCTGAAACCATCTGCTACCCGCAACCCCGAGCGTTCTTTTAGTCCGAGCGGAGCGTGTAATTTCCAGCGACGCCCCCGTCATTCCCCAGATCGCCCAATCACCACCACGAATGCCACTTAATGGCCAAACTGCCTATACCCTGCAATCTCCACCCGATCCAGCATCTCACCGGTTTGTGCTCGAATCGGATCGCCGCCTGGTGTTTCACCTAAAATGTCCGATGGGGGGCGCCATCATTTCCAGCGCCAAAAACCTGTCATCTCATCTTTCATTCATTGTTCCTCATTCATTCCGTTCAGTATATAACCCTTCAGGGCCCCATCCAGCTGGTCTTGGATGGTTTGGTGTTGACTCCCAGCTTCTGGAAAGCCTGTCGCCTCGTCTTTCGTTTCCCAACTTTTCGTCATTCCTTTATTGATTCTCAAGACTTTACCGCCATGTTCGGATCTACTTCTCGCCTCATCCTGGGGATGCTCAGCTGTGTGGCCCTCCTGCCCAGTCAGGCTTTGGCAGCACACCAGCACGTTGGCCACCGTCACCATCATCCCATCAATCCCACCCAGCAACCCCAGCCCAGCACCCTCATCACTATCGCTCAGGGCACCGCTCCTACTGAAGCCCCTTCCGCATGCTACTGGGCCCCATCTGCAGTATCCTCAGTAATTGCCTCTGCATCCGCCTCTGCCGCCGCGGTAGTCGAGAGCAACATCACCGCAAAGGTCATCATCCCATTCTACGTCTATCCCGAAGCTGGCGCCTGGACCCCCATGGAAGAACTGTACGTTGTAATATCATGACTCTGCAATCCCCACTTACTAACCTCCCCAGCGTCGCGGCTTTCCCCAACGTCCACTTCACCATCATCATCAATCCCGACAGCGGTCCCGGCTCCAGCAGTCTCCCTGACAGCAACTTCCTGACCGCCGTTCCCAGGCTCACCAGCTACAGCAATGTACTCGCCATCGGCTACGTCCCGACAGAAAAGGGCACCCGCTCCATTTCAGATGTCGAGAGCGACATCAAGACCTATGCCGGCTGGCCCTCCGCCTCCGGTAACTCCTCCTTCGCCGTGCACGGCATCTTCCTCGATGAAGCCCCCAACGCCTATAGCGAGGAGCTGGTCTCATACTACCAGCAACTCGCCAATCTCATCAAGGAGAGTTCCGGCCTGGGACCGGAGAACTTTGTATGTCCCCCTGCACCTACCCCATTCGTACACCACCTTGCATGCGCAGTAACTGATAAATGATATGTATAGGTCGTGACCAACCCCGGCACAGTCCCTGACTCGGCCTACCTCACCATTCCCGACTCCACCGTGGTCTTCGAGTCGCCCTACGACTCGTTCCTAGACGCCGTGTCGGAAGACTCATTCTCTGCCATCAGGGGCGGCAATCACAGTGCCCTGGCTACAATGGTCTACTCCGTTCCGGATACCGTGCATCTCCCGACGCTGATTAGCCAGGTCGGGAACATCTCCGACCAGATCTTCCTGGGAAATACGAGTTCGTATACCGTGTATAACTCGTACATGAACCAGGTCATTCCGTTGTTGTTGCCTGTTTCTTCTTGATGTGGATGGTGGCAGGCTGGCTGTCGCAGGGCGATGGGTTAGATGATGGTGTGTTTCAATTCTTGTCTCTCGTTTATTTCACCATTTATGTATATAGATGTGTATGTTGTGGAACAATATGCATTTTCTTTTCTCCCAGGGGTGTTTGTTATATGTTGGTAGGCTACAGATTGTGCGGTGGTTGAAGATACAGTCAGTGTAGGTAGGCCGCGGCGCCACCCGTGGGAATTCCTCAGCTGGGCTGAGACAGTTTCATCCCTACAGTAGGATAGGGATGAAACATGACAACAACCAGCAAAGGAAAGGCATTTAATACATATTTGTTTCATTCCCATAAATTCATGTACATATAATATATACATAGTATAGTAACTGACCCATCGCCTAACTCCCACCATGAACTTAGTATGTAACCTAGTACTGAACAGTCAGCCCTCACTCCAACCCAAACGATATGTCAAAGGGCGCAACATACAACAGATGTAGGCAGTAACAAATCAGATATTATCACCAACAGCGGCATCTACATCCGCACCAACACTGGCAGCTGCATCTGCAGCGCCCGAGACCACCGCGCCGACATCAATGTCGATGGGATTTGCGGTGGCGAAGACGGCCAGGAGGGAGAGGGCGGAGAGGAGGATGAACTTCATTTTGGTATCTGTTTGGAGCTTTCAGTAAATGTATCCCTGCTTGACAGTAGTGTATAGAGAAAGACATACGGTAGTGGTAGGTAGAGTGGTATAGGGTGGTTTGGATAAGTCTTGTAGGTATAAGAGGTAGAGAGTTAGTAGATGAGAATGATGGTAGATAGGTCTGAAGACCATGAAGGTCAATTTATATCTTTCATTTCCATCACATAATCTGATATTCTCTACAATAATCAACAGTGAGAAGGAAGTCTAGAACCACGTCATTGATGGATGCTCTACATACATGGTTATGATCCAGTCGATCGGAGATAACCATTTTTGGGGAGTTGCGGGGACCCATTTTTGGGTTTCTCGGGTGGCCGGGAGGCGACCGTTGAGATAGCCGTTGATCGATCTGGCGGTTGCTTCAGATATATTGAAACGGGGTGTTTTACTACTTACTAGTGGTAGTCTAATATTTTATCTAGTATTCTGAATCTTTTATCTATGTGTGATATTATTCATATTAGATGGTGTTAAGGATATAATTGACTAAGAATAGCTTACCTGCTTGTTCGTTACCGGGTGCTGCATATGCTAGGTCTAAAGTCCTGTCCCTTAAAGGCTGCAGTATTATATTCTACACTTAGACTTAATTCGGATATGGATGGCATATCGGCTTCCTTTTCCACCTAAATTCAATATAGCCATCGGATATGCCACGGCTACATCTACGTCCCTATATCTGAACCACGGTTCCGTCCGGGTCAGGGGAACTTGACTACGTTCTAGGCGTTTACGTGATCGACTACATTTTCGACCTGCCATTAAACCAAGGTACTGGCTAATCGTATTTTTATGACAGATGCTATGGTTGGTTGAGAGTACTCTAATCTAGACGCATTCTATCAATGGATGGTTCAGGACACGTACGACGCTGGAGGAACCAGACTTCATCTCAGTTTTGATAGCAGAATACCGATCGGAAATCTCACAGTTCAATTCAATTCAACTCGCTCAAATCAAGGCATGTCGCTCAAATAACGTTCTCAGTCTGCAGATCTGCTGATCATATCCTGGCTAGCTTGCGGAGCACACTTCCGACCGGCTTGGCTGGCGTTAATGTTCATGGAGACAATGCAATCATGGCTAACGGTATATCCCATCATCCTGGACATAGGTCTACTGGCTTACATCGGGGATACTGGCTTCATGTTCCAACACAGCCGGGTGCTTCACACCTCCAACTTGCAACTTTGCCCAATCTCTCTCCACGCCCTCCTCGATGTCCGGGTACGGGCCTAGCGGTGTGATCGCCTTAGGGTTGATATGCCAGTGGCTCTTCGTATACTATTGCAGTTAGCACATATTCTCTGGGCGTATTTAAATGACTTACATTCTCCTTGATATGCTTGAAGTCCGTGGTGTCCCTCGCAGCCTTCACATCCCAATACATCCCCTTGAGCCAGTTATGCAGCACCGGATAATCATGACGGATGGTCCCCAAATTACACTTGAAGTGCTCCACATACACCACGTCAAATCGAATTAACGTCGCATACAGCATCACATCCAATTCCGTCATCTCCTTCCCTAACACGAACGGGCCCCCATTCTGCGCGATAATGCGCTCAAGCTTGTTCAGTGCCCCGAATACCCGAACCACATTACGGTCATATTCCTCCTGCGTGTCTGTGAATCCGGCCTTGTACACCCCCGAGTTCACGTCCGATTGCATCCACGGACTGATGGCATCGATCTTTGCTTGCAGGTGGCTAGGGTAGAGGTCGATTTCGGCCAGCGATGGCGAGATCTGGGAGTTGAATGCTTTGGGGAGCCAGCGGAGCATTTGTAGACTTTCCTAGATTCAGTACATCCGTCAGTCATTGTAATGAATTTCCATCTCACGCAAAGATAGGTAGCATACATTACAAACCGCCGTCCCCGTCTTCGTATCCCATAATAAGGGTACCGAATACCGTCCTTTATATTCGGGATCCGCCCGAAAGTATACCTTGTGCAAGTAATCCTCCCCGTATAGATGATCCACCGTTGATCCGGGGTACTCGTCGTCCGATTCAGGGAACTTCCATCCCGGCCAGCCCTTGAGATCTCCCTTCGGGTACGCTCGCACAACACTGGTTTTGATGATGTCGGTGAGGCCCTTGAGGTGTCGGACAAAGTTGACGCGGTGTGCAAATGGGCAGAAGTGTCCGATGTACAGGTGGTAGCGGTCGGGTTCGGCGGGGAAGTCGGTGCTCGGGATGATGCCGTGCCAACTATCGGCGGTACCCGCTTGATGGATGGTCATTGTGGTGGCGATGTTGATATTAGGAAGTATTGATGGTACTTTGGAGATTCAGTGGGAGAAGAAGAGTGAAGAGGAGAGTATCAGGAATGCTGCAGGGACAGTTGGCAATGCCATCATCTGAGGGCTCAACTATGCGGGGTCCGGAGCAATTCCGCACTGGCGTCATGCTGGATTCGTCATCATTCTTGAAGTAACGAACTAACTAGTTAGTTATGCAACTATGCAACTATGCAGCCATGTAACTAATGCTGTGCCAAGGCTGGCCACGTGGGGAGGATATTTTATCCCGGATACGTAGTTACTTGTAACTATATCGACTATCCCCTGAGTACTAGCCTTTTAAAGACCTGGTTCATGCTTGGCTTGAATTGTGTCGTCATCTGGGCTGATAGTACTATGCTTGGCAAGATCTGCAACATCTGGGTCCCGATATTTATTATCATTTTACTCGGTTGAACAATACCCTAAACCACACTCAACAATTTGCTTGGATATTACATTTGCAAAATTGGACTTTCCAATTCTTGACGAGCACCATTGAGGGGCCATTGATCTTTCGAAAACCAACAGGTGAATCCATGTAAGCTCTCCTGACTGCAACTCTTGACTACGGCCAACTAACTTATATTTAGTGCAGACAGTTATCAGGGATAATATGCTTTGTTAGCGTTCACATACCAAAAGCACAGCTGCTACGCTCCAGCTAGTTTGCTGCTGACCGCTTGAACCTCAACACCCGGCTTACCCGGACACAATCAGTGGGGCGCTATCAAGCTCCATTAATCTCACAGCTTAGACTATCTCCGAGGGCAGTGCAAGCTTCACGCACCAACTTTCTCCAACAAGGATCGATCGATCGCCGTAAAGCATGCCCGATATGGCCCCGCTAAGCTGCTGTCAGACTAGGCCACCCGCTAAGCCACTCGACTGCGACCGCAACGCGGCATAAGATGAACTTTTTAGCAGGATTGTGCTGAAGAGAATGATCCAATTCCCACTCAGTCAAGTTGGGGGCGAAACCTAGTTCCCCCTAAATCAACAAAACAGAGGAAATAAAACCAGGTAGAAAACCGACCCGGTTGACAATTCCTCACACAGAATCTCGACCAGTTCACTGAACCTTTATCATCATGAACCGGTACCTGTCTATCCCCCTGTGCTTGGCGAGCGCTGTTCCTGCGCTAGCGGGTCTGGCGGCCCGCGACCCCATTGGCACCATCTGCACCAAGAACAACATCATCACCACCGACGACTTCATCCTCTACAACAATCTCTGGGGTGAGGACTACGCTACCTCTGGCTCTGAGTGTACCTACCTCGACTATGACAGCGGCAACTCCATCTCGTGGCAGACGTCATGGACCTGGGCCGGCGGTGATGACTACGTCAAGAGCTATCCCAATGCCGTCTTGAACGTCGGTGCCAAGCAGCTGAGCACGATCACTACGATTCCTTCTACCTGGAAGTGGAGGTGAGCCAATATCCCCTACCACCAATTAAGCTACTGTCTAATGATGATTTCAGCTACACCGGCGACGACCTCGTCGCTGACGTCTCCTACGATGCCTTCCTCGCCACCACGGACTCCACAACGGCCACCCACGAGTACGAAATCATGATCTGGCTTGCCGCCTACGGAGGCATCGAGCCCATTGGCAACTCGGATGGTCCTATCGCCAGTCCCACCATCGGTGGCTACACCTGGGATCTCTACGAGGGACCCAACGACTGGACCGTGTATAGTTTCGTGGCCCGCGAGACTATCACGGACTTCTCTGCGGATCTTATGGAGTTCTTCACTTATCTCGTTGATAATGAGGGTGTCTCGTCGAGCTTGTATCTGCAGACTTTGGGTGCGGGTACGGAGCCGAAGACGGGCTCTGATGCTTGGTTCACCGTTGCGCCGTACACCATTAGCATCAACACTTAGTGGTTGAGATATTTTGACAGTTACGGGCGGGTTGTTTGGCCGGGGAGATATGGTGGATCCTTTGGAGATGCATATTGAACAAATCGAAGATCCGTTCATAAGCAAATTGAAATTAATATCGTCGACGATGAATTTGAAAATTCTTAATGGAATAGTAGCAAGTTATACTGCTTGTAATGGTAGAAGTCAAGATGGAGTCTGTCGCTGTGGATTCCCTGTGGTCTGATGGGACTGCTATCCTATTGCACTGGCAATGTAAATTTGCCGCGTAAGAGATCAAAAGAAAATTAAATGAAATTTTGGAAGGGACATGCATCATATCATAAGCGGGTGATTGAGAAAAAAAAATCAAAAAGAAATGTTGAGCTCCGATAGGGGGAATCGAACCCCCGGCTGCCGTGTGAGAGACGGCGATGTTAGCCACTACACCATATCGGATTACTTGTTATTTTCGGCTATAATTTACAATTATAAAGCAAATACATACTGTCTATCACGTGCCTCCCGATCGCACTGTTCTAAACAACTTCTTCACCTTCTGTCCATAGTGGTGTATATTACTTGCCCACCCCATTGTCATCAGATTCAAACTGAGTTTCATATGTGCTTGCTTAAGATGTTTTTATAATCTATGTTACACCGAGAGAATAACCACGATACCGGTTCTAGCCCACGACTGTCCAATAGCAGTCCTGTTTCTAGTTAGGCTCTGAACATATATACATTGGCAGTTACGGATTCAATTGCCTTGCGCAAACTTCATCGAACAAAATTGGTCGCGACACCATTTTGCAAGCGATTCAAGGGAGTTATTCAACATCGCACAAAATGGACCGTTTCTGCAGGCCGGAGCAGCAACATATGATCGGAAACTTGAAGAATTCCTGAAGGTACCTTATTCGAATCATGGCTGGTATTTACTCACACCTGCCCAGCCCGTCGCATGACTGGCAGGGCTCAAGACTGCGTGTGTAGCCTATTTGCAACCTCTCGCAGGTATGCCTGCTGCAGAGCATATGAGAAGTCAGCCAAAATTGGTTTACGAAGGGGTTGGAAATAGAGGCCATAACTTGAAGTTTAACACTCAGCAACCTTCCGCACCTAGACAGCTCTGTTACACAGATGTCAGCCCATCTCTCAGCAACGAGCGGCCCATGCCTCTAACCCGGACGGGTTCGGATTTGTCGGAGATGGACACTGGGATAAGACCAATGAGATATATTCTTCGTTTCCGTTGAGGGAATTAGAGCGCACACCGAACTAGTGAACCAGGCAGATACCGGATTTATGTCAAGAGATGGGTCTTCTTAACTAAACGCATCGGTACTCATGCATTCGACACTGGCCAGCAACCAAAAAACCCTGGGAATGAATGTTGAATGCAAGTAAACCATGCACTGTAAGTTTAACGACCAGAGGATGTACGACTAAGTTATCAGACTCTCACAAGTCGATTTGATTGCAAAAGAATTTGCGTGTTCATCGACCTGACACTGTCAGTCACACCCGACAAGTCATCGCTATGTTGAACCGTTCGAGTAAAAGCATTCGGTATACTACACCGGCATCCCGACCGCCACCCTGACACGGAGGTAGGTTAAATGGTGTCGTATAGCATTGAGACAGCAAGCGCATCCATCCTTGACATCGGGATGGCTGGCTGAGCTGCCCGTATGCCGCTGACTCAGCGGTATCAAGAGTTGACAGACAATGCTGCACCTCCATTCAGCCCATCCATGGCGTGCTGCGAAGAAGAGTCTCGGATAAGGGCGTGGTAAAGTTGTAGCTGCTGCCTTCCGAGGCATGCTGCAGTGGCAGGGGCCATCTGGTGACGGAAATGGCAACACCGCTCATATATCATTGCTATTTGTGTTCACTCAATGGAGCACAGGCATTCGCCTGTTTCCTGGCCTTCCAAATAGGATCACAGGCCTGAGGATCTAGCTGTTACGAGAAGCAACGACCCACTCATGCACTTGGAATCACCGCAGTCTGATTTGAAATCCATGTCGTCGTTGGCCTACGTCACCTTATCACTACCCCTCTCTTTGGCTCAGTCACTTCTGAGAAATTGGCGGCTGTTATTTGAGTGGACCCTACAACCCCAAAAAAGGATGTGAAGCCATAGGAATGCGGTAATAAATGGGAACCGTATATTGGGCTACCAATCGAACCCCAGGCGAAAGCCAAGAAGAAGCTACCGCTTCTGCCACGGAATAAGACAGGGCGTGTCAAGTGTAACCTCCCTTGTCAGAGTTATCGAATGTCCTGGCCAATCTGCTGATGGCAAGACTCGGTACGATGGAGTATAATAGTGTAGCCTTATTGACCTTTGTCATGCACATTCTACAAGCTGGAACATTTTCGCTCTTTTGGTGCACACATTGTTGGTGGCTCGAAAGGTGGTAGAATTTCCGGGACAGGGACATCGAAGTTTGACGGAAAAGCGCAATCTAGCTGAAACACTCATGAAGCACAAGAAAGTATGACACTCATCTTACTGACATCGTCCTACTATGCACTAACGGCGATATCCCAGAACCGCGGTGAAGATGCCATGCCAGACTTGGCGTGTACCAGATGCCGAGAGCGCAAGATACGCTGCGGCCGGGAACGGCCTCATTGTCGTAACTGTGAGAGAGAGGGCGGTGTGATTTGCCTGTATCGGATTCCTGCCAAACGCGTAAATCACCTAAAGTTATTGTCAGTGAATCTCTTTGGCTAGCAAGGACATCGATCGCTAATCATGCTATAGGTGCGGTAGCATTGAACGACTGCAGGATCGATTGACGATAATCGAGTCTCACCTTAGTCGACTCCAAGGTCTTGGCCCCCGGACTCCGGGGTTCGAAGAGGACCACGAATCATCACAACCAAGAACCTTGCTAGAGGGTGTATCTGCAACAAGTAGTTGCGTTGATATTGACGATGAAGAGGAGCACAAGGAGGAGGTTTCCGGGATTCTTGCCCCTAAACAGTCAGATTATTACTTTGGACGCTCATGCGTTGCTGTTCTGTGCAAAAACCTCAAGGTAAGGGTTCAGTCGGTACCCCACGCAACAGGGCCTATATGGCGACCGCTCTGCGAAATGTTGCAGCATATATGCGATATCACAAAAGTATCCGAACCTATCCCGTCATACAGTGACCGGCTCGTCGTTCCACTGCTGCCTAGGCAGCAAGCTACCGCTGCCATAGATCGGTTCCTCCAGAACCTAGACTGCCAGACCGATGTTTTCGTACCGGACAATCTAAGGGCCAACCTCCAGCGCCTGCACTCGCAGCATCAGCCGCAGCCCGATGATGCCGCGTGGGGCATATGCTTCCAGACCATTGCCCTGCTGGCCCGGGTCACATTCCAAGCTACGCAGGGATTGTTTGAAAACTTTGTGCATTCCTTTGTACCCAGCAGGGCGGTAGTGGCTTGCCCCGGTCTGCTAAATACGCCTAGACTCATAAACGTGCAGGCTTTGCTTCTCCTCGTATGGTAGTAGACTTAGAATCTTCTGGTGTGCAGAACTGACATTGAATATGTAGAGTGTTGCGGCACAAGCTTTCGACTATTCTGGATCGGCAGAGTTGATATTCGCCCATGCGTGCACACTGGCGCGAATCTTAGGTTTGAATTGCAGCCAAGTTTCAGACCACGGCGACATTGAACAGGTCGAACGAGCCAAGGTACTTCGAGCACTGTACGTCCGTGATAGAAGTTTGTATACGCTTCGTGGATCAGTGCTTTGGATGCCCTGTGACGAATATAACATCGCTACTCAGTTGCGTGCAACTAGTAATGAGTTAGGGAAGCACTCAACCCGGTTCCATCTAGCCCTGGTGCAGGAAGACATACACCGACTGGCTCAAGTCGGCTCGAATTCCGCGAACGCACATGACAGCCAAGAACTGCTGATGCGCATTGAAAAGCAGCTTGATGAGTATGGTCGAACATTGTATTTATTCCACCGCCAAAACGCTCCGTCAGAATGCTGTGGATCCCATGCTATAGATACGATGGAGTTCTTGGCAACGCGAATCATGGCGTATCAACATGGACAGGAATCATATCACACGCGACAAATTCAGCAAGATGCGCGGTTGAGCTGCTTGCTTTTGCTGATAGCACACGGGGACCAGGATCCGGCGATTTCATACTGCTTCAACGCTTTGTTAACGGGAGAAAAAACCACACCAAATAGCAACCATCAGTCTCATTGTTTCCCTAAAGTGTCATTCACGAGTGTGTTAGACGCGTTCTCCGTTCCCGCCTTTTTCATTCTATTACAAGATCTTCTCATGTCGCGCCCGCGTGAAACTCCAGCTGGCATGATATCCGATTTGGATTTGCTGCGGCGGGTGTCAGCTTGCTATACCGATCATGCTAGTCGAATGCCGGCAAATACCTACCACCAAAAGTTAGCCTGGGTATTTACACAATTGATGTCTTTGGTTCGCGTTGTTGTGGACGCACGTTTGGGCTGTCATTTCATTGACTCACCTCGGGCCCCTGCTCAGAATGACCTCCCCAGTCCACCATACTGGCCAGTGGCTCATCAAGCAACCGCACCTCCAAATTGGGAGAGTTGGCTCAGTGGAGCATCATCGCTGGCACTATCTACTATTGGCCCTGCAACACCGCTCGGAACATGGAACGCTAGCACGCAGGCCTTTGATGGTGGACAGTTGATACCGTGGCCGACAGCAAGCGGGATGTCGCCTGTGGCACCGACAAATTGACATCATGAGCCCGTATGTAGTGCTGAGGATAGGTGTGTACTGTAAGGATGTCTGTAGATTGTACTTGCCGCTTGTCCTCTGAGCGGAGGTAATTCCATACTTTTGTCTGAGGCTGGTGGGCGATGACGGTTTGCAGTGACAGCTCAGAATAGCTGGCGTGGCCAGGAATTGTCTAGGAATAAATAGATTTGGCTAGACTGCAATCATACCTCTGATTTCCTTATGGAGAATAACCGTCTCGAATGATAAATTGGGTGTCAATACGTAGCACAGCAGGATGTCTTACAAAAGCCGACTAAGTGGTAATCAGTAATTCGTGCGCGACAAACCTGTCGTCAGAACTGAACGCTAACCAGATGAGTTCACACTTGACATTATTTGACGATACCACTACATAGTCTCCCTTTTTTTCCTCTCAACCACACATCCTCCGTAACAGGGAATCTTGTGATGTCTGTTACTGTGTCTCCGGGGTCCGGGGTACACCTCGGTTCCCGAAATCCGGCGAACCCTGGCTGTGTTTTCCATAAGTTATGAGGAGGTAATGCATCGCTGGCAAAGCCACTCATTGCCCCATCGTTAAGGATGTTTATAAAGAGGGACACACCTCCACTAGTAGAATGGCATAGAAGACTGAAAGCCTCAAAACCTTACCGAATGTCACAGCGTATATATTATTGCTTACTTCCCATTTCTCCCGGCATTAGCATAGTTTAAGAGCATTAGGGGGCTCCTCTGCCCTCTATACACAGCCATAAGGTTCAACTCACTTGGCTGTGTCTTGATTCGAGATCCGAGCAGAATACGCACACTATTTAGAACTCCATCTACAGAATTCACCAACATCATGTCTCAACCTCACCCCTTCTCCGGCCACTGGCAACCCAATCCTCACCTCCAGCACCTCTACTACGGCCCCGACTGCGTCTCCCAACACCTCCTCGATACCCTCCCAAAATCTACATCCAAAGCCATCATCATCACCGGCACGACGCTAGCTACCCGAACTCCACTCGTCCAGCGCCTCAAAACCCTCTTATCCATCCACCACGCAGCCACCATCTCATCCATAGCCCAACACACTCCCTATCACGTCATAGACGATGCCATCAACATTATATTAACCCTCCACGCTGAAGACCCCACAATCGACACCCTCATATCCCTAGGCGGTGGGTCTCCCATAGACGCCGCTAAAATCCTTGCCCTCAAATTCCACCAAGCTACCAATTCAAACCTAACCCACCTCGCCATCCCCACGACCCTCAGCGCCGCTGAAACCACCCCCGCCGGAAGCACCACACAGCCTGATGGAACTAAAACCGGCATTCGAGATGCCAAAATGGCAGTACATGCTATTTTCTACGACCCGGTGTATACGAAATACACCCCGATGAATCTCTGGCTCAGCACGGGTATCAGAGCCCTAGATCATGCCGTCGAGGCGATGTACCATCCCACTGCCAGTGAAGTGCCCTGGAAGATCCTTGCCGTATACGCAGTGAGGGAATTGTTCGAGTGCTTGCCCAAGGCGAAGCAAGATGGTGATATGAGCGACGACGCCATAACTGTTAGGCTAATGCTAGCTTCGTTTGCTAGCTCGGGACTCAAAGGTAAGGATCTGGGCGCTGGGATGGGGTTATCGCATTCGCTGGGATATGCGCTGGGGAGTCCATATGGGATTCCGCATGGGATTACGAGTTGTGTTACGCTTGGGAAAGTGGTCGGGTTTATGGTGGGTGAGGGGAAGGGGAGGGAGATTGCGAGGTTGGTGGAGGAGGTAGGGGGTGTGAGGACAGGTGAGGATGAGGTCGACGCAAGGGTTGTCGGGGAGAGGATTGTGGCGTTGGTCGAGACTCTGGGGTTAGGGGTTAGGTCCTTGGAGGATTTGGGTGTGGGTAGGGATGAGGTTCCGGTTATTGCGAGGAGAGCTCTGAGGGGAGATGATAAGGGGGAGTTTTATGACAGGGTTGAGGGGTTGGTTGGGTCTTTCTTTTGATGTAGGGATTCAAGGGGGAGTTGAGTGGTTCGTATTTCCGCTACGAGGGTTCGGGGAGATGGTGTCACTTGGCAGAAATAATTGAACGATTGAGTTTTGCCTTTATCGTAATATTGCTATTGTGTTCATGGCAGCTATGGTGTAGCTGTATGCTGACAGATGTAATCTGCTCGGATTCCGGACGCCGCATCGGAATGTACTCGCTCGTATACACAGTAGGATCATTTATAACCACAGCCACCCCTCCTTGGCATAGACGGGGATGAAATGCTTTCAGAAAGCTAATTTGGCAGCCGGAAAAATGGCTTCAACTATTCGAGAACTAGCTACACAGATCCTTGCCCTCTGCACCCAACTTGAACAAACCTGCAATGAAGCTGATATCCCCCCTCCGTCACTCTCCGCAGACACCGAAAGTACATTCTGGTCTGATTCTGAGATAACAGCTACGCGAAATACAGCTCTTGGTCTCCTGGACGAGCTAACGTTGCTCATACAAGGCCCACAAGAATTTCTACATGAGTTCGTCGCCTCCCACTGGGACCACGGGGCGCTATATGCGTTTCTCCACTCACAGACCCTGGAGCATATAGCCCGCTCGGGGCGGGCATCTATTGAAGACCTCGAATCTCAATCTGGTATCCCAGCAGACAAACTAGTTCGGATCCTTGGGCTACTTCGGTGTCGGCGCATCGTTGATGAGCCCGAAAAGGGTGTTTATGCGCTTACTGCGGTATCGCAAGAACTGGTCGAAGACAGCGATTCAAGGGCGTGTTTGGAGTTCCAGTACGTTTTACCTGCGAGCTAGGGAGTATAAACGCTTATGGCGTAGATTATTCGAGACACGCATTGCGAGTGCGCATTTAGCGGATGCTCTGGCGAGGAAGCCGAATGGGTATGCCGATGGTGAGTCGGCGTTCAAGGAGGGGTGAATATACACCATCATATTGTGTGATAGATTGGTGCTAAGGGAATAGATTTGGCATGGAGATGTACGACTGGCACGCTTGCCATCCTGACAAGGGAGAGCGTTTTCGTCGTGCTATGAGGGGAGTCTCGCGCGGTGAGTGCCTTTGTACTTATGTCCGTGCATAGAGATTTACTAAACACATCGGATATGCTAGCCCTTGATCCTGCGGACTCCCTAATCGAGGGCTATATCCAACAACACACGCCCATCACCAAGAACAAGATCGCCGAGATCGGAGGCCGCTATGGCTTCGCCTCTGTCTCCCTCGTACAGAAACACCCAGAACTCTCATTCGAAGTCCGCTCCGACTCTCAAGACTTCCTCGACCGCGGCAGCGCACAAGTCCCATCTTCTTTTCGGGAACGTATATATTTCACACCTTGCCAGTCGGTATTCGATTCACCCCCTGCATGCGATACACATACGGTATGGCTCTACGTCATTAGGAATTTGTTGTGGAACTGGACAGATACAGATGTTGTGAGATTGATGAGAACCATCAAACAAAGAGTGGGTGCATCTACCCGTATTCTGGTTACGGATGGGGTGTCTCCCGTGTCAGGGCAGTTCCCACTACATGAAGAGATTGCGTATCGAAGGAGGGACGTTACAACTATGAGTATGCATAACGTAAAGCAGAGGACACAGGAGGAGTGGGTAGGGTTGTTTAAACAGGCTGCCCCGGGTGTACGGGTGGAGACAACGTTTGCGAGAAGTTCGCATGTCTATAAGGGTATGTGGGAGATCAGCTTTGTCGATGAATGATGATGGAGATAGCATTTAGAAGTGGTATTGAATCTACATTGGGTGTTAACGTGGGGACGGAATTGTGTAGATGAGAAGAATGAATACGTACGTCGAAAATACCGTTCATGGACTCGCTTGGCACTTTCCAGTTCTTAACTTTGCTGTCAAGCATGGCACAGTTTATGGCAGATCCTCAAGGTTTAACCCGGAAAAGCCACTCCAAGGCCACCACATGCTCAATCGCAGCATCAGCCCATACTTATGCCGATAACCACCGATAGCCAAGCACAAGTATCAATCTGATCAGTTGATTTTCAAAGCAATGTTTCACAACCAGCCCGAAAGCAAGCCATGTCAGCTCCCGAAACATCATGAAGGAAAACTACTGCCAAGCCAATGTACTCTTCATCGGGTTCCGACCTATTGAACTGGAGCAACTATATAGCTCCTACTATCAATGCTACTTCCCTTAGAGATATCCTAGCTAGCTTCCCTGTAACAACCAAGATCATGGACCGCGTCGACCTATCCTACACAAAGAACCTATCCATCCATCATTACCAGCCGGAAAAGACGCCATGGCGTCGACTGGGACAATGTACTACCGCTTTCCTGCATACTCCCTTACCTGTGCTCAAATATCCCACTAACGAGAAAAGACCTCTATCGCGTTATGGAAGACGGGACGCACACTCAATATCGTCTCGCCGCAATCGAAAGTCTCCTTCCGCCTCACAGCGAGGGTCCCGTGTTCCATTTTCATGAGATGCATGATGAGGGGTTTTACGTTACGGTGATTATTTCGCTATCATAATATTCCCAGTTCTTAGAAGTGAAGGTCTTCTGATAATGAACGGCGTGTAGAAAGGAACCGTCCGTTTCCACAGCCCCGGCCGTGCCGACGTTGATGCCAAAGCAGGTGACCTGATCATCGTCCCTATCCGTCTGCCTCATCGATTCAGTAACCCTTTCGACGAAGAAGCTGTCTTTATGAACACAGCTACACCTGGATTCTTCGTGAGGTACTTCGAGTACCTTGAGTACTTGATTGGCGAGGGGACGGTGCTTACGCCGGAAATCAACAAGGCCGCGTTGAGAAGGTTTGCGACTGTGCCGGTAAGCAAGGAGGAGGTAGAAATGTTGGAGATGGAGGGGATGAGGGATGGGAATGCAGTTGTGGCTGAGACTGCGGCTGAGGGGGAGAAGTTCGTGGATTTCCTGGCCGAGGAGAAAAAGGGTGAATAGCTTTAGTACTGATGGGTTTGCGTAAAAAAACCATGGGTGGCCTAAGCGTACGCATATATTGCTATCAAGGGGTGGAATGCAGTCCGTTGAGCAGACAGAGCATGTAAAGTGGCTTTTTAAGTTATTGAGGATTAGCGTTGGAATGCCACTAACGACAATGTGTGGTTGGCGTGAGCTATGAGGCAAGGGATTAAAGGTGGCATTAGCAGCTGCAGAGAGAAGTACTGGACCAAACGTAATGATCTAATCTCATCTTCACCTCCCGGATAATATATGCGATATGCATTCTGTCTCACACATTATCGTTGGTCACCTCTCGGTGCCAATCTCACTAACAACGGCGGTTTCACCCAGAACCCAAAGACCTTCTGTCCATCAGCCCAAGCCTTTCCTGTCTCAAACAGCTCCATATCAAATAGAAACAGCAGTTTCGCCGCTATTAGTCGCATTTCGGCCCACGCTAGGTTCTTACCAAGGCAGTTCCTGGGCCCAAAGGAGAAAGGTTGGCAGCTTTTCGGGCGATCAATGGAAAAAGGCCCCTTCTCCTGACATTCTGGCAGCCACCGCTCAGGTAGGAAGTCCTGTGGACGGTAGTAGTTGCGTGGGTCATGGTAGCATGCAAAGTGATTGACTCCCACCGTCACTCCAGCGGGTACAAATTTACCGTCAATAACTGCGCCGTTGGCTGGGACAACTCTGGGTAGAGTCACAGCTACAGGAGGGTAGATACGCAGAGTCTCCTGCAGTACGGCGTTTAGATATGGCAGCTGGGTGACAGAAGAGATATCTATCTGCTCGTACTTCTCGAATGCGCCACGGATCTCAGCGATGAGTCGGTCGTACACACTCACATGCGATAGAATGTAGTATGTGAACGCGCTCAATGCTGTCGCCGACGACTCTGACCCAGCTATGCTGAAGGAAAAAGCATTGACATTCATCTCTGCCCGTGACATCCCTTTTTCCGTCTCCATCGCAGCGAGGATGTAGTGCAAAAAGTCCTTGCGGTCGGTGTTTCGAGCTACGCGACAATTGACGGTTTCAATAACTCGCTGCATGTTCTGTGCCCGTGCTCCCGCAATGGACTTGGGCATGAATAGCTGCCGAAAAGAGAGTAGATTGTAGTAGGCGAACATTTGGATGAAAGTCAACTCTTTGGAGATTGCACGGATAGATCTCACGAAGGGATCGTATTCCGCGGTGTTCAGGCAATGGAACCTTTCGCCGAAGGAAAGGTCACGAATGAGATCATATGCTATTGATTTGAGAATTGTTGAAATAAGTTCAGACAGCTGATAACATACCAATGAAGGTGAACCAGTCTACCATGTTCTGCGGGCTATCGTTTGCTCGAGCGGCCAGTTGTCTCATGAGCTGGTCTACATATCGCTGGATGATGACTTCTTGCTCACGTAAAGCTTTTTCGGAAAAAGCATGCGACAGAAGCCGTCGCTGTCTCGTATGTGTCTGTCTATCTGCCGTCAGGATATCTGTTCTCTGTCAGTTTCGACTGAGGCAGTCCTTGAAACGGAAGTATACTTTGTACGCCAGTTGGCGTTCGCAGCGAAAAGACGGGATCTTTGCCCATCTCATCCGATCGCGGTCCGTAAATAGCTCTCCATGCTTCCTCTGAGCTATAAGATAGTTCATTCGGAGCTACTCGCACGATGTGGCCGTATCGTAGATGCAATTCGAGCAGCTTCTGGTTTAGCCGGCCTTGAGCCTGGTACCAGCACCATGGTAGCCGCGTGGCAGCCCATAGCCTGGGGCCTGGATACCGCCTCAGTGGATGCAGAAACGCATTGTAGCATACGTAGAGAACGATGCATGCGAGCAGCTGTTGACATCAGTACAAGCCGCCTCGAGCTCGAAGACTTACCGATGTAAGGGCAGCTGCACCAAGTCCAAACATAGGACCTAAACTAACAACCTGAGTCAATGCCATTCCTCTGAAAGTTTGGAAACATGGTGTCAGTGTATTGGGAGCTGGAAAGACATGTGTATCGGCGAGATTCTGAAACAGCCCAATTGAGTAACTCGTGGAGTTCGTCTCCTCCTCTTGCAGCAAAAGCGAGACCCGAAGTGGATGTAGTCAGCTGTGCAATCTGACCCCGAGACTCTGTGAGACCTGATAGCTAGTCAGCATTGCAATTTTAACCACCATCAGGCCATGGAATGCGAGTGGGGCGTTTATCAGAGTATGAGTTTAGGCGCAAGGGGGTGACGCCTCCAAAGATCTAGACTGTTACCATATCGGACATAAGCAAAACGGGAAAATACAGGAGTGGCTATTTCATGGATTCCACTAGCTAATCAGGCCAAGTTAAAGTCAATTGGCCTTTTGTTCTTTTACTGTAACATTCGTCTTCGAAACAAGTCCTAAGAAAATGTGATTTGTTAGACTGACGAATAGGACGTCCATTTCAGAGAAATTTTATCTTTCCCCGAATTTGAAGCCAGTATATCTAGAAAACTGGAAAAGAAAACACTTGTCATCGGTCATCCCGTAAGAAGGGAAAATGCCGCGTAAGTATGCAGTTTGTCGGCTTGCTGAAGTATGGTCGGAAATGGCCTCCGTCGTACAGTGACCCTGACTGGTGTATCGCCAGCAAGTTCCCGTATACAGCAAATGTTGTTACTTTCGATGCACAAGCAGAAAGCATGGATTATGGCATGTGGCTGAATCAGGTGATAATACCCAAACCTAGATGAGATACAATAATAAACCCTTGCCTGATGGTACTCCTATACCACCCCCGCTCCTTCCCCTCTGCCACATTCATCACTGAACCATCGAACCACTGCACACAGTCTCACATCCAACATGACCGTTCCCAGCTCAGAGGACACACACGTTCTTATCATCGGCGCAGGTATCACAGGCCTTATCCTCGCACAATCTCTCAAGAAGGTAGACTTGACCCCCACGCCGCCAGAATTTCGCCAAATACCCCTCCCTGGGTAACAGTAACCGTCTAACGTGCCGCAGGCCGGCATCCGCTACTCCATCTTCGAAAAGGAAGTGTCTATGAACTATCGCAGCAATGAATGGACGATGGCTATTCACTGGTCTCTCGACCGTCTACGCGACCTCCTCCCCGCCGACCGTTTTGCGCACATGGAATCCGTCTCGTGCAACCCAGACGTTGCCCTGAACGCGGGCGGAAACTATCCCATCATCCACGGAGAAACTGGTCACTTGATTGCCGGTGTGCCGTATGCCAAAGGACTGCGGGTTCCGCGCAGTAAGATGCGGGATCTGTGTAGCAAGGGGATTGACGTCCAGTATGGAAAGAATCTGATCGATGTGGCGTTCACTGAAAGCCATAAAGGAGTAGTTGCATTGTTTGATGATGGTTCCATGGTTGCTGGAACTATCCTCATCGGTGCGGATGGGCCTCGCTCAAAGGTCCGTGAGTTTGCCATGGGTTCGGCCGAAAAGGCGGCTGTTAGCCGCTTTCCTATTTTTCATACTAACATGACCGTTACCTACAACGATGCTGAGAAAGCTAGATATGTGAGGCAGCGCTTTCCGACGAGTTATCTGGCTTTGAGTGATAGGTCGTATCATGCATTTCAATCTAGTAGGTATCCATATCTTGTTTACGTCGCTTTGGGTGGGTTACTGATTGTGTAGTCTCGAGCATGCCTGATGGTCCCGATCACCCTGAATCTTGGATATTTCATTTGGCTATGGCCTGGTTCATGGACCACGGTCAACCTGCAACTTACCGCGAAAGACTAGACATGATCCGCGAGAAAGCCCAGAGTCTCGCTGAGCCAGCTCGGTCCTCGTTTACTTGGATCCCGGATGATACGCAGGTCCATAAAGCTGATATCAGCTACTGGGTTACTCAGCCTTGGGATAATCGACAGGGAAGATTGACGTTGGTTGGGGATGCGGCGCATCCGATGCCGCCGTGTAAGTTAACCCTACAGTAATTGAACATAGTGATGTACTAATGATGGTATGATTCGGATGATTAGACAGAGGACAGGGTCTTAATCACTGCATATGTGATACATCTCATCTTTTGGCTGGCATTCAGAAGGTAGTGGCTGGGACTGCTACTCTGCAGGAGGCAATCACTGCGTACGAAGCAGAGATGATTCCCCGCGGTCACGAAGAAGTCAAGTGCTCAGTAGAAAACGGGTATATGCTGCATGATTGGGAACAAGTCCGTGAAAGTCCTGTTTTCCGACAAGGGTTCCGGCCTATGAGTGGGCACGATCGTGGGTCTGTCGATGGACATGAGAAGATGCAACCAAAGGATATTGTAGCTAATTGAGTGTGGTAAGGGATGCACATGCATCTGTTGTGCGAGCTATGAGATATCAGTACTACGATTGATAATGATGCTGTTCACGTCGTGTGGCAAAATCCTGGCTTGATATTGGAGCACTGTTGGATCTAGTACGACACAATGGCGCAGTCGTTACATATCCATATCATGCAATTGCGGAGTACCACGCTGAGCTGACATTGCTAAGCACACTACAAATTTAGCAGAAATACAGTAGACTTTCTGAATCAAACCCCATTACAGGTGTGAGCATCCGAAGTAAACGTTAGTCGGCTGCCTCCATGTACATGACCTGCTTAGGACCAAAACCCAGTCGCCCAGAACTTGTTCCCACTGCTATCTAACCGACTTGGTTACTTGAGCAAGCAATATATGATAGCCATAGTATGACGCCTCCGATGCTAGCGTTTCGACAACACAAAGGATGGAAATATATCAGCAAAGCCACGTGCGCCATTCCCAGATATGGGAACCTGGGCACTCACAGGGCATGTGTCGTGATACCCGAGCTAGCCCGTAAGGCTGACAACCTTCTATGGGAAGACATCCCTCAGTCCGGTGCTGTTAAGGCTAATTGACAGGGATTATTCTGGTCAATATCAGTGGCGGCAAGAAGTCTGACAGATTTGTACGAGATCCGATCATCTGACGGAGATTCCGACATCATGGCATCTGTATTCCCCGAACTGTGTATTCCGCATCGGAGGCACTAAGCGTTCCGGACACCGAAACTTAACTTCTCCAGCTCCACATGTCATGTATTGTGCTCCGCGGAAGCATGTGGAATTGCCTCGGAGACCGAATGTTTTCTTCCGACTCTTGGTGGAATGCCCTTAAGTTGGAGATGCTCACGTTTGCCGAAATGTAACCCCAACGCTTTGTGCCATTGCTCCTACCGCATTTCAGCGGTACTGTGTTTAACGATGGCCTCTGAACGCCTCTACGCTCTGACAATTTACGGCTACCGCAAGCCAGGTATGCCTGAGGGTGAGTATCATCGTTATCTAAGTGATCATCATGCTGTTTTGGTGAGAAACCATCTCGTGAAGATGGGTATTGTCAGATACACTCTGGTAGGTCGGCTAAGAAACTATGAGTGGGAGAATGCTGACGCTGCTAGACGCACAACACGTCCGAGACAAAAGAGATGATGAAGCGTATCTTTGGAAACCTTCCAGAGGGCCATACCTCTGATTGCGACTGCTTGGCCCAGATTATCTTTCGTGATGTGGAGGATTATGTCCGCGCTCGGAATGACCCCTACTACAAGGAAGTCATTTTTCCCGACCATGAGAATTTTGCCGACTCAAACAGGACTCAGTTTGTGACTGGCTGGGTGGAATGCCATCTTGTTGATGGGAAGATAGCATAGAGGCATCTCATTCAGGATGATAGTGGCGAATGGTCAACCAAAGTGCTACAGCCAATATTTGAAATCCGGCAGCTGGAGTCCTCTGATGTAGACTGTGGTTGGCTGTAGACTAGATGGAATATCAAGTATTGATTCTTTCATTATCTTCTTGAACTCCTACCACCTATGTTGATAGTAACCGTAGTTTGTCCAAGAAAGCATGATATTGTGATCTTTGTGCTTGTCCCTACATCATATGTTGCATGTGGCGACTGATCAAATGAGTTGACAATGCAGCTATGGAACATGCTTATTGCATGATTCTCCATCTGTACAACACTTGTACATCAACAGTATCCAACCTCTCTAATTGTCGCTATGGCATAACGGGAATTTGCGCTAGCTTCGCTTTTCTCAGAACTCTCCGAGAATCGACCCGTATCTGCGGCGTCAGCGACGCCCCTCAAGCAAAGGTTGTGGGCCAAGACCGAGCTGAAAGTACATGTTCGGACATCATTCGATCGTTAGTTGGCATTAACTGCCAGGGTATAGACTTTTCTATGTCACTATTATCTAGCGTGTCAGCAGTACTCGGGAATAAACCCCTGTCGCCTCGTGTTATGCTAGGATACCAACTCCCTAATTCCAAATGAACAGCCTTTCGAACATTATGAATACATTGCTCCTCCAGATGTCTGTCAGCTCATGGAAGGGAGAATCTCACACCTTCTGATAGAAATAAACTTTCAATCTTATGAACATGGTCGTTAGGACAATGCTGGAAGAATCGAGCACAAAAACCGACACTTCAGCCATGAGCAAGATGGAGACAGTCGCCGAAGTATTCATTTTCGGTGACCAAACGGTGGCATTCGAGTCGACGCTACACTCGTTGCTGCACCTGAAGGACAATGCAGTTCTCACCGACTTCTTTGATCGCGTTGGGTACCAGTTGCGGCGATATGTCGGGAATCTCCTCTTGCATCAGCAAGAATGGTTCCCTTACTTTACTACCCTCATTGACCTGCTGGCCCAGCACGAAAACTGCCATGCGGCTCCAGCATTAAAGTTGCCCCTGCTATGTGCGACGGAGCTTGGCCAATTTATTAGGTGAGCCGTTAAGGCCTGTTTCCGCATGCTCATCAATGCATGATTCTGAACTTTATGTAGGCACTATGGACAAGCAGGAAGAACATACCCTGCACCAGAAAGTACCTTCCTAATTGGTGCTTGCACGGGGGCATTTGCTGCTGCAGCAGTTGCAACCTCCCAAACCTTAGCAGAGCTTGTCCCTGCTGCGGTCGAAGCCGTCACCGTTGCGTTCCGGACAGCGTTGCGATCGCTGATCCTGCGAAATGACCTTGAAATTAATATAGATGGATCTCAGAAATCATGGTCCGCTATTGTAGGGGTCTGTGAGCCAGAAGCAGCAAGTGCAATCCGGTGCTTCAACGTTGAGAAGGTGTGTCAAATCCACAACTCAGGAGATCAGAAGCTGATAGTCACAGGGGTTGCCTCCTGTAGCTCGTCTATACCTCAGCTCAGTCAGTCGAACGAATGTTTCGATTAGTGGGCCTCCACGCCTTCTGGGCCAGTTTCTTCTATCGTGTGCCTGGAAGCACTCGTTACTTCCTATTGAGCTGCCGTACCACGCGTCGCATCTCTTCCGGAAGGACGATGCAGAGAGTATTGTGGGCGAATTCCACGACTTTTCACTGCTGAAGTACACGCAAAGGACCAAAGTTATTTGCGCCGTTTCTGGCGAAGTTGTTGTAGCGTCTGACCTGCGCAGTCTGCTGCATCGAGCAGTCCAGGAAGCCCTCTGTGAGCCTCTCCAGTGGAATTTCATTGCTGCATCTCTTTCTCAGGAGTTAAAGCAGTGCCAGTTTACAGTATGCGTGATCAATCAAGTCTCAACGCGAAGCGGATCGCTCATCAGCTCAGCTTTATCACAAGAAGCATTTCTCGGGGTCAAAATCGTGCAATCCATAGGAGATGTCGCTGTATCACCTGCTCTCTCGAGCCCAACTGGCAAATTTTCTCAATCAAGCATTGCTATTATTGGGTTCTCTGGACGCTTCCCAGAGTCTGGCTCCAATGAAGAATTCTGGGAGATGCTTCTGGCGGGTCGAGATGTACATCGCACCATTCCCGAGGATCGGTTCGACTGGAAGGCCCACTACGATCCCACTGGCAAGACCAAAAACACCAGTCGCGTCAAGTATGGCTGTTTTATCAAAGAGCCTGGGGTGTTCGATGCTCGCTTTTTCAATATGTCTCCCCGGGAGGCCGAGAATGCAGATCCGGCACAGCGATTGGCCATCACTACGGCATATGAGGCAATGGAGATGGCGGGGCTGGTGCCAAATGCGACACCGTCCACCCAAGGGGATCGCATCGGGGTGTTTTATGGGGTGACGAGTGATGACTGGCGTGAGGTCAATAGCGGGCAAAATGTTGACACATACTTTATCCCAGGAGGAAATCGTGCCTTCATTCCCGGAAGGATCAGGTATGTTATGTCGATTGATGACTGAAGTACTACTCTGCTGACAGCACAGTTATTTCTTCCGGTTCTGTGGCCCCAGCCTGAGTATCGACACGGCATGCTCATCCAGCTGCGCGGCTATTCAAACAGCGTGTGCTTACCTATGGCGAGGTGAATGTGACACTGCCCTGGCTGGAGGCGTGAATGTGTTGACGAACCCTGATAACTTCTGTGGACTGGATAGGGGCCACTTTCTGACGGCTAAAGGTTAGTCTGACCAATTTTATGTGAGAAATTCAGACTGACGAGACAGGCAATTGCAATGCTTTCGATGATGAAGCGGACGGATACTGCCGCTCAGACGCTGTTGGTACTGTTATTCTCAAACGCCTAGAGGATGCTCTGGAGGACAGCGACCCCATCTTTGGAGTCATTCGTGGTGCATACACCAACCATTGTGGTAGAACAGACTCCATCACCCGGCCTTTTGAAGGCGACCAGGCGACCGTGTTCAATCGGATCATGCGATATGCTGGAGTCAACCCCCAAGACGTAGGTTACGTCGAAATGCACGGCACTGGAACCCAGGCCGGGGATGCCACAGAGATGAAGTCGGTCCTGTCTGTATTTGCGCCTAATATGCGCAGACAGAACCCCCTGTACTTGGGTACAGCAAAAGCTAATATGGGCCATGCCGAGTCTGCTTCTGGAGTTTCATCTTTGATAAAAGTGCTACTGATGATGCAAAATGATATGATCCCACCGCACTGTGGCATTAAAACCCGGATAAACCATACCTACCCAGTTGACCTAAAACAGCGCAACGTGCATATTCCATTCAAGCCTACACCTTGGCTTCGTGAACAGATGCCACAATTCAAGCGAACGGTGTTCTTGAATAACTTCAGCGCAGCAGGAGGTAATACCGCTATGCTCGTCGAAGATGCGCCAATCCGAGAGAGCAAGTTGGCTGCGGATCCCCGCTCCAAGCACGTAGTGACAGTGACAGCGAAAACCATCAAAGCTCTCAAGGGAAATATCAGTTCCCTAATAGCATATTTGGAGCAACACCCGGGTGTATCCTTGTCGTCTTTATCCTATACCACCACTGCCCGACGTATCCACCATAGCTATCGGGTCATAGTGTCTGGCTCTGATACAGGGGAATTTCTACACCGGATGCAAGAGATATTGCCAGGCTTGGAGAGCCACAGACCAGTTCCTCCACCGGGAAGGCTGCCAAACATTGTTATGACGTTCACCGGACAGGGCACCCTCTACGTCGGTATGGGCAAACAGTTCTACGACACGGTACCCTCGTTCAGGGCGGACGTCAAGCGATTCAATGAAATCGCAAGCCAAATGGGCTTTCCAAGCTTCTTGCCTCTTATTGATGGTACCATGATCAACCATCAGGAAGCATCGCCCACGTTAGCCCACCTCGCCTTGGTCTGCATTCAGATGGCACTATACAACTACTGGATGTCTCTAGGGGTAATTCCATCGGCAACTATTGGCCACAGCCTCGGCGAATACCCTGCACTGTATGCTTCGGGTGTTCTTACAGCTTCGAGTGTAATATATTTGGTGGGCGCTCGGGCTACCTTGCTGGCGGAGAAGACCACCCCACGGACCCATGCTATGCTGGCGGTGAAGGGGTCCGTAGATTGTATCCAGAGCGAGCTACAGAACACAGGGTGCGCTCTGGCTTGCCTGAACCAACCTTTTAGTAACGTTGTGAGCGGATCGATCAAAGAGTTGATGCAGTTGAAAGACTGGCTCACGTCTCGTGGCATTGAAAGCGTCCAGCTTGATATACCATATGCCTTTCACTCCGCACAAGTGGATCCGATTCTAGATGACTTCATGGCGATAGCTGCGGGTGTTCAGTATTGCGTTCCATCAATCCCATACATCTCACCTCTTCTGAGCAGGGTCATTTCAACTGGCGAGCCAAATGTTTTTGGAGCTTGCTATTTGAAAAATGCATGTCGTGAGCCAGTCAACTTCCAGGGTGCTGTTGAAGCAGCAGAGAAGACTGGTCTAGTCAACGAGAAAACCATATGGGTGGACATCGGCTCGCACCCGGCCTGCTCAGGCATGGTAAAGGGCATACTGGGTGCAAAAAGTGTTGCAATTGCATCGCTCCGGAAAGGATCAGATTCCTGGAGTGTACTATCGGCAACCCTGGAAGTCCTTTACTCCCATGGTATTGACATTCAGTGGGTCGAGTATCATCGCGGAATTGTTGGTGCTCGCGAGGTCCTCCAACTACCGCGGTATGATTGGGATCTGAAGAATTATTGGATTCAATACAGGAACAACTTTTGTCTCTCGAAAGGTGAAGGCTTGGTTCCTGCGGGACAGCAAGCAGTGTCGCCGCATATGGAGTTTCCGCGCATTCCCCGGTATCTTTCTCCATCTGTCCAGAGAGTTCTCGAGCAGAATGACGGCCCAGAAACATCTACCCTCTTGGCTGAGTCAGATATTCACGACGCAAGGCTGGCGCCAATATTGGCAGGTCATGTTGTCAATGGCGCGATGCTATGTCCATCTGTAGGTAACCACGTAGCGTTATGTTGTTATATGCTGACATGGCCCAGTCACTCTATGCCGATATCGGTATAACTATCTCGAAACACATGCTGGAGGCAATTGGAAAATACACCGATACAGTTGGACTAGATGTCGCTGACATGCAGGTGCAAAACCCATTGATTTCTCGACCAGACACTGAATCGCAAGTCTTCCATGTGTCTGCATCAGCAGACTGGAGAATAAATAACATTTCCTTCCGATTGTATAGTGTCAACGGTAAAGAAACCGTTGAGCACGCTGCATATGTGGTGCACATCACCGAGCAGGTTCAGACATGGCTGACTGAATGGAAACGTCATGCACATTTGGTACGGAGTCGAATTGCCTCCCTGCGTCGCAGCGCGGAAGAAGGCGACGCGCACAAACTCAAGCGACGTCTGGCATACCAGTTGTTTGCCACTCTCGTGCAATATGAGACCAGCTACCAAGGAATGCAAGAGGTTGTTTTAGACTGTGACAATCATGAAGCCACTGCCAAGGTGTCCTTCCAGATCGACGAAAACGGCTTCGTGTTCAATCCGTGCTGGATAGACAGTCTTGGGCATATTGCTGGATTCATTATGAATGCCAGCGATGCTACTCCTTCCAAAGAGCAGGTTTTTATTAACCATGGTTGGGAGCGTATGCGATGCGCCGTGCGGTTTGACAAAGGCAAGCAGTACCAAGTGTATAACCGAATGCAGCTGGAGACGGGGACAACTTACGTGGGTGACACATACATCTTCGAGGGTGAGACTGTAGTGGCAGTGTACCAAGGGATCCGAGTAGGTAACCACATACTCTAAATTTAAGATGGTGTAAATAGCTAATGTGTGTAGTTCCAAGGGGTCCCTCGACGACTTCTCGACCGACTACTGCCGCCCAAGACGCAGTCGCGCCTCGCAGACAGGAATCAGGAAGTGCAGCCCACAACAGCGCCGGTCAACAATCAACCGGCTTGCCGAAAAGCTGGTCCTCCATCTGTACCAATAGTTCCAGCTCCAAACCCCAAGGAGCCGGTAGGTTCGTCAGGCGGCATCGCAGCGCGCGTAATGGCCATCATTGCCAAGGAAGCGGGCGTCCATCCATCAGACTTGGGGGCTAATGAGGAGTTTGCCAACTACGGGATTGACTCGTTGCTATCGCTGACCATCTGCGGTCGTATTCAAGAGGAACTGGATGTTGATGTTCCATCTTCGTTGTTCGTAGACTATCCCACTCCTAAGGATCTGATCGGTTTCTTTGGGGTGGAAGATGACTCTTCTCAGCTCACGTCCTCCTTGGAAGGGAGCACCGAGGATGACATATCAAGCTACGAGACGGTTGCAACTTCAGAGCACGAGTCGGATGTGTCTGTATTGGAGATTCTCCGGACAACGATTGCCCAGGAAGCGGGCGTATCAACCGATGAGCTGACACCGACCACGGCGTTCACTGATATCGGCGTGGACTCATTACTCGCTCTTACCATTGTGAGCACCATATCAGAGACATACGACATAACCCTGCCTTCTAATATATTAATGGAGAAGGAGAACCTGGAAGAGGTCGGAAAGGCACTTGGTCTTGAAGTGAACCCGAAAACTCCCCCACAGCATTTGGTGCTTCCTAAGCCCGCTTTCCATCCATCTGTTGGTCCACAAGCCACTTCCATCTTGCTGTGGGGTAAGCCCAAGACAGCCAGAAAGATACTATTCCTCTTTCCCGATGGATCCGGGTCAGCTACATCCTACTCTGCTCTTCCGAAGCTTGGCAACGACACAGCTGCGTATGGGTTGAACTGCCCATGGATGAAGACACCGGAGCAGATGACAGTCAGCCTCGAGGAGCTGACAGCAAAGTACCTTTTGGAAGTACGTCGACGTCAGCCGAACGGTCCATACTACTTGGGCGGTTGGTCCGCCGGAGGAATTTGCGCGTACGAAGCTGCCCGCCAGCTTGCGCAAGACGGTCAGACTACGGCCAAGCTTATTCTTATCGACTCACCTAACCCAATCGGTATGGAGAATCCCCCAAAAAGAATGTACGACTTTTTCCAAAGCATCGGACTCTTCGGGACCAGTGGCAAGCCACCACCTGGTTGGTTGATCCCACACTTCAATGCCTTTATCCGGTTGCTGGACGCATATCGGATCCAACCACTTGGAGCGTTCATCGAGACTCACATAGTTTACGCACGCGACGGAATCTGCAAGGATGCTAGTAGCCCTCGGCCGGAGCGCCGGCCAGATGATCCGCGTGAGATGGTCTGGTTGATTGAGAATCGGACGGACTTTAGTGGGGATGGGTGGGCATCGCTGTTGGGAAGAGAAAACCTCCATATCGAGGTCCTGAGCGAGGTCAATCATTTCTCGATGATGGATCCCGGGAAGCATATGGGAGCGTTTGAGGGGTTTCTTTGCCGGGCTTTGCTATAGGAATCCCAGCCTTGATTCACGTAGGAGTAGATAGGCATGGGTAACGCTGACGGAATACCCTCGCTGTTGTCATGATATCTGGTGACCTTCTGAATCAAACCTCTCTTTGTCGCACTGCATACGTTAAGCTGGTTTCCCCCCTGTCGCTGACTTGGCATGGGCTGATGGCACAAAGACCGCCAATGAAGCGGGACGTCCTTGCGTATTGGCAAGGACATTGATCCAATCTGGTGAGTTCCTTCGGATGCCGAGAGCGCGCAAGCCCTGCCATGGATGCCAACTCTGCCCTGTGCTGTGTAACGAGCTATTATAGTATAAAGCCGGTAGCAGTTTATTTCCAATGACTCGCACTTACACTTCTCATACTACATTAGCATCTACTGGAGATTATCATTGGTTAGACGAAACATGTCTCTCACCGACCTCGCAGCTCGAATCTCCGCCAACGCCCAGCTCCTCGATGCCCATCTCCAGTCGCACAACCTGCCATCCCCGTCGAAATCTATCAACGCGTCCCCCGACTTCCCCAACCCGAACAATGACCCGGCCGTGGAATCAGCCCGCATAGCTATTCTCGAAGATACTCAGACTCTGCGCAACTACGCCCTCGGGCCAGCGCAGGTCGTCCGCGAACTATGCTGGAGTGTATGCTATGTCCTATCCAGCCCACACTGACCCTACTAACAGCATGATATAAACGATAGACAATCGACCTAGCAGTCCAACAAGTCCTCTACCACTTCTCCATACCAACCTTAATTCCATTGAAGTCCAGCACCAGCTACGCCACATTATCCTCCCAAACCAATCTCCCAGAACGAACCCTTCGACTCCTCCTCCGTCAGTCCTTCCTAAACGGTATCTTCCACGAACCGGAACCAGACTGTGTCGCGCACACTGCCTCTTCAGCCGCTCTTGTGATGAACGCGCCATTCTATGATTGGTTTGGGCATTCAGTGGAGGAGGTATTCCCCGCTAGTGCGAAGCTTGCGGAGGCGTTGGAGAAATGTAGTCAAAATGGGATAGAGGGGGGGAGAGCGGAAGATAGTGCATTTAGCTTGGCTATTGGTGGCGGGGAGAGCGTGTTTGAGTTCTTTGAGAAAAGACCTGATAAGCAGAGACGGTTTCGGGGTGCGATGGAGGCGGTGGGTATGGATGGGGGTCATGATCTGGGATTTGTAGTTGGGGGGTTTGATTGGGGGAAGTTGGGGAGGGGGGTTGTTGTGGACGTAAGTCACTCCTTTTTCTTCCTACTTCTCTACTTTTGGACGATAATTAATGGGTGGGTGCTTGTAGGTAGGAGGATCCTCCGGCTTCCTGAGCATTGCTCTTGCGAACGCATACGATGATCTGTCCTTCGTGGTGCAGGACTACAAACATACCGTTGATGAAGGGCGTGCTGCACTGCCCCCTCATCTAAGCGAAAGGGTATCCTTTCAGGCGCATGATTTCTTCGCTCCGCAGACTGTGACCGGCGATGTGTTTCTCCTTCGTCATGTCTGTCATAATTGGTCTGATGAGAATGCGGCGCGGATTCTGCGGAATCTGGTCCCTGCTATGAAGAATAGTAGTAGGATTCTGTTGGTTGAGGTGGTGACGGTTCGTCCGGGGGTTGTGGATCGGGTGCAGGAGAGGTATATGCGGTGAGTAGGATCCTCGTCCTTCAATGATCTGCTAAGGGGAGTGTGCTGACTAGACAGGAATGTCGATGTCACCATGTTGCAGATGCTTAATACGCAGGAGAGGAGTAGGGAGGATTGGGAGGGTGTGATTGCTTTGGCGGATAAGAGACTGAAGGTTCTGGGGATTCATAGGCCGGAGGGGAGTTGGGATTCGATTATTGAGATTGGGTTTGTCGTTATGAATGGTCATGCTTAGAGGCATGGCGCTGGTTGGGGGTGTATCTACGGTTGTGTTTAACATACTGTTTTAGTTTTCATGCTGTTTTCGTGACGGTTGACCTCGTGTTATTTTCTGCGACAGACAAAATAGTATATATGAAGAATCGACTACGTAGGAGACGCCATAGTCATCCCACTTCCATCAGACTGCTATCCCATTCTGCAACCAACTAATGTACTGTCAATCCACCTACTCAAGCTTAAGTGGATATTTCCTCAAATATGCCTCCAACGTAGTCAACTCCCCCCTTGCCTGCTCCGCCGACCACTTCACCTTCTCCTCCGTCCCATCCCCATAGTACCCAAAGACCCTGAAAAGCGTAAACATATCCACAATATGATCCCTCATCATCTCCGGCAAAAACCCCTTCCAGATCTCCTCCGGCACCTCACGATACACCACCGTCTTCCCCGACACGCAGCTCATAGTGTCCACTATCTCCTCAAAACTATACATCGCGGTAGCACAGAAAAGTACCTTTCCCTCGTACTGATCAAAATCCGCCAAAGTGGCAGCTACCCACTTCCCCAGATCATCCTCCGTATCTATCAAGGGGAGCTTCACATGAGGTGGAACAGGCAAAAGCAAAGCGTATTCACCGTTCTCCATGCTTCGCGGAGCCATGGTCTCATGGAAATTCGACATGAATGAGCCAGGTGCGACGAAGGCGCTTCGGATGGGTTGCGTACGGATGTACTGCTCCACTTCCTCTTTGCCGTCGAAGTGGCCGCCGTTTTTTAGCCATCCTTGGGAAATCTTCGAGATGCTGGGCAGAGTGGAGTAGATGTAGTAGGGCACGCCTACGGCGACCGCGGCGTCGATTAGGGCTCTGCCATGCGTGACTTCGTGCTCGTAGGTGCGGCCGTCGTAGATTGTTGGGGTGTTTGCAAACACGACGTGTGCGCCTGTGAAAGCGCGATGGAGTGATTCGGGGTCATCGAAGCTGGCTGCGACAATTTTAATGCCTTTGGATATTAGGGATTGAGATTTTGGGCTGTTGGGGTCGCGAGTTGTGCCGCGGATGGTATACTCCTGGCACAATTTTGGGTCAGAGATGATAGTGTCGACGACGGAGCTGCCTTGTTGGCCGGTGGCGCCCACTACCACTAAGATCTTAGACATCGTGGTTGAGATGGTCTGGTTTGGTTTGATTTTGTTGTTGCTGGGAGTTGTCGCTGAAAGGTGGTGGCGCACGAGTCCTTGCAATTTGTAGGGGACAAAGGAGTCGCTCGTATTCTCACGGAGACCGAGCAGCGAAATTCTGCAACTCGGAACAAAGAACGGAGGCCGAAGATGGTCAGTGTGCGATATTCAGATATCCCTGTATACTATGGATCTTGGGATTTGCTCGTTAAGTCCGGCCGCTGGTATCATGGTGATGACCTTAGCACCGTATTCTTGATATTCCCCGAAAGCATAATCCTTTCTTTGTGAAGGTTTTATGTCTGTCGATTGACTTTGGCTGTCCTTGGTTCGCTGCCATGGTTACATTTCGGTAGTCATCTGGAAAGTATGGGGATACCGTTATGATAAGCAAATCCGATCGATTTGCTTCTTCGGAGTAAGGGAATACTGTCCGCATATATTCCTGTCACTGTAAACGCCATGCGTAGAGGGATCTGCTGCATGATCAATTGGTTTGGCGCCGTCATTCACAACCCTGAGTCTGGGAATAACTCCGTTGGTAACGAGTAGATTGTGGAATATGTCATTCAGGCCTCTGAAAGGTGGCACGTAAGGTAATCGACTTGTATGGTTGCATGCATTGAGAGGCGGTTAATATATGTACCCCGAGAGCTAGTATCCTGATCTTGCCATCTATTACAGACTCGGTTGGTCCAACAGCAAGGTGAAGGGTCTTGCAGGTATCTCGTATCGCATTATTGTAGACATGCGTCATATCCTGGCGTTCGTACTGTGGGCTTAAGCGAGTTTGAGAGACGGGAGACCTTGAATTTCCTCGGCTATTGTTGTGTCTCAGCGTATGTTAGTTTATCGGAATGCCACATGGAAGGGTCCGGTCTACTGTAAACCTTTGCGATATCGCAAGATTGTTTTCAAAATCTGAAAGGCGTAGGCCCCCTTCTACTTGTCAAGATGTCATAACTGAGTATTATCAGGACGAAAAATATATAGACTGGACGAACATAATCCGCTACCGACATCGAACATCACATATGGCAGGGTTTGTTTGATATAAATCTAACTATGAGTCTTGAAGCGCCTCTCCCTGACCATGGAAAGAAACAAGGTAATACATATAAGGATAGGCTTGCCGGGCTTTAAGACAAGTACAACCCAAAATATAACACAGTGGGCTGCGCTACGGTATTCACATCTCAGGTATATGGAATTAATAGTGTGCTTCGGCAAGTAACCCTCCTTTCGTCATAAATCTGGTTAGTAGAGCGAGTCTCATCGACTCCAGCACAACGATGGGATCTATCTGGAACGTTTACATCTAGCCTATCTCAGTGCCTCCTCCGCCCGAGAAAGGCTGAAGCTAGTATGCAAGTAAACATGCACGAAATTAGAGCTAGGCTAGACTTTCATGTCAAATAGGACAACTCTTTCACATGCTAGAAATGTGTTAAGTCGCCTGCAAGTCTGGAGTGACAATCGCGGAATGACAAATCAACACCATTACAAGCCTATATTTATCGCAGCCCCTCTGTCAGTCACCGATTGGTGGGCAATAATTCGACGTCAGTTTCCGTGATTGTGTTGTCGTCTTGACCAATAAGCTGCGATGCTCAAAATTTCCCGAAGCGGCAGACTTCCAAGCCTTTTTCGGTTGTCATATGAAGCACATATCACTTGTGGATTCGTGGAGCGCGCCTGTTGTGATCCTTCGGTGTGGCTGCGAGGCTTACTGCATGCGTAACATGAGCGCCTGTTGGCCCGCCCCGTTAAGGCTCTATGAGGATTTCTCTGCTGTATTACTTCAGAGGGGTTATCAATCGCCTTCAAGAGATTAGTGAGCTTGTTCTGTTGCACGCAAATACTTTCCGGTCTTCCTCTAGGCAAACTTGTATACCGACAACACGGACTAGGTGCTCGTCAAAGTGGTATATCTGCATCTCCCAAAATGCTCAGCAACTAGGTATAGAGAAATGGACCTTCACTCTCATTGGGTATTCTTTGCACTGCAGGTGGAGTCGGTCTATGTCGTGACTTATTTGGATTTCCCGACCATTGAATAGAAGGGGGCTTCCCTTAGTGCGGTCATTGTAAACCTGGCCTAACACTCTTCCAACCATTTCGTCCACGATCGGTCTGTCGTGGGGGTGAAGGCAGATTGAATAGTTGCGGAAATGTGCAGGTGGCAGGGGATGCTCCGCCTCGCCCCTTTTCCATCGTTGCTAATGCAGTCCAGCGAATTGTCCTCGTGATATCTCGATAGGCCCGTTGACAACCGAGAGACTTTGCGCTAGCATGACTACCTGCACGTCTGATAGGGCGCTTATCTAAGGTTCTCGACGTTATCATCGTCGCTGCTGAAGCTAGCGTTGTGCGTTCGTAGCAACTTTTAGTCCCTACAGTACGTGTTGCAATTTTAGCCCTGACCTACTGGTGTGAACATGTAGACCAGTCACACTGTGTGTCCTAGCTTGATGTTACGCATAGCTTCTAGACATGTCCTTTTGACTGCTGGATGAATGACTGTCCCTGACATTAGCAGTATGCCCGTATCCCTTTCTTACCCTGACCCACGTGGTTGTTATTTGAATGGCGCGTCATCCTTGCAGCACATCAGCCCAGATTGCAATCCGACCGGGGTTACTGACAAATAATGGAGTGATAGAGGGACAACCTATTCATCACAAGAATGAGCTTAGCCATGAGAATAGAGATAGTATAGGGGAGCATGGGTGCCTCGGGTCCGAATCGACTATCACTGACCGCTACCATCGGACTCTAGATACGGTCGCATATGAGATACACCAATGAGTCCATGGCAACCTTCGTGACCCGGGCTGATCCAACCACTGCAAGTGACGTAGGCGTCTTGAAGAAGATGCATCGGAGAGGGTTCGGATTTGAATCGCGATGTTAAGGAACTGGTGGGGTACGGAGAGCATCCTATAATTGGGGATAAATGGGGTAACTCTGTAGAGTTGCGTGGACACTCGGTTCAGTATGATCCATTCAGAATTTTCCCCCATACTTGAAGGCGATAGGAACAGCCTGTTAGTGCTAGGAAAAGACTTCATGGGGAAACGAGAAAAGAAGAGAAAAGACAGTGCGGGCAGATGAACGGGTCGGGCCGGAGTCCCTCTTGTTTCCTCTCCACCGCGTGATCCCCTCCTTCCCTTTTGCCCTCCTTTTGCCTTGCCATCCTTCCACCCTTCGTCTCAACAACTTATTCGCGACAGCCACACTATCATTACCACCAACGCGAACCCTGCTGGTCAAGGCGCGCACGGTCGTCCATTAATTCCAGACCCCACCACATGCAGTCCAGATAGCTGATGTCCTTCCCATGTCAACAACAAATCCTGTCCTCTCCCGAGAACATAGCCGGTTGTTGGGACGCCGTTATCATGGAATTTAGCCGACATGATAGTCATTGTGATGACTCTGACAGAAGTGTCCAGGGGTTTACTGCTGGGGAGTGCTTGAAGGTCGCATTCCCCGTCAGACTGATGAGCAATTCCCCGGTGCGACAGAGCCTCAACCGAACGTTCTTACATGTGAACAGAGATAATCAGGTTGACGGGTTTCTTTGCAGGTAAGATTAGGTCTTGGCTCTTCCTCCAGGACGGCAAGCCAGCGCGAGGGAGTATGGCTGAGCCTCGAGATGACGCCGTGACGGGATGCCCCCCTCCCCCCTCCCTCGGAATTAATCAGCGCGTTGCTCGTGCGCTATCTGCTACAGAGTTTGACTAGTATGCTCGAGTGCACGCGGTTGCGGATAGCGTAGCCTATGCTGCCTTCCGGAGAAACTGGACTTCGGATCGCTAACAGCATCCACCAATCCTATTGGCTGGCAGCTCACATTGGAGTGTGCGTAGATTCAATAATGTCTTTGTTCGGCCTCCATGAGAACAAACAAATCTATTCCATGTCCGGGTCTTACCACGAAAGGTAGGACTTGATCGATTCGCTGATCTAGTAAACTACTGTTGTCGTTGATCAGCGCGTGGCATTGTCGATCGCATCCAGCTGGTCTAGTCGACCCGGTTTGTAGAGAGCAGACTGGTGTGATGGGACACGAAGAATGGTGCCCTTCAGCCAGCCCAGTCCTGCTTATCTGAAGTTCTTTGGTGGCGAATTCGGGGTTATCATCTCCGATGATAACATTGTTGGCTTGAAGAGACGGTCGGTTGTAGCCGCCAGCCATGGATCGTCAGGTTTAGGAAAGATGCCATGACGGGGCCGTTGTTGGAAATGGGGCGATGAGGGTTCAGGGATTACGCAGCGGATGTGACTGGGACCTGCAGCAGAGGCCGTGCAAGGGAAACTTTTTTTGATCTGCTGTGAGGGTGGCTTGCAGCGACCTGACTGGGGGAGAGAAGGGGACAGGGTAGCACGAACCATGGGGCGTGAACAGGCCGTTCGTGTTAGCTTGAGGCTGACGGACGAGAGTTCATCTGACAGCATCATGGGGGTCGATCAGAGCGTCTAGTGCTTCCTAGTGGCTCTCGACCACAATACCCGTCCGGCCTGTAGGGCACCACTCACTAGCCATCACATCTCAGCAATGGCCCGTTCAGGCACCGCTCGGCGCCAGCTCTGTCCTTCACTTCCTCTAGACCGAGAGCTGTATCTCAGTAGAGCCTTTCACCTAGCCCCCATTCATCATGTTTCCATTTTGAGCAAGACGAAAGCTGATGTTGGAGTTGGACAGGGTTTTGAGATAATGATTTGACATGCTCCTTTCCTCGTCTGTCTATCTTCACCCCTCCTCGTCACTCTCAAATGATTGTGCCTGTTTGTCTATATAACTCCTGTGGTTCCCATCGCTCTACGACATGTAAACTGGACTATTGAGCATCCCGATTCTGTCTTCTATACTTCCTCAGCCATACTCATCCTTCCACCTGTTCAGTTATTTGGTCACAACATTCTTTTTCTATTTACATAAGATATACAAAATGAGCAACATTTTGGATACCTTCCCTGAATACGCCCAGACGACATCTATGGATCATCTGCGGGAGACCCAGTATAGCTACTTGGACGAACGGGGTCACACATATCTCGACTACACCGGTTCCGGTCTCGCTGCCAAGGAACAGTATCACGCTCATAACGCACGCCTCACGGAGCAGGCCTTTGGCAACCCGCACTCCGTCAGTCCCACTAGCGAGAACTCCACCCGACTCGTCGAGCAGGCGCGCGCCCATGTACTTTCCTATCTTAATGCCTCTCCCGACACATATACCGTCATCTTCACTCAGAATGCTACAGGAGCAGCGCGTCTTGTTGGTGAATCCTACCCCTTCTCCCGGCAGAAGCAGTTTATTTTGACGGCAGACAACCACAATTCTGTAAATGGAATCCGGGAGTACGCTCGAGCAAAGCATGCACGCACCGTCTATGTGCCTGTGCAGTCCCCGGAGCTCCGAGTCAGTCCGGCTACTTTGGCATCAGTCCTCGGCGGCCACTGGTGGGAGTGGGGACGAGACCGACTAGCATTGACCAAAGGAGGCCGTCCGAACCGTGATCGGGGACTATTTGCCTATCCAGCCCAGAGCAACTTTAGTGGAGTCCGCCATCCTCTCGAATGGGTGACATTGGCTCAACAATGTGGCTTTGATGTGCTCCTAGACGCTGCGGCATACCTGCCTACCCAGAAATTGGATCTGTCTCCCAAGAACCCCCAGCCTGACTTTGTCATGGTCAGCTGGTACAAACTCTTCGGCTACCCCACCGGTCTGGGGTGTCTGATTGCTCGTCGCGATGCTCTTAGTCGCCTCTCACGGCCCTGGTTCTCTGGCGGGACAGTCAAGACGGTGGGGGTAGCGCTGACCTGGCACGTCATGGCCGCCGACGAGGCCGGGTTTGAGGATGGCACCCTGAATTTCCTGTCCATTCCGGATGTTCAAGTGGGTCTGGAATGGCTGGAGCGCGTGAACATGTCTTTGATCTCCACCCGAGTGCGCTGCCTTACGGGCTGGTTCCTCCAGCGGCTGCTCGAACTCCGTCACAGCGACGGTTCCCCAATGGCCGAAGTTTACGGGCCCACCGACCTCAAGCGTCGCGGCGGCACCATTTGCTTCAACTTCCTGGACGCCAAGGGAGATATTGTGGATGAGCGGATTGTGGGGCAGGAATCAGCAGCTGCCTCGATCTCTCTGCGCACTGGCTGTTTCTGCAATCCAGGACCTGCAGAGAAGGCTTTACGGATTGATACGCGGCCGCTGCGGCGCGTGCGACGTCGTCTCCGCAAGGGCCTAATCCCGATGGACACCTACATCAGCATCGGTCGTCTTCCGTCGGGAGGGGCCATCCGGGTATCGTTTGGCGTGGCCTCGAATACAGCAGATGTAGATCGATTTTTCGAGTTTGCTACCAAGACTTACCGGGACCGGGTGCCCGATACGAGTGGACTTAGCCCGCGTGATGGGTGCTAGCGGGGTATGAATGTGGATGTGTACATGTTTATCGAGCCATCTGTTGTCGTAATGTTCTGTGTATAGCTGTCATACAGATTCTAGTGTTTAGAGTAACGGCGTTATCATTGGTCTTTGCACTCCTGCACTATTGATCGTATTCCCTGCTAGGGCGAGTTCGTCTTACTAGGACGGGGACCAATATTTGGGTCATCGTAGTCTCACCCATTTAAACGCCCCCCACGCATGTGAATCTGTCTTAGATCGGCTATCTGGCCGGTATGGACTAGCGATCTCACTATGCTCGATGCAGACGAACGAAGAGGGGCGCGGATGGTTCGGGGCCGAGACGAACATAGGGCACCTCGAACTGGGGGGGGGCAGCAGCAGCAGCTAGTAGGGCACGATGGTGCTCCTTCGGTCTGGGGATCCATCCAATGATCTCATCTAACTGGCATATCCTGGCTAGCTGAGACCAAGCCAAGGATCCTGAACAAAGCTATTGATGTGATGAAAAAGTGAATTTCTATCATCATCCCTCCTCTATAATGCACAGCCACATATTGATCGACATGCGCCACAGCCTCGTGGGCGTTGCTTTTTGCTGCTGTCGATCCTCTCGATCGCATCCGCTGCGACCCATGATGTGATTTACTTTGCGTTGCATGAACCCGTGTCTTTCCCTTCCCCACTTGAATGAACCGGTTTCGATCTGGTTCTTCCATCATCGGGAGGGGTTGAACCCCGAGGGTCCCCCGAAGGATCTGAGATTCGATATTTTGTGGCGGTGCTGGGTATCGACGATCCCCTCCTCCTCTATCTTGCTGATGCAGGGATAATTACTCCAATCCGCTGCTACCTTGTACTTTTTCATCTTCAGCCCTGACACATGTCTTACTTACTTGCTTGCTTCCTTACTGAGTTTAATCTATACGGAGTAACTCTCTCAGCTGTCCAGCACTCCATCAGCTCAGCCCTTTCACTTCCCTGCTGACCCACCATGCCGAAACAGGGCATCGGTCCCTGCCAAGACTGGCAATGGCTTCCTTTTCTCCTGCTGGGCGCTGGTTCCCGATCCCCCGATCGAGCGCTTCGCATGTAACCTGCTGGTGTCTCGGGGGATCATCGGGTATCAGCTGTCAGCCGTAGAACATGCAGCTCGCGGATGATGAACGGAGTAGATATTCTTGTGCGGCTAATTATGCAGTTTGCTGCCTTCGTTGCCTAATACCTGGATTGCCTTTGTTGCCTTCGCTTGCAGGCCGTGATCCTCGGATACGAACTGTCCGTGTAGCCTCGATGCGTCAGCTTGGAGGTATGGGTGGTTCGTGTGCGTGTGGATGGCTGAGGTCGTGGTCTAGGTACTGTGGCAATCTTTTCTGCGGCTGAGACGGCATCTCTCGTCCTTTGGGAGGTTTCGTCATGGGTAAGATACTAGTCTCCCTGGTAGAGATATAATATAGTATATTATATCCCTATCCCTGAGTGATAGTATGCCAATGCTAAGGCTTCTACAATCTTAGTCCTAGTCAGTGAGTGGTCCGTCAGACCGAACATGATACCCTAACCCGCCCGACATGCTTGCGAGAAGACACCCTTTCACGTTGTCCATATCTATCGTCCACCCTCATCGATGCATTTCTCAATCAACTACATCTCAATATACAAAGTTATCATATCCATAGCATGCCAATCTCCCGTAGACCCTCGTTCGATGCTAGATCGTATAAGGACCATCCCCGTTCCCCACCGCAGTTTCAGAAGGTTTCATCTAGAAACACCCGATATTAAGCTTAACCTTTTATAACCTGACTCTGATCCCATGCTCTTTTCCACACCGTAACTTCCTCCACACCTGGCGTGTTCTTCTTTCCTTCATACACTCGTTACTGTTCAACTTCGTTCACTCTTTCAGAAAAACATATAGTTAAAATGTTCACCCCAACCACCCTCCTCCCCCTCCTCGCCTCCTCAGCGCTGGCGCTGCCCGCCCTCACCACCCGCGCCCAAACCCAAGCCTCCACCTCCCTCTGCGGCGACTACGACTACATCATCCTCCAGGACTCGCCATGGATCGTGTACAACATGCTCTACAACGCCGACGAGATCATCGGCACCCAGTGCACCGACTACGGCGAGATGACTACCTCCACGAACGGCACAAAGGAGGTCGTTTGGAGTAGTGTGACTGATATTGAATATGTGGAGAGCACGTAAGCCATCTTCTCCCTCCCTCCCTTAATCCCTTGTTCCCGAAGAATTCTAATGAATGTACAGTAACAACGTTCCCAAGGGCTACTCCTTCGTCGGACTAACCCAGAACCTGGAGACCAAGATCTCAGCTATCGACTCCATTCCGGCGGAATATACCTGGTCGAGAACGAATTCTACTGCATTTAAGGGTACAATTCCCCCAGCACCCTTCTTTTCCAGAACAGTACTAATAATGATGATGAACTGGGATAGGCAACGTCTGCTTCGACTTCATCACCTCCCCCACAAAGGGCGACTCCACCTCCACCTCCGCCCACGAACTCATGCTCTGGCTACAATACGAAGGCGGCCAGCTCCCTATCGGCTGGACCAACGGGGCCGTAGCCACGATTGATAACCTCTTCGGCACGTCCTGGAAGCTGTACGAGGACGTGAATGAGGATTCGGGAGTCACTGTGAGCTCGTTGTTGCCTGATACCCAGTTCGAGGGCTCCTTTGAGGGTGATCTTAAGGAGTGGTTGTTGGAGTTGGTCCAGTTGGGCAAGTTCACGAAGGAGGCGTATGTGAATGTTGGGAATGGAGGGTGAGTTTTTATCCTTTCTTCTAGGATTTGGGATTATGTGGAGAGATGCTGATAGTTTGATGTAGTACTGAGTTCTTCTATGGTAACTCGGTTATGAATGCTACCTTGGGGTTGCAGATTAACCTGGATTAATTTGGATCAAGGGGGGTATTCGGGGGAGACTCTTGCGGGATGTGATTCCTTTTTGTGAGGCTGCTTGGGCTTGGACTTTGGATTTATTAACCTTCGGACTAGACTTATGGCTAGTCTTGTGTAACCATGCAATTGTCATATATTCACCCTTGACTAAAGTCTAATCTTAAGTGCTAAACTTAAATGTTAACCTACTTGCGTAGGCTGCTTATTGTAACACAAAATCACTAGTTGCTCAACAAACGGGTGGTTTTGCGGGGTTATTTGGATAGATCAAGTATTGTGTTTCTGGGTTAACGCTGCTATTTCTTTATGAGCAGAGCCAACAAAAGCTGAACATGATGAAGAGATTAAACAAAGATTGAGTAGTTAGTCTTTGTAGTACACCAATACTATTTCTTATATATAGTGGCATACATGAAAACCATCCTCTCCTTTCCAAGGAATTTATATATAGTATAACTCTTGTCCCCGCAAAAGAATATCCTTCAGAAAATCAGCTGAAATATATATCTTCAGCATATTTCCCCTTCACCAATCACTACTACCTAGTACGCAATTTCATCGATTAGTCGGTACCATCCATTTTATCAGTATATTCCCTACAGATGGAATCTAACAGGGGATGGAAGACGAGCCCTTATTAAGCATGAAAGGATTAAATTTCTATAAAGGTAGGTGAAACAGTAATCCCGCCCTACAAAGGCTCTTACGACAGTAGACTAGCATCGGACCAAATCCGTGTCCACACTGACTTGGTCGGTTCGTTCCAAAATGTCAGAAAGTTACTCGGCTTGGCCGTGTCTAAAGTTTGCCCCCACGTTGAACCGGATTTTGGTTGAAGAGATTAAGTTCGCGGGGAAATGCCATTACGTTTCGCGCTGTGGGATGATTTCTGGATGGGACAGTTGCTGGATGATATATTATTGGTTATTGATGGTAGACGCTGTTCCTCAGTCTACATGTAGAGTAGGGTATTAGGATAGTTGTCAAATATTGCGATTCACATTCTGATACCGAAACCATAACATCCAAAGCACGAATCATTTAGCTACTACAACTCACTCGTTCTATTCCCAATCTACATGGCAGCTGTAGGCTAACCCTCTCGACGATACGACTGCTCAATCCCAATCTCCGGCAATGCAAGGGTAGTAAACCTTTCCATATGATTTGCAACGTGGGGATAAAGCGAGTCAGGACCCCGATTCTTGTAGATGAGCTTCCGCGGGCACAGCGGGCACTGGCTGGGGACCTCTAACCGGGTGGTCGGTGTCGAATTCTTGCTCTTGTTCCGATGAAACGAAGCAAGATGCTTGTCAAGATCTTTCTTGTTCGTGAACTCGCAATTATTGCAGGACTTTCCCTGAGAAAGGCAGAGATCACACACCCAATGCTCGACGGTTCCGAAATTCTCCTCGAGGTGGGCTGTTAGCTCGACCACGTTTGCGAATTCCTTAGGGTCTTCCTGCTTGCAGCATGACCAGAGACAGGTGAATGGTCGAAGGTCGTGGTTTACATGTTCGCTATGGAATAGTTAGTTGATAGATTCTTCTCTCGTTGTCGGGTCCTAGGGGTTGGTTGGAAACTTACTACCAGGCTGTGCGTTCTGAGTCAGCCTCAAGGAGCATATCACCGCAGTATGGGCATTGGAATGTGCGCTCCTGGCCCTCGATGGGCTTTGGACAAGGAGCCTTAGACCAAGAGGCAAGCTTCAACTGCCTCATTTCATCGGTGGATGGCAGCTGGGGTTGGAATACATTTGCCGGCGGGTTCTCGGATAGAATATCCTCTCCGTTACCGTCTGTAGTGCCACTTGCAGCCCGTGCGGTGGCCCGCTTCTCCGCTGCTTTTCGCGACAGGCTCAGCCAGTGGTGTCGGCGGAGTATGACGTATATTAAGCGGTGGACTTGCTGTCGATGATCCTTTTCAAGATAAGCCAGTGCGGGTTTACCGCTGGGTAAGCCTTCACTAGCTCCTGCTTTGTACTCGGGGAAGTCGATCGAGTATCCTTGATGGTACTCCCGGATAAGATGCTTCTTCAAGCTGCGCAGGTCCTCAACATCCACATCACGGTAATGCTTATGATCAGGGTCATCCAGCTTTTGATAGTCCACGTACGTGAACTTGGCTTTGGCTTCATAGTCGCGGGCCTCATTATAAAGATCTGCCATTCTTTCTGCGAGTAAACCGAGCTTCTCAAGACTCAGCTGGGCTTCCTTTAGTTTTTCGGTAAGTTTGGGCTCCCCCTCAGGCCTCACCGGCCGTTCAATCTTAGGGCCAAACTCATCCCATCCGGGTTCTGATGACACGACATCTTCTTTGTTCTCATGGGACTGGTCAGCACAGCCTGGAAACAGACACTCCTCAGGCTTAGTTGCTGTCTCAATACACTCATCCAGCCCCTCGATCAGCTGTTTCAAACGTCGAACGGCATGCGGTCGGACAAATTCGTCTGAATGCATCCCGCTGTCATCATAGATCCCGTTGGAGGTGGCACAGATCCGGAGTTTTTGTCTCCAGTTCTTCTCAAAGTATGTCTTCATCTGTTCTGTCCATTCCCTTAGTGTTGCGTGTTGCAGACAGTCGTTGAGTTTGCGCAGAGCCGAGATGGTCATCTCGCTGACCGACGGGCTCTCCATTGTGATGTACAGGATGTGTATAGTTGATGGAAAACCTTGATGGATAACAATGAATCAGACAGATGGGTAAAGTCAGCCTGTACTTTGCTCTCTGTGTGTGGAGCAAGGTTGCGCGTCTTATACACGAATGAATACATCTTCTTCGCAAAGAGAAAGCCAATACATGGACAAAATTGGTGAGGAACAACGGTAAACTGCGAAATTAACAAAGAGCAGAACTACACTTATTTGTTGCGTTACTGATTGCAAACATGACCGGATTGACAATGTCTTCTTTGTTATTGTCGATGCAGCCAGTCGTGATTGGACTATCCTTATCCAGTCCTCCTTCTCAACGGGGGGTTCCCATCAACTTATGATCGAATAAGCATGCATGAAACATTGTCTGGGGTCACATCAGAAATGAATAATATGGAATACCATGCATGGCGACGACCCGTCTTCGGTCTGTCTGTTGACGGAAGCTGCAGTGGTGGCACGGATTATGTTTTTATCGTATGCTCATGCCCATTGCTCAGTAGGGATATTTCGGGTATTGGTCCATAGACATGGAATTTCCAATTGTACAGCAATGTCGGTGTGTTTTTAGCTCTCGACTGTGAGTCTCAAAGGAATTCAATATTTTTATTATCGTCTTGGTATATCAGCTTTAACTATCTACCCGCCGGACCAATGTGTACAAATGCACGCGAAGAAGTTAAGCTGAAGCGTCCCCGCTTGGAGCGAAAGAAGATTACACCAAGGCCTTAGGCTCACGGAGGCGGCTAAATCCATCGATGTTGCACCTGCATCATGGCTCATTCCACGAGCGAGATGATCGCCCAAACCTGTCCATTCGTATTTGACGTAACGTTGGGTTAGTCTGCGAATCAGTGGCGTGATTGATCTGGTTCCAATCTGCTCTAGTCACAGCCTCAGGGCTGCACTGTGGTACAGCTGTAGAGTCTGCAAACGTGCGAGAAAGTCGATCTCTCGCTTCATGCAAGGTAAAGCTTGCAAGAGCAAAGCTAGCGGCATGACTTCAAAGTGGTGGGCCAACTTGTTGGATGTCAAAATCCCTACCAGTAGAAAGATGGCTCGGTCGCAACCAAGAAAAGACACCCACGACATCTCTTTGGCCCGGAAGGATTCAGTCCGCCGAGCATCCGTTGCGTCCCTAGCCAATGAACAATCAGAATATCCTCATTCTCCCTCTGTCCATGATATCATAGCCCCTAAATTCCCTGCGATATTCTTTGCAGATCAATCATTGTGTTTGTGTAGTTGGAGACATCCCGGATACTGGTGAACTTATTGGACCTCATGTAGGAGTATTTCGTTGGGTTCAAAGACTGGCGATAACTGATTTTATCCCAAGATCACGCATTTCTTGAGGCAGAACAATTAGGCGGGCATCAGGAGTGGCACAAGAGGAGCATCGGATCTGTCACGGGTAGTATGATCCATGGAAGTGAGATAAGCGAACCATCAAGTATGCGTGATCCGAGGCGACAGCTGAAGAATAACCAACCAACTAACTAGTAGTTGTCGCCTGAAGGAATGGATGGACACGACGGAGAAAGAACGGAGCGGAATCTCCCTCATCCGCCCGGAAACCGATCCACGTGACGCGACCAGTAACATAAGCAGCGGAGATAACAGCCGGCGATAATTCGTCGCACAGTCGGTCTCGGCACATTCCGATGCGCGCAACTCAATTTTACTCTACTCGTATTCCCTTGCCTCTGCCTCGCCACCCGCCCATCTGAGATGCTTCATGGGGCTGGCTGTGCGTCACCTCCCCTAGCCCAAACAGATCATCCCAATTATACTACCAAAAACTGAAACCATTCCGACACCACTTTTTGTGTGCTTCATTCCAAGCGTGAACACTTCCATTAAGCCATAGGCTTCACGGTGATGTCCACACTCTAGCATCTAATATGCCACGTTCAATTGGCAGGCCTTAACTATTCCTACTACCGCTAAAGTATGGATCCTAGGGATGTTCTTCCTTTCCAGAACCATTCCTCCGGCCGAGGACCAGTCTATCTAGCTGGATTCAGTAGAGAGAAGCGGACACGATCCATCGGGCCCGAAACACCCACCGGGAGGCTCAACAGCAATAGTAATCAAAGAGAAGACGGCTCGGACTCGGAGGGTGCTACTCCGGTGAAGAGAGAAGAAGGATATTCTATGCCGCCACTGTGATTTGTTGGTTGAGGTGGCGGGTACCTGCAGCACAGGCCGGTTCATTGTTCGCCCGCTCGCTTCTCAACAAGTGTTGCAGAAAGTGGCCACGCACACCACGGCACATTCCTAGCGAGATTGCTCCCCCAGCAATTTCATGATCAACAGGACTATCAAGACATTAGAAGGGGATTCGTATAAAAGTGCAATTAATCAATAACATTTGGTCTTTATCTACCCTGATAAAGCCATCGACAAAAATGCTTATCGACAGAAGCTGCGACAATATGGCGATCTTCTGCACGATAGCGGAATGCTTGCTGCACTTTAGCTTTAAGCTCCTGCACCGGTGAGGCGACCGGCTGCTGTCTAGGCCCCAACCTGCCTAGCGGATCCAGCTTCCGGATAGTGGGCGATGTGAGGGAGTGCAATTTATCGTCACTAGACACGCCTTGGTCTAGTCTGGATGGATTGCCGAGCAAGTGAGGAACGACAATTAGTCAAACCACATGGTTGATAGATAGATATCACCACCCATCGACCTATCTGCCGAGTATCTCCTCGTTACCCACGCGGTTCTTCTGCGGGGAAGCGACCATCGGAGCTGGCAGGAGCTCTTGATGGCTGATGCCGTTCTGTCGGCAGACACGTCCGGACGGGGATGGGATGCACCGCGTCGCATCTGGCGCTACAAAGTAGACTAAGCGGGATCCGAGGGGCGCTGGTAGCGACGGCGCTGTGCTTGGCGGAGCCCATCCATGGTTTCCCTGTGTCATCTTAACCTTCATGATTGGAGCGGACAGTCCGCCATCGGGGGGATGACCAATTATTCATGGTCATCAACCTCGGATGCGGTCCGATCAGCGAGTGTCCGGTGAGGAGAAGAACCGTTGCTTGTCTCAAAACGGTAGAAACATACGATGGGGCCCTTTTGGCTTGGGTTTCCCCACAAGCCCGGCCTCTGAATCAGTGTTGCCTTCCACTTCCACTCAGGTTCAGCTCTCCAGTCAATTTGTTGTCCCCAGAATTCCCGGCTTGTCAACTCGTGCCTGCCCGAAACTCAATCCTGTCTTGTGCCTTTCAAATCACCATATATTATCCGCAGACTTTTCCCGAATCTTCCTTTTATTCTCCCCCATCCCCCCCCAGCTCCCCCTTCTTTACCTCCACTCTTCTCCTCCTTCTCTCTCCTTCTCCTCTCCTCATCTTCCTGTCTTCACCTCATCTTTTTCCTCCCCCTCCTCCCGCTCCTCCCCTTACATTCCGCCCATTCAACACGGCCTACACCCTTACACCTCACCATCATGGAGGCCGTTCACGACAGTCCCCCTCCCTACGCCACCGATGGCATTGACGAGAAGAAGGAGGATATCAGCCAGGTGGAGCAGAACCTCAAGCCGGGCCTGGAGGAGTCCGACGCTTTCGGTAATGAGGAATTTGCGGAAATCAAGTACAAGACCTTGAAGTGGTGGTATGTATCCGCTCCCCACCTCCCACCAATTCTACGTAATTCCTGCTAACACATTCACAACAGGCAATGTGGACTGCGTATGCTCTCTTCCTAATCTCCTCTGCACCTCAAACTCTAATCCTTCCGCAGTCATGATTTGCGAGTCTGTCTCGCTGGGTGTGCTCTCGCTACCCGCCGCCGTTGCAACCCTGGGTTTCGTCCCGTAAGTCTAGCCGGATCGACGATGCAACCTCACAATCCGCTAACTCCCATCCTTCAGGGCCATCATCCTCATCGTTGGTCTCGGAATTCTCGCGACCTACACCGGTTACAACATTGGATTGTTCAGAGAACGCTACCCCCACATTCAGAACCTCGCCGATGCGGGAGAAATCCTGATGGGCCCTTTTGGCCGTGAACTCTTCGGCCTGGGCCAGTTCCTCTTTTGCATCTTCGTCATGGGCAGCCACCTCCTGACCTTCCGTGTCATGATGAACACCATCACCGACCATGGCACCTGCTCCATCGTCTTCAGTGTGATTGGCATGGTCATTTCCATGGTCCTCTCCATTCCCCGTACCATGAAGGGCATGACCTGGATATCCTTTGCCTGTGAGTACACTTCTCAATTGCCTGCGTACGAATCATGATCTGACTGGCATCTTGCCGTTTAGCCTTCCTCAGTATCTTCAGTGCTGTCATGATCACCATGATCGGTGTGGGTGTTGAGAAGCACCCCGGTCGCATCATTGAGGCCACTGTCGACACCACCCTCTACACGGCCTTCACCGCGGTCTCCAACATTGTCTTCGCCTACTGTGCGCACGTCGCTTTCTTCGGTCTTATCGCCGAGATGGAGCAGCCCAAGGACTTCAAGAAGTCGCTGTTCATGCTGCAGACATTCGAAATCAGTCTGTACGTGACTGCTGCCTGCGTCATCTACTACTACGTCGGCAAGGATGTGCAATCCCCCGCTCTCAGTTCCGCTGGTCCTCTTCTGAAGAAGGTTGCCTATGGAATTGCCATTCCCACCGTAAGTAAACCGACTGATGAATTTGCTCGTTGCACGAACACTAACATCTCCGCAGATTGTCGGTGCCGGTGTCGTTAATGGTCACATTGGCTTGAAGTACATCTACTTCCGCACTTGCTCCAAGTCAGGTCTCATCCACAGCCGTAGCCGCCGCTCGGTCCTTGTCTGGATTGGCTTGGGCTTGGCCTGCTGGCTGGTTGCCTGGATTATCGCCGAGGCCATTCCTGTCTTCAGCGACCTCAACTCTCTGATTGTAAGTCACCTACTTCCCTGCGCAGTTTCATCTCGTGCCGTCGCTAATGTCATGATTCAGAGCGCGCTCTTCGCTAGTTGGTTCAGTTATGGTCTCAGTGGTATCTACTGGCTCCACCTTAACTACGGCCAGTGGTTTGCCAGCCCCCGCAAGATCGCCCTGACCGTGCTGAATGCCGGTATCGCCGTGTTCGGTTTGGTGCTGTGTGTCCTGGGTCTCTATGCCTCGGGAACAGCCATCCACAACGATGCCAACAGCAACAGTTTCACCTGTGCCAATACGGACAGCTGAATGTGCATCTATATATATAGACTTTACATCATTAATGGCGTTTATGAGCGAATTCTTTTGCCGCGTGTCTGGGACCGCGGCAGATGACGGCGTGACGGGTTTATTTGCATGACGGACTAGCTAATGATTTATTCATGAGTACATAATATCTTACCATCTATCTTTCTATCTATTACTTCAAGATTGTCCTCTGTAGTGGAGTCATCCAATCGCAATTCCTTGTACCCTAATCTACGGTGGGTTTGTAACCGCCTGTCTGAAGATTGAAGCTCAGGACAGCCTACAATCCAAGCCAGAGGTTAAGCTTCCCTTTGTATATGATCGAAAATTGAGTACTAGGGTCTCAATATCCTACACTAACAGCAGACGGTTGATTGAGTGCTGGCGAGTATGATGGGAGGCGAGCTGGAATTATGCATGCTGATTAAGCACCATCTACATAACTAACTAACCAGCACAGACACTGACAGTTTGTGTTGGCTGTCATGCCTCAGGCATACAGGCAGCACCGTGCAATCTACCAACCGCTGGCAGCCGGCAATATCCAACCATCCAACTTTCCAGTACTTCTCTTCCGGCCATCTGCTATTGAGAATAAATGTTGCCATGACCACGCGTGCAGAGTTAGCTACCCAGGCTTGTGACATCTGCCGGAAGCGCAAGGTCAAATGCAATGTGACTCCGTCATCGACTGACGCCCCTTCCAGATGTGGGCGCTGTGCTAGATTGGACCTGCCGTGCACCTTTCTATCTCCATCCCGGACGCGAGGCCCGAAGAAAGGGTACGCTGCTCGAGCCTCCTTCTGCAGTGAGCGGTCATTGCTAACGTATACCCCAAGTTCACGTACAAGATCTCCGGCACAAACGCAGCCAGATGGAGAGAATGGGGAGGCCCGGGTTTTGGGTGCCATCAATTATCCCACGGATGATCTGTGCGATCGACACCTATTTTCCTGCATCATGCAGGACTATTTGGATTACCTGTATCCCCTGGTTCCGATAGTGCATCGGCCGTCTTTTCGACAGTCATTGCAGGAGAACCATGATCGCGAGGATAGCGGATTTCTTGGGCTCATCACCGCCATCGCTGCGGTAGTCATCGCAACTATGCCCAGCAGATTTCATTCATATCGATGTGCAACCCCGCCCTTGAGGTTCACGTCACGTAGGGACATGGTCCGTCATTGCTATGACAAAATTTTGCGGCTGAGGGACTCGACTTACTTCGACCACATTAACTTTCAGAAGTTTGCCATCTCGTACTTGCTGTATGCTGCATTTCGGCAGTTGGGTGACCATAACTGGTCCCGTATGTTAGATGTGGAGGCAACACAACTGGCTCGCCTGTTAAACCTCCATCGCATCTCTGAATATGATGGGCTTAATTGCATCGAGACTCAACTGCGGAAGAAGGGCTTTTGGTTGATTTTCTACGGATTCGTGTAAGTGGGCATGACCCGGAGAGTAGCTGTCTTGCAGTCTTGCTCATTTCATCCAGCCATAATCAACTGCAGAATGTGCTGGGAGAGCGATTGTCATACCTGGACCCCATCCTTCTTCATTCCATTAATCCAAAAGATCTCATGCCACTCGAAGTTGATGACGAATTTATCTTCGAGAACGAGGTGCTTATGCCACCGTCCCAAAGTCCATGCCTGGTAACGGGCTTTATCCTCCATTCCAAGGTGTTCTGGGCTGCTATCAGGAGCACCTGTCCAGAATCACCGGCTGGACCGTGTCCCTGTGTGAGGGCCCGCGATCCAGCCGTGCAGATTTCTTACATCCAGGATCGTCTTCACAATTTACGGTTCTTACTGGATGATATCCCACCTCTCCTCCGTCCATGGCAACCATCGGATACCGAGGCTATCGCTAACGGTGGGAGCACTGGTGTGACGGAGATGACGCAGTCACATTTTGCTTCTATGCGTGTGAACCTACATGTCACACACCTGTGGCTACAAAGCTTGCTTGTTGATCAGCTGGAGGCGGCGCAAGCGCACAAATCAGAGCTATCGTCAACATCTACCGACCATGCACAGCCAATGCTTGATGCAAAGGCGTTGTGGCTCCAGAGGGAGGATCTTTGTCGTCAACTATTCTGCATCCTATTCAGCCTGCCCCAGATCAATTTGGAAGCGAACGGTCTACATTTGGCGCACAAAGTGCGTGATATCGCGGCGGGCCTGCTGGTATGCCCATTCCATCCTGCTGGCCCGGAAGCGGAGCGAGCAACCGAGTACCTACGACAGTCAACCGATATCCTGTCCCGCATAGACAGTAGCGAAAGCATGGTCACAATGCATCTACAAACCTGGATAGATACAGATCGAGTAAAAGGAAGTTCATAATAGTGGCAACGTGCTATTTCTTGCTATCCAGCCCCGCTCAGAGTCCCGACCAGAAAGTGGTCTCACTTAATTCAATGGACTCCTCCAAGTACGTCCCACGGCTACTGGTTCCAAGCATGATTTGATATGTGCCACTGTGGCTGCACCAGCTACTGCTCTTCTCATCCCAGAAGCTTGTCGCGCGGACAAGATCCAGCGGAATCTGCACCACCTCTTCCGCACCTGGCTCTAACCAGACTTTCCGGAATTCCTTTAGCTCCTTCAGTGGCCGCTTGATTGGCGGCGAGACCGGGGCGACATACAGCTGTATCACCTCCGCTCCAGCCCTGGATCCGGTGTTACGCAACGTGCATGTGGCTTGCAGTGAACATGCCTCCCTTTCGAGGGACAGCCCCGATAGTTCGAATGTTGTGTACGAGAGACCATGGCCGAAAGGGAATAGCGGATCGACCTCAGCCTCGTCATAAAACCGGTAACCGACATATACGTCCTCACCATATAGGACTCTACCGCCCTCTGATCGATAGTTGAAATAGGTGGGGTTGTGTTTGACGTGGCGGGGGAACGTGAGTGGAAGTTTGCCAGACTAAGACATCCGAATGAGTTAGCAGTGCCAGGCCAGCTGGAATGAAGGACTTACCGGGTTCACGTCGCCGAAGACGACATCCGCAAGGCCATTGCCAGTTTCGTTACCGCCATACCAGGCGTGTATCACTGCCTTTGCCTTCTGAATCCAGGGCATCTCTACGGGAGTTCCGCTTTGCAGAACGACAACAGTGTCTGGATTCACCTCAAGTACCCGAGATATCAACTCATCTGTATGTGGTGGCAGGCTCATGTTCGTGCGATCCTCGCCCTCTGATTCCCATTCTGCACTCAGTCCAGCCACGAGTACGACTTGATCAACCGATGCAGCCAGCTGCACTGCCTCTTCGATGCCTGTAGAAGGTGAGAGCTGCCTGCAGGCGCCGAACCGGAAGCCACCGTGACCAAAGTCAACTACCCCGGGGACCTTGAACGTGCTGGTTTTAGCACATCCCCACTGCACATGGATCTTGTACTGTCGACCGGCCGTGAGCTCCAATGTGCCTCTTTCTTCCATGGTGCCGCTCCCGAGGAAGCTGGACCCCGGCCTTTGTACATCAGCGTTATTGACTAATAGGTTTCCATCCACATATAGCTTGCCCGTCCCTTGCACACAAAGACCAAAATCGTATAGGCCGGATTTCTCCGGGACAAAGTATCCCTCTGCGTCTGCAAACCACACGGGTTGCAGCTCTGGGCGGTTGTAATCAAGGAAGAAGACCATCGAGTCCGTCTCGTGTCGTTCCTCGAGTGGTACTCTGTTCTCTACGGTGGGAGGGTCATTGAAGATTCTCAAGGTAAATCCAGTGAGGCCATCCTGAGTCCGCAGGCGCTCTCCCAGCAAGGGCTGGTTTTGGTGTCCATATATCCCCTGGGCGAACTCCACGCCGCCGGAAGCTGAGTTCGATATTCCCTCAAAGGGAGTTACAGCTTGGTAAGGATTGAGCGCTGCACTTCCCCCTCCACAGTAGGTAGCAATCTTGGAATTAGGACCGATGATGGCTATTTTCTTGGTCTTGTCCAGAGGCAGAATGCAGTCATCATTCTTGAGGAGGACAACTGCCTCTGAGGCGATCTTCCTGAGTAGCCGTCTATCCTCGGCACGGTTCAGCTGCAACTCCGGGGCACGCTCAGGAATACCCGATCGGCTGGCTTGCTGGACCAGACGCAGCACAGCGCGAACACGGGCATTTACCGTCGCCATGCGAATCTTGTTTGCAGTGATGGCATGTGACAGAGCACTGCCGCGCCATCTTGTCGGCCCTGGCATTTCGAGATCGAGTCCGGCGTTGATGGCCTCGGATGTGCTATATGTTCCAAACCTGCCAGCGAGTCAGCGACGAAAATGGTTATACAAGCGTGGTCACAATTACGGAATCTTACCAGTCGCTCATCAATAGACCCTCCCAGCCCCATTCTTCACGTAAGATGTCTTGAAGAAGTGTTGGACTCTCCGATGCATGAAGCCCGTTCACTTTGTTGTATGCCGTCATGATGGCTTCGGGCTTTCCCAGGGAAATCGCGATCATGAATGGCAGAAGGTAGATCTCCCTCAGCGCCCGGTCGGTGAGAATGGAATTGACAGCCATTCGCTCATGTTCCTGGTCATTGCATACGAAGTGTTTGAGAGTTGCAACGATGTTCTCCTCCTTCAAGCCTTTGCAATAATGACCTGCTATAATTCCTGACAACAGCGGGTCCTCAGAAAACGACTCGAACCCCCGCCCTCCCAGAGGACCTCGCTGGATGTTTATGGTCGGGCCAAGGACAACATGAGCGCCTTTGGCCTTGGCCTCTGCCGCTAGCAGATGGCCAACCCGCACAGCGAGATCTTTATCAAATGTCGCTCCAATGGCCGTACCGCAGGGCAGACAAGCTGCTGGCACGCTGCCAAAGAAGCGGGTGCCACGAACACCATTCGGGCCATCGGATAGGCGAATCGACGGGATCCCGAGCCGGGGGATTGGAACGGTGTGCCAGAAATCGTCACCTAGCCAGAAGCAGTCAGCTTTTGATCATATTTAGGAAGCGGTGCATCGCGGGCATACCCGTTAGCAGAGCAACTTTCTCATCTAGGGTCAGTTGCTTGATGAGCTCCTCAATATCGGCGTTTGCGATTTGAACAAAGGACTTGTCCATCTCGGCAGCTGCATGTACGCAAGACATGATGCGTGCAGTCTGCTACAGCGTGTGGTTTGGGATGGTTTGTCGGGAGCTGAGACAGATGCTCACTGATTTCCACCTCCATCTTGTCGAGCCCTGGGCGCACCAACTAATTATGTTCTCGCAAACGTGCGGATGGACATCGCAGTGCGTCTTCGGAGGAGTACACGGGAGCTCGCACAGTGCCGACCGATACCAGCATGGATGGGGTGATCTCTGGGTCGACGGGCCAGCTCCACCAGCTCCGCGAGTTCTGATTGATTCTTCAACGGCCATCCAGTCCCATTTGACTGGCTTCAGAGCTCCTCTAATTCTCCGTTTCTCCTTTTCTCCGTTTCTCCGTCTGTTCTTCCCCGACTCTTTGCCGTTGCCCTACCCCAACTTCCCCCAGTTCTCCACACTGTCCTCGTTGCCGTTTCCCAGATAACCGTGCGTCTGTGGGTTAAGCACCATGATGAGCCGTCCAGCGTCTTTCGCGTCATGGGTATGGGTATAGCCGCCTCGCTACGATTGGCGGTTTTGACATGGCTTGGTTCCGGATTATGTGCAGGGTACAAGTTCGCTAATAGCATCAGCGGCTTCGTTCAGCAGCCGTCGTGTTCCAGAAAAGCCACACGAGACGTAGCTAGCGGGGTGGGAAGGAATAAACCGCCGACATATCGGCGCCTCTCAGGCCATCCTTGAAATAGCCTGCGCTTCCTCGGTTTGCCTATGCCGGGTTTACTGTCTTCGTCAAACGTCGAAACTCACAATGGGCATCAGCAAAGCAGACACATCGAGCAAGCATGCAGGAGAAGATTACCTCGCAGCGGTCCTCCCTTCAGGCCCTGCATGGTACAAGCAGCCTCACTTGGTGCGACTCAACTTCATCATCCTTTCATTGGTTATGTTCTCATCCGCCAATGGCTTTGACGGCTCTCTCATGAACGGTCTTGAAGCCTTGGACCAGTGGAAAGCCTTTATGAACAATCCTACCGGAGCAAAACTGGGATGGCTGAATGCCATCTACTGGCTTGGCTGCGGCATTGGTTACCCGAGTGCATCCTGGATTGCCAATCGATATGGGCGCAAGCCAGGCGTCTACCTCGGATACCTCTTCTTGACGCTGGGCTGTGCTCTCCAGACTGCTGCCCCCAATGCAACTGCGTTTATGCTTGCTCGTCTCTTTCTGGGAGGCGCGTCTGCCCTGTTCGGCAATGCCGTTCCTTTGCTCATCAACGAGGTTGCTTACCCGACTCACCGCAGCATTTTCAACTCGCTGTTCATGTCTGGATGGTATGTCGGTGGGACGGTCGCTGCTTGGGTCGTCTTTGCCTCTCGTACCTACAACTCTTCCTGGGCTTGGCGACTCCCTTCTGTCCTCCAGGCCCTAGTGCCTGTTGTTGGATTACCGGGGTTCCTTCTGGCCCCGGAAAGCCCTCGCTGGCTGATCTCGGTAGGCCGCAACGAGGAGGCTCGGGCAATCCTTACGCGCTACCACGCTGCCGGCGACGAGAGCTCTCCCCTTGTGGCATATGAATTCTCCGAGATCACTTCGACCATCCAAGCGGAGCAAGAAGCCCACAGCAGTGGCAGCTACATAGAGATGGTGAAGACTCCGGGAAACCGATGGCGCCTGATGATCTCTATTACTTTGGGACTATTCGCGCAGTGGACCGGCAACGGAGTGATCTCGTATTACCTGTCGCTCATCTTGGACTCGATCGGAATTACCACTGTCCGTGACCAGACACTCATCTCGGCCTGTCTGCAGATGTGGGATCTCATCTTTGCTATTTTAGGAGCGTTCCTGATCGATAACTTTGGTCGCCGTCCACTGTTCCTTTCTTCGGCGGGCATCATGTTCGTCAGCTACGTGCTGGTGACGGCGCTCTCGGGGTCTTTCCAGACCACTAACAACTCGGCCACGGGGGCTGCTGTGATCCCGTTCCTTTTTATCTACTTTTCAGGATACTGCATTGCTTTGTTAGTACCACCAGCAGCAACAGTAACTTCGTGTTTATGCTAATGTGGTCTAGGACACCATTCTTAACCTCTTACCCCTGCGAAATCTGGCCGTACCGACTACGATCCCGCGGTCTGACCGTGACCTGGGTGGCGACGATTATCGGCATGTTCTTCAATACATTTGTGAATCCGATTGCTCTGGACGCGATTGGGTGGCGGTATTACATTGTGTTTATTGTGGTGCTGGTGCTGTTTGCAGTGACTGCATTTTTATTCTATCCGGAGACGAAGGGATACTCGTTGGAGCAGGTGGCGGTAATTTTCGATGGGCCGGTGGAGAGGGAAGAGGATGAAGAGAAGCGGCTCGAAGAGAAGAAGGTGAATAGTGTTCATGAGGAGAGAGTTGCGGCCTGATACTATATACGACGAATGATACTACAATCCTTGATCCAACACCCTCTCCACCTCCGCGGGCAAATCATAATCAAACACCTCCTGCTGCTGCCTCGCAACCAACCCAGGAAAGAACCCTACCCACATTAGCATGTTCCTCTCTCTCTCACATCAACAACCCAGGAAGTAGATAGACATACCCAAAACCCACATAACCCAATACATCACCCACTCCCCCCACCCGCCCATATCCCTCTTACTATTCTGCATTCCCCTCGCCGTATCCAAAATCCGCTTCACCCTGGGCATCCTCATCTCCACATACCTCTTACATGCCATCTGAATCGCCCTCTTCTCCCCCTCAACCCCAATCCCACCACCACCACCCCTCATCTGCTCCTCCATATACCAAACCCCAACCTCATGCCCCACCAACCTCGCCAACGCCTCCACATCCTCCAACGCCTGACTCGCCCCCTGGCCCGACGTCGACGGCAACGCATGCGCCGCATCCCCCACCAACACCACGCCCTCCCTCTCCCACGTCGGAAGCTCAGGCGTAGTGAAGGTAGGCCACATGGTCTGCACCTCGACGGAGTTGATGATGTGAAGTACGAGGGGGTCAGTCCAGGTGGAGAATCTCGATTTTAATTGGGATTTAACATCATCCACATCTACATCCCTCCCATCGGGAGGAGGGGTGGATGTAGATGTAGGTGTTGAGTAGGTAGTCCACCAAACCAAGGTATCCCCCGGCTCAGAAACATGATATGCTGAGAAGCGAGTCGGGGATGCAGATGAGCTAGTGGCGTAGAAGTACCCGAAGAAGCCTGTCCCGCTGAAGTGGAGGTTTAGGGAGCCGGGTTTTATAGATGTGGTGATGGTTGGTGGGATGGTGTGTGTGGGAAGGAAGCCACCGATGCCGATGAGGCCTCTTTCATTCATATTAGTATATGAACTTCATTATATGGGATCGATATGTAGAGTAGGGTCTATACTCATATCTCGGCCCACCCAACCCCTCCCCACCACCATCAAATATACTCTGTCGAACCACACTCCTTAACCCATCCGCCCCGACCACCAAATCCGCATACACAGGTTCACTCCCATCCACGAAAGTAACCATATTCCGCTGGGTAGGATGGGAAATCACTCTCGCTACACGCTTATTATACACGATGATGTTCTCCGGGATGCGCCTGCGCAGGGAGAGCCAGAAGTTGTGCCGGCTTGTGCCGAGGAGGTGGAGTGCTTTGCTTCTGTCCCCAGTACTTTCACTACTTCCGCTGCTGTCTCTGCTGCCGCTGGATGATGAGGATGACGGTAGTTGGATTAGTGTCTTCCCGTGCTTATCTTTCAGGTTGGTGTGGTCGAGCATGTAGCCGCTGCTGACGGCGTCGCGGAGGATGCTCTCGTCGAGGCGTTCGAGGACGCGCAGGCCGTTGGGGGCGATGCCGAGGCCGCCGCCTATGGTTATTTTGTTTGTGGGGTTGGGGGAGCTGGTGCTGGGGTATGCTTCGTAGATGGTGAATTCGTGGTCTTGGGGAGGTGATGAGGGGGGTGGTGGGGGGAGGTGTTTTCGGAGGGTGAGGTATGCGGCGCAGCCGGAGATGCCGGCGCCGATGATGATGATTTTCATGGTGGTTGTTATTTGTGAAGTTGATGGTGTAGATGTAGGTATGGGTTAGGTGTTGGTTGAGGTGGGGATAAGCTTGTGGTGGGGAGTCATTATGATGTTGTTGCCTACGGGATCAGCCGATGGTCGGAAGTTTATTATTTGTTACCTGGTTGGGGTCTACTTTGGTTCTATAAGGGTAGAGTTTGATGGATCGGGCGGTGGGTGTATGGCGTCTAGCCTTGGTATTATGTTCACACTAATGTACAAATGTACAGGAAGGGGCGTTTCACAGAAGATACAGGCTAATAGATCGGAATGTCATACGCATCCAGATCATACAACCATGTGTCAATCGACTTCTGGTCGTACACGCACTCCATCTCCGTGCCGTTGTTCTTCCACAGAGGACGCAGAGGCCACGAGCAGATCTTCTGCTCCTCTCCCTCGAGATCGCCGCTCAGCACGGTGCCGTTCAGAGTCACCGGCTCAATGCCCTTCTCGACCCAGTTCATCAGGTCGCCGAGAGAGTTCTGGGGGTAAGGTCCGTTGGGCTGCAGAGAGTTGGTGTTGCAGTGGGAGGCACCGGGAACCAGGTACAGACGGTAGAACTCGTTCAAGGCTTCAACCGAGGCGTTGTAGGTCTTGTTGGGGAACATGGTGTCGCGGACAGACTCGAAGTAGCGCACCGAAGACGCGGGAGGGATGCTGTTGTCCGATTCACCGTGGTAGTGGATGACCTTGCCGCCTGCAGCCTGGAAGCGGGACAGGTCGGGCCAGGTGGTCTGCAGGACATCCTCGTAGCGCTGGAGGCCCTCGAGCATCCAGTCACGCAGGGTGTCGTAGGTGACGTTGTCCAGAGTCGAGAGGTTGTCAAGATCCAGCAGCTGCAGTCCGTGAGTCACCCACTCACCACCGAGCTCGGAGATGTCGATACCGTAGGTGCCGGTGGTCGAGTCGTAGGTGGTCTCTGCATCGGTGAACTCCGAACCAATGCGGTACCAGAAGTAGGCCTGACGACCCTGAGAGTCCTTCAATCCGTCCAGGATGGTCTGAGCGACGCGCACACCCTCCGCCGTGATGGTGCCGTTCTGGGCCGGGGTGGTCACACCCATGCTGGTGGTGGCGTTGCAGGCGTAAGGCTTACCGATGGTGGACTTGAGGTCGAAGTTGAGCTGGCACAGATCTGTGCGGCCGATGACGCCGTCCTTGCGGCCATCGAGTTCATCGCAGGCGTCAATGATCAGGGTCACCATCTCGGAGAACTCGCAGTTCTCAGGGTAGTAGTCGAGGGTCTGCTCCACGACCTGAGGCACCAGGTGGTTCACCTGCTGCTGGCCATAACGGATGGCAGGAGCACCAATGACGGCACCATCCCACTCCTCGGGGAAGCGCTGCACCTGACTCCAGCCTTCACGACCACCCTCGGAGCAACCCTGGTAGTAGGCATAGAGCTTGTCCGACATGCTGTAGAAGTTCTTGGTGAACGCCTTGCCGATGGAGGACATCTCATGGTGGGCCTGGTAGCCGAACATGTACAGGGCATCGTAGTTGGCGGTACCATTCACCAAGGGGTACACAGAGGAGAACTGGGTGTCGAAGCTGCCAAAGCCACCGTCGGTCCGGCCGGCGACGGCACCGTAGGGAAGACCAGCAGGCACGTTGGAGGCAACGTTGATGGCAAAGCCAAAGCCACCGGTGGACACCCAGCGGTTCTGGAAGTCATCAGGAGTGGGCATCCAGAATTGCAGCAGGACGCTGTCATCCTTGCCGGCATGAGAATAAGTCATGGTGATATTGCAGTAATCGTAGGTTCCGGCCGGGTAGTAGTCGGATCCAGAGGTGGATTCATTGTAGACGGGAACCGCAGTGACACTGGAAGGGTTGGTGACCACACCCTGCACCAGGCCGGATGCGGGCACGGCGGCCTTTGCGTGAGCAACGGTACAGACCTGCTCGAGAGTCGCGGCGCGCGCGAGGGCCGCCGCGGAGACGGTCCAAAGGAGGAACTTGGACATAATGAACGACTGACCAAAGGTAAAGGAGAGACTGAAGGAGGGACTGGTTGAGTAGAAAATTGACTGCAGCAGGGATACCGTAGCCATTATATACGTCTGAGAGAATAATTGAATGGTTCTGCAACTATTGCAAGCAACGTAATCTACCCCACCCACGAAGCATTGGAAACAGCCATCTTGATTGAGGATGCGGTCGTCCGCCGGTTCGGATGCAACCGAGAGAACTGATCCGGCCGATGAACCTGAAAGTGGCAAGGTTTGGGTGCTGCCTGGCGAGAAGAAATAAAGAATGGATCAAGGATGACGAGGCCCTGCAGGTACAGGTTCTGCAACTGATGATAACGAGATCGGGTCTCAGCAGTTGGCATGACTGGGGGATTAAGCTTAAAGCTGGTCCACCAGAAGAAGAGCGTTGAAACGGGCTAACGCGGCTGGCGGCGATCATCTTCCGCAAAGGTGAAAGTCTCCGCTGCACCCTCCCGCTTTTCAGGAAGATTCTCGGCAGTGGCTACTCGGTTCCTCTCCAGAACTGCATGTTTCCAGGCACTGAGAACATGCCCTACACTCTAATCTCCGAATCAGGTCGGGTGAGGTTGCCCAACAAAGACAGTCGGCCAATCCAGTGATCAATGGGATGATCGGAGACCTTGAAGCTCCTAATCAATTACTCAAGCAGTATCCATCGATGTTTGGGTTATACGAGCTAGGGGCTGTGGGCAGGTCAGGAACTGCAGTCGTACGAGGATGAGGGTTGCAAGATGCACAAAGTAGGCAACTAGGTATGGTCCGGTTATCGGATTGGAATGGGTACATAGGATGAGCCCACCCTGCTGTCTTGTTGCATGCCATGGCTCCCAGAAGATATCCCAGACAGTGTACCTATTCCTACTCAGACTGAATGTATTCAATGGCAACGGGCATGACGACCAGACCGGCTAGAGGAGGCCTAGGTAGCAGCCAGACCATGGTCTGTTGTGGGACAACTCGTTGCAATTGTATTGTGAACCAGACAATGCTGGTTCGAAAGCAGTCAATCCATTGTGTCCGTTGGTTGCAGTAGATCCTCAGCAGAATCACTACTATTGGATCAGATAACGCTGCTGCTGCTGCTACTGCTGCTGCTGCTGCATACAGGTCACAACGGCTTCTCCTCTCAGATGCGGCATCACAGGATAAGGCGAGAACACCATGAATTCTGGTGAACTTGTTCACTAGTAGAATAATTGACGAGCGAGGCGGTAAGCGGTATCCCTTGTTCTGATCTGAAATCTGCAGTCTGCACCCTTTGGGACAATTGCAAGCAGGGTTCCTATAGCGTACAACATAGTAGGGATATGGTGGGATGATGCGTCCAGGCCCACAGGGGTATTCTGGAATAGTCTAGTCTAATGAAAAGTATGTTTGTGGGGGGACAAAGCTGCAAGGGAGAGAATGACTGGAGGAGACGCTGTCAGCACGTGACTCGCACAGACAGACATTTGGCCTCAGGCAGATATTCTACGGGGAACCGTGGACGGAACAGCCATGGATGGATGGTACCTTGCCAGAGTTTTAACTACCACAATTCCATTCAAGTAGATGCGATGCAGGGAAAAGAATCACCCAGCGGGCCCCGAGATGGCCCGATGCAACAAGTGTTGCAATCAGACAATCTTTTGAAGAAGATGTTACACTGGAAATGGAGAAGATGTCTGTCACACCGCCTCCCAACTAGGAAGGACCATTTCTGCACCCTGACTATTCCTGATCGGGACACTGGTTGAACCCTGCAGAAAACCGGAGGTTCAAACCATGATAATGGCCAGGAAGTTCTAGAACACATAGAAACTCGTGAACTATATATTAGCAGTAGAATCGTGGTGTATTGTGTTGATTTGTGAATATACCTAATACTAATAATCAAACAGAGCCACCGGTAGCGAATTTTAATAGGTAAGATACCGTTCAAGTCAGAAATATATATATGGGTATCCGGCATTATCTATTCACGAACTTAGCGAACAAGTTGAACTACTACTACTACTTGAAGCCGAATTGAACTCGTCATCCAGTTCTAGTCGTCAAAGGAAGTAACCAGTAAAGACTGTCGGTCTATCATCGAAATATTTCGCCAGTTCAGGCATATATTGAACATTTGCTAAGTATGATGTCTTTCGCATCACCGCAAGGAAGCAGACCAGCAAGGGGTCCAACAGCAAGAAGGGTCACCTGATACTATACGGAATGCAAAGCTGGCACCCCATGGGAACAATCGGGACATAGATGCACTCGGCAGTAACTGCGCTTATGGAGCATGCTCAGAACTACGATGCATACGGGCTGTCGAGGGAATTACTGAGGTTGGTAGGCTGGTAACCTGTTATAAAATATATCTACAAACCCACAATTCGGTCGATTGCAATGCGCTTGATCATGCAGCTGGATGGAAAGAGCTCAAGTCTAAATTAACATTTGTCTATCATCCGGGCCAACCATGGCAAGCAAAAAATAGTTTTGATGGAAAAAATATGTATCAAGAAGTGAAGGTCGACCGAAAAGAACACCGGAACACAAAATCGGGGCTACCCAAAAACGAGAGAACTCCTATCACCAAGAGACGAGGGTGGCGGGGAGGGAAACCCGTGTCATCCGTTCATTTCCTTACAAAGCAGCCAGGGTCATGAAGACGGCCACAACGGCACCGAAGACGGAGCCGGAGAGGGTGCTGGCACCGCTGAAGGCAGCGGGGGAGGAAGAGCCAGCGGCCGCAGAGCCGGAGGTGGAGGACTGGCCGGAGGTGGCCGAGGTGCCGGTGCTACCAGAGCTGCCCGAACCGCTGGAGCCGGAGCCAGAGCCGCTGGAGATGGCACCGGCAGAGGGACGAGCAGAGGCGGAACCGCTGGGGCGGAGGGGGTAGGTGCCGTTACCGAAGACAGTGCCGTTCACGCCGGGGCGGCCAACAGTGAAGCTGGGGGTAGCAGAGGCCTGAGCACCGGAGGAGGAACCGACAGCCTTGCTACCGGCGGCGGAAGAGGCAGCAGCAGAGACAACGGCGGACGAGGAGGAAGTGGTGGAGTTCTTGCAGGACAGGTCGAACAGGGGGGTGGTGGAGAGCTCGCTGCCGACGATACCGAAGCTGGGGTTGGGGGTGGTGGGGGAGGCATCCTGCAGGATGTACCACCAGGTGTTGACGTTACCGAAGAGAGGGCAGCCGACCTCGTCCCAGAACTTCTTAGCATTGGCGATGTTGGCGACAGCATCACCCTCGGAGTCACCGCTGACGGGCCAACCAGTCTCAGTGATCCAGACCTCCTTGTCACCGGCGACAGCCTTGGTCTTCTCGACGGACTCCTCGAAGAGGGACTTGGCGTTGTCGATGGAGTTGGCCATGCTGCTCTGGAAGAAGGGGTAGCCGTCAAAGCCCAGCCAGTCGACGGCCTCGACGACGGCAGAGTTGGAGCTGTTGGTCCAGGAGTCCCAGGTGTCGACGTGACCGATGGAGACGTCGGCGAGGGCGGTACCGGAGATGACGGAGCGGACCTCCTTGATGTAGGCGACAAGCTCGTCGGGGTTGACACCGACACCGGCATCGGCCTCGACACCCTCGACGGAGTTGCGGTAGAGATCCTCACTGCCGACGGAGATACCGACGACGAGCTTGCCGAGCTCCTCACCGTACTGGGAGATGGCGGTCTTCAGGGCGGTGATTTCGTTGTCCATGCCACCACCGGAGGCCCAGAGACCGAGCAGAAGGGAAGTATCCTGGGCAATGGCGGCGGGGATGGCCTCGATGACATCGCTGGTGGAGTAGGCTTGCTATGGGGCAGTTAGCAGATGCGCAATCATTATATGAGATCCATTGTCATCTGGGGCAGACGTACGATCATGGTGTAGAGACGGGCGGAGGTGAAGCCGGAGGTGGTCTTGAGGTTCTTGGCGGCCTTGAACTCGGCCTCGAAGTCGGCCTGGAACTTGGAGCTCTCATCGGAGAACTTGTTGCCGTAGTTGAAACCCTGGTAGGCGGCCTCGGAGGTGGCCAGGGTCATGGCGAAAGCGGCCAGCTGGGCGAGCTGCATCTTGGAGAGCATGGTGACGGTCGTGAAAAAGAACGTAAGGGATTATAAAGAGTGGGTAAGGTGGAAAAGAGAGTGAGACGCTACACAGAAAGCTGAGAGCGATGGAGGGAGTGTAAGAGAAAGAATGGAATGAACAAGGAATAAACCGAGTTCTGAGTTGGAGAGAGAGAGAGGATTGAAGAGGAAAAGAGAGAGAGAGGAAGAGGAGAAGAGGAGAAGAAGTAAGATGTATGAGGGGAAAAGAGAGAGAGACGACAAGGGAAAGGAAACTAAGGGAGGCAACCGAGACATTCTAGACTCGAGGCCCGACCAGATTGGCCTGAACCCGGAAATTCGGCCGCCCCGTCAGTAAATCTTGTAGCCAATGGGAGAGACTCGTGCCTGAGTTGGACTCCACTCCACCACTGGGAGAGAGTGGAGTTGTGGCTGCCACATGGTCCAATCAGGAATGTCCCCGCCGGGATGACAAAAGAGCGCAGTGGAGCTCTGGTGACCTTGGCGAATGCTGGTTGGATCCAGGGACAGCCACGAAATTGACACCCCGGCAGCCGAGTGGCAAATCACAGAGGCACAATCAAGACTAACTATCCAATAGTAACAGGATAAAAATAGCAAGCTATTCTTAGGGCCGATGCTTGTTCTTCATAAAAATAAACACCCATTTCATTTCAACGGTAATTAACTGATTTAACTGGTTTGAATGGATAGTAACTGGCAGAGTGGGGAGAGTTGCTTCTAGCCCTTCTCCTTATGCCCCCCTGATTCTCTTTTTCTTGTCCTTTGATCCATTTTGTGGATATTGCCTTGCCAGCGTCCATGATGGATTCCGGCACGGGTTCCCCCTCTTCCCCCCTCAGCGGGGGCTTTTCAGGGAGGTCACTTTTCTTTCGATTTTGGGGGGGTGACATCCAGGCCGGGCTTTGACCGTACCAAGTTAGGTTTTGGTGTTGGTTGACGGGAAAATAATCAGCAATCCTTTCCTTCTTGGATGAACGGGTTTTCCATGTTTGGCCCCAACCGGCTGACGCGGTCGGGCAGAACATCCATGCAGGAACGGTCCAGGCACACCCAGGGGTTCCTACAGTAGTGGTTGATGCTAATTAGTTACTATGGATTGATTCATCTACAGGGTAAATTCCCCTGCTCAGCACTGATCACATCGTCTGGTTATCACCAGACAGGTCATCTGCCGAGCATCTCTTCCTGCACCATCATCACACCACATCAACGCAAGCAACATTGAGGCAATCCCAACCTGCCTGCCAGCATCAATCCCGGGGAGGGGGGGGAGAATATTTGGCCCCGGAGGATTGTGTTTTGTCCCGTAGAGGCTGAAACCCGACCCCAACTGTTGCACTGCCATACATAGTCATCATGGTAGTAGTGTTGGTGTTTCCAATTGCAGAGATGTGGAAGAGTAGTACATACAGGCAGATCTGGTGCAACCTGACAGATTTTAGATCTACCTATTTAACTCCAGGAATTGATCTTGCAACCCTCGGAACATGGTTGCGATGGTGAAAATTTCATTGTGAGGGTTACAAAAAAGACAAAAGGCACATGGCTGGGTGGGATCGAGATCTGACCCGAGGTTACTTGACTTTGTGACTAAACAACGGATCTCGTCGGTCCCTGAGAGACACGCATCCAGCAAAGATCGTCCCATCCTCCACTTCCCATCTTCCCATCTCTTCCGGTCAGGGCTCAATTCCTGTACCTGCGTTGGCACCGGTGAGTTGTCTACACCACTTCATCCCCCTGAGTGGTGCCTGATACAAGGCGATTTAAAAAGTAGAAACCGCACGCGACCGTGCAAAGTCGCCCTTTAGTCGTAGAAAATGGCCTCGTGGAGTCGGTTCCATGCCCAGATGTGCCTGTCCATCTCACTCAGAACCCGTAGCTTCTTAATTTAACCCTAGTGGCATTCAGCATTGGCCTCTCAGGTACGTTGTGCCTAGATTTCCTTGGAATATTCGAGGCATGACGCATGGCCGCCTTTATACCCTCCCCTCAGGGCTGTCAGCCCTTATTTCACGATCTTGTCAGCTCGATCGGTCGAACCATTCTCCAATCTCACGGTCGGGAATTGTTTCCGTACACTTCTGAAGACTGACACATCAATTATGAATCCAAAGAATGTTTCTGTCATTGTCTATGGCACGGTTCATTCTCACTGGACTCCCAGAAGCAAGGAAGGGTGGGTGCAAGGCAGCCATATTGTCCGATGGATCTTAATCGTCAAGGGACGCGGAATTATCCGCATAGTATTCACCAGCGATTGAATGTCAATTTACCCCTTCGTTGACCTCATATGAAATGAACATAGGTCTCGAAATGAACACAGGTCACTCATGAAATCACCTTCCACTTCGGGCACTGAAGATGATCCGGTCGGGGGCCGTCTCACTGTCAAACCACCCTATCTCTATAATTAACCTCAACAACGGTCACTGGCGATCCTATGGCGATCCTCCACCTTCACAATCCCATTGTATGACATACAAAATATATGGAAAGGGTTTCCGACTCCATATCAAAACCTCGCCTGTGGCCGCCCCCAAGGCCCCCAGGTCGTATTCCCATTCCTTCCCGGATTCCTGCGGGCTGGAAGGGCTGAAACGCTTCTTCCATCCTCGTACCCTGGATCGCTAAACACCATTCAGGGTCTTCTTTAGTCATTAGTGCTTCGTTTTGACTTTGGTCCCTGCAGAGCATGGGATCAGGGTCTAACAGTGCATGAGAAACGGTCGCAGGTCAACGGGGATAGCATCATCTGCTCAGCGTGGCAATCACCACCTGTCCTGTGAATAACCCGTTTTTAGCTGTAGAAACATCACTCATCAAACGTGAAGCTAAGAAAATAAAAAGAGAAATAAGAAGATTTCTCAACAGCTCTCAACGCGATGCTCAACATTAACCCCCCGCTGATGACACAGTGACGAGACATCGGATCTCCATCGACAAGCTCGCTCCGACTCGACTTGGGGGCCAAGCTCCACCAGACCTCAACTCTCTCGATAACAAGTGAATGGACATGATGTGAAGCGAGACCATCTACCTCGACGATGAAGATATAAATTGCCTGCTCGCCTCGACCATTGCTATCATCACCATCATCTTCCCTCTCATCGTTCCTTATCTACCTGGTTCGCTTCTATCATCACCCACGACCACTTCTCATCATGGCATTCAAAACCACCGCCGGTCTTGCACTCCTCGCTCTCGCGGGCTCCGTCAAAGCCCAGTCCGTGGATGGCTCCAAGTACAACAGCCCGACTAATGGACCCCCGGCTAGCTACTTTGCCGCGGCCACGACCCTGCCTGTCGCAGCCCTGCAGTCCGCTGCAGCGAAGGCGAGCTCTGTACCATCCAAGGCTACCTATCCTGTCAATACGGACAAAAACTCTCCCAAGTCGACTATCCATAGCGATTGGGTCAAGTTCAACCAGGTATGTTGCTACCTCCCTCCGATGGGTGGCAGAACCCTCGCTAATGACTACAGGGTGCCGCTCTCAGCTGGGTAGCCGACATGGATGTCGACTGTGATGGCATAGACTACAAGTGCAAGGGTAACGGGGATGGCCTACCCGAGACCAACTGGGGAGCTCTGTCCGCTTATGAAGTACCCTGGATTGTCATCCCAGACCAGTTCCTCACGGCCAACGAGGACTTGCTTCCGGGTAACAACGTTGCCGCAGTGATCTGGTGAGTCTGCCCTTCACTTTCTGAACCATCATGTTGACTGACCTCCTTAGCAACGGCAAAATGTACTACGGCATCCTGGGTGACTCCAACGGCGACGACCCCGAGGTAACCGGCGAAGCCTCATGGCTCATGGCCCGCACCTGCTTCCCAGACGACGATCTCAACGGAGCCGAGGGACACGCCGAAGCAGACGTAACCTGTAAGCCCTACACCCCGCTGACCTAACATCGGGCTATCTAATATAGAAACAGATATCGTCTTCACCGGCGACGACGCCGTCCTCCCCAGCAGTGCCCTGGACAAGAACTATATCACCAACTTCAGCACCCTGCGCTCAATGGGCGACAAGCTGGTCGGAGCTCTCGCGTCTAACTTGGGTCTCTCCAAGTCCGGCTCTGGCTCTGGCTCCAGCGCCAGCGCCAGCGTGCCCTCCCAGACCACCTTGGCTACGAGCGCCGCCAGCACGCCGAGTCCTTCGGGCTCCACGGCCACCTGTTCCTGGGAGGGACATTGCGAAGGTACGTGGACGCTCCGGTCGATACGAATACAATGGCTCATATTGATGTTTTGCAGGCGCTATTTGTTCTACTGAGGATGACTGCTCGGATGATTTGGTCTGTGATAGCGGGAAGTGCAGCGCTGCTGCTGATGATGAGGATGACGACGAGGACGATGAGGACGACGACGATGATGATGAGGAAGACGAGGACGATGATGAGGATGACGAGTGATCAACAACCTACAATCATATCGGAGATATTAACCCTCACAGCTCAAAGTCTTCTGATCCTTCTTAACCCTCATTTACCAAACCATATATTTAATAAAACTACCTATAATCAAACAACCTTCCAAAACAATCCCACCCAAGAAAACTCCCTGTTCAATAAACAAAAATAAAATCCTCATTCCTCAAATCCGTCGTATCCGAAAATCCCTTATCACCATCTACACCCGCCCTCTCCCCCGTCACATTGACATCCACATTGGCACTCACATCCTCCACCTCAACCACCTTCCCCTGCTCCACCGCCTTCTTCCTACCCATAGACTCATCCACAATCCGCGCCGACTTACCCAATGCCGTCCTCCGTCGTGCATGTTTCCGATTCAGGTATATGAGGTATAGATTAGCGAGACTGCCGGAGTCAGTTAGACTCTAATGCCATTTCACATATAGAAAGAAGAGAGGGAGGATGTCTAGACGTACACAGCAAAAACAGCTACCAGCACAAACAAAATAAGATTCGATATAAGACCTGGTCGATAAAGCGGTGCTTGGGAGGTGGAGTAGAGTTGGGGGCCGATGACCTATTCCATTAATTGCGTTTAGCTATGAACCTTACTCTAGGATGAATTATAGTTATAAGGGGGTAGAGGAAGGGAGGCCTACATTTCCCGCACACATCCCAATCAACACCACAGCCGACGTACATTTCCTCTTCGTATCTCCGGCGGTGTTTTGCGCTTCCCAGGCATATACGAGGGGTGTTATGGCCGCGAGGCAGGAGACCTGTACATGCATCATCAATATACTACGTCTCCATGAGGAAGGGATGGAAGGGGTTGGGAGGGCATACCAAATAATACCCAAACAAAAGCACCCCCTTCTGCTCCCTCGGCACAACAATCATCAACAACGTCCCGATGGCAGAAATCCCCGCAAACAGGGCAATCACTAGCCCCTTCCTCTGGAACCTTGCAGCCAGCCATCCTCCGCCTAGGATGGCGATGACTTGAATCACGCCAAAAGGGATGTTGAACAGGATGGTTTCGAAGGATCCGTAGCCGAAGGATTTGATGATCAGGTTGCCGAATGTGCTGATGCCGCCGCTGGGGATTCTGCATCCGGTTAATTATAATGGTGGAATAGGGGAGGTTGGGAGGGAATGTACGCACGAGATAGTCACGATGAGAAAAAACCACAGCCACGTCTTCACGTCGTATGCTGTCTCCCAGACGTGATCCCATCGCCACTCCCGCGAGATGATGCCCATTTGGTTAGCCCGGAGACGTTCCACGGCGATGACTTTCTCGCGGCCGGAGAGGAATTTGGCTTCCATTGGGGAGTCGGGCATGAAGAGGAGGACTAGGGTTGAGTAGGCGACGGTGAGAAGGCCGCAGAACATGAAGATTATCTGTGGTTTTGAGGGTTATTATGGGCATATTGGGGATAGTGGGGAGACATACTTGGTAGGAGTAGAGGTTGTCGCTGTGGATGTGGCCGAGGCCGTAGGTGAAGAGACTACCGACCTGATGTTATCATTAGGATAATTTGTATAGGATGATGGTAGGGGGATTACTATGAAGGTGACCCCGTTCATCGCGTTCCATATCGCTGTTCGAAGGGTCTGTTCGCCTCGGCGCCACCACATTTGTGTGACGGCCACACATGAGGGTGCTGTTTCGTCAGTTCATCGTGACGAAGTATATGGGATAATATAAGACACACCGATCATAGCTTCAAATGTCCCCAATGTCAGCCGTAGCCCTAGTAGACTGGGAAAGTCCGTGCACGCCGCCATGATGGCCAGCGAGCTTCCCCATAACAGCACGGCTGTTCCGATGACTTTGCCGGTAGGAGCCTTCACAAGTAGCAAGGCTGCAAGTGGCTGCACCACTAGTTGAGCAAGGTACAGAATCGATCCAAGCCATGAGTACTGCTGGCCGTGTAGATGCGCATCCTCGACGAGGCCGAAGATGGACACATAAGACAGCGTCGACTTGTCCAGCTGTTGGAAGAAGTATGCTCCTAGCAAGAGAGGGAGGATACGGAGATCAATGCGTCTAAGGACGTGCTTTTCTTCTTCTGGACTGAATGTTCGCTCCTCCTCCTTGACAGTGGCTAGAAAGTCCGCTGCCTTTTCTCTTCCTGTGCCATGGGCCGTGGCATCCACGGCGGTGATGGCATCATGGGATTCCTCTGCACGGGTAGCCATCGCGAGTACCTGCTTGCAAATAACAGAATAGATACTCGGTGACTAGTATGTAATTTATATCCCTCAGCCAGGATAAACCGGCTAAAATCACTTCACTTCCATCAATCACAGCCAGATCAGATAACCACCGCGGCTATCCCACCATCAACCTCGTCGGCTGATCTAACATATTACCCCAGGATCTCCAACCCCAGTCTCCCCGCATTTCGGCCTTCCATCCGGTTGATGGAAAAACTCTGGCAATCAAGCTGCGTGGGGGGAGTGGGATGTCCGTGCGAGATACCAGATCTGCGCTTCGGGTGAGTGTGTCCCGACAGCATATAAACCAGCTACAATCATCCCCCTCATGAACATGATCACCAAGCTCATGAGACATTGTCACTTCAAACCAACGACACAATGAAGAAATACGCCCTCATCGGCACCGGTGGCCGTGCCATGTTCTTCTACATAGCCATCGTGCGTGACTTCCCCAGCACCGCCCAACTCGTCGCTTTCTGCGACACCAACTCCACTCGTCTGGCATACGCCAACTCGCAGATCCAATCGCTAGGCCACGCTGCGATTCCGACGTACAATGCGCGGGACTTTGACCGGATGATCGAGGAGACCCGTCCGGACGTGGTGATCGTCACCACCATCGACCGCACCCATCACCAGTACATCGTCCGTGCCATGGAACTGGGCTGTAACGTCATCACAGAGAAGCCCATGACCATCGACGCGCCGCGTTGTCGACAGATCTTCGACGCCGTGGACCGCACCCAGCGCCAGGTCCGAGTGACATTCAACTACCGTTACGCCCCGCATAACACACGCATCGCGGAGCTGCTGGCCAGCGGGGCAATCGGCGAGATCAATGCCGTGCATTTCGAATGGGTGCTCAACACCTCCCATGGAGCGGACTACTTTCGTCGCTGGCATCGCGATAAGAGAAATACTGGGGGTCTGCTGGTGCATAAATCCACGCATCATTTTGACCTGGTCAATTTCTGGCTCCGCACTCGACCGGAGACGGTCGTTGCGATGGGAGATCTGCGCTTCTACGGGAAAGAAAATGCTGAGCGACGCGGCGAGTCCAGATTCTACTCGCGCTCTCGCGGGAGTGAAGTGGCTCGGGATGATCCGTTCTCTCTGGACCTGGAAGGTAATGAGAAGTTGAAAGGGATGTACGCGGATGCAGAGTGGGAAGACGGATATTATCGTGATCAGAGCGTGTTCGGGGATGGCATCAGCATTGAGGACACGATGGGTGTGATGGTACGGTATGAATCCGGAGCTGTGATGACGTATAGTCTCACAGCGTATGCGCCTTGGGAGGGCTTCCGGGTGAACTTCACCGGGAGTAAAGGTCGGCTGGAGGTGGAGGTTGTCGAGCAGTCGTATGTTAACTCCGGGGGTGAGCAGGCTTTGGAGGGCGCTCTTGAACGACAGGCTATTCTTTTAAGGCCTTTGTTTGAGAAACCGGTGGAGATTGAGGTGCCGACGGGTCAGGGAGGTCATGGGGGTGGGGATCCCCAGCTGCTGAAAGATTTGTTTGGTACTCCCGATGCGGATCCTCTGGGTAGGGCTGCGACGCATGTTGATGGGGCGTGGTCTATTGCTACGGGGATTGCGGCTAATGAGTCTATGCGGAGGGGGGAGGTGGTGAGGGTGAGGGATTTGATGCCGTTGTGAGTTGCTTTTCTGGTTGGTTTAAGAGGTAGAATAGAATGCGTAATGGACCTGTGATACGGTAGAAAGTGATTTGTAGATTATAATTATGACTGGCTCTTGTCGATATGTGCAGCTCGGAGGTCACGAGTACATCTTTTACGAAACTGTCTACCTCGAGCACAAATTTAAGAGAGATGTGATGTATAAGCTTTTATGTAATCTGACTTGTTAGTTGAATGCCTATGCTAAGGATGCCTTTTCCGATACTCGACAAAGGTATTGGAAGCTAGGGTAGAGACATGTTTAGGGTATTGTATCACAGCTACTGCAAGATATGTCATTGAGCTGCACAAACAGCTGTAAGATGGAATATTATCAAAACCGGAGTCTCTTCAAACTCTCAAACTTATCGTCAACTGAGTAACTCGCGTTTGTTCTCCTCTCCCCGAATGACATGCCAAAGATTGCGCAAAGAGAATGCAGACTCAGTAATTGTAGAGATCCCCATCAAGCTCAGCAGTGCCACGCTTGTAATTATACAAGTCTCCATCAAGTTCAGCCTTGCTGCGTTTGTAGTTGTAGAGATCCCCATCGAGTTCAGCGTTGTCCCGCTTATACCCGCCACGCTTGTAGTTGTAAAGATCTCCGTCTAGTTCAGCATTGCTGCGCTTGTAGTTATAAAGGTCGCCATCGAGCTCGGCCTTGTCCCGCTTATAATTGTAGAGATCCCCGTCGAGCTCACTAGTACCTCGTTTGTAGTTATACAAGTCACCGTCTAGCCCGTTGGTAGATCCGACGGCTGCGAATGTCAATACAGAATCTTCTCATGGGGGCTGGTGAGCTACTTACCAGGTAAGGCCGCAGCCATACCGATGGCAATGCACAAGGACAGTATAATTTTGGGAGTATGCATCGTGCTGGCTTGGGATATCTTTCGCCTAGATGTAAGATGTATGCTCTTTGGCACCTAGCAGTATGTGGGTTGGTGTGGTTGGTCTAGTGGGTAAGGCATCAACAGGAATTTCAAAGCCTTTATATAGATCAACACAGCCGGCTACTTGCACGGCATGTCAGAATACTGCACCAAAGTCAGTCATATGAGCGTAGAATGTGGCGAGTAACCGAACGTCGTCATCACTTGTAAATAAATGTATGACGATGATGTACAGCAGAGAAGTTAGATTGTTGCTTGGATCGACGGTGATAGTATTGTTGTGGCAACATTCGCTCTATTGGGTCTTTCCCCTTCACAACCGGGGATAGGACATGAGGTATACTTTGCTGAACCGACTGGCAAGGCAATACTTACCCTGTTGTGGCCCCAGATTTCCAGGAATCAAGTGTAGGTATGTGACACTGTGCTGCATGACATCGATAGTTCAGCGGGGATGCATCATCGTTTCGAAACACATGGTGAAGCTTCCCCCCCATGATAACTGACATGTCCTTAGTCTAAGCATCCAGGAAATATCTGCACATCATCTAAGCAGGCGCAGAAAGATTTCTAGCGCGCGGGGTAGCCGACCATACATGAAGCTCCATATGTTATAAACGGTGTACCCTCAGACTGGCAGCAGCGTTTCGAGTAGTACAAGCTCCCCCCTCGCCCCATGCCTGCATCTTGATCCTGCGGGGAAGTCAGTCAAGGTGGGGATGTTTCACAATTACTCTATGGAAACATGCAATAATGGGTTCTTCATCAACACATCGACTTGGAACCCTACCAACTTCCCCTTTGTAGATGATCACACATTCCCCTCAAACCCTCATTTCAACCCATAACCCCAACAACGCTTCCTCTCTACATTCCTAAGAAAAATGTCCCTCGCAAGGCTCAGCACAATGTACATGGCCCTCAGAAGAGACAGAACCGACAGCACCTCTTCCTCCTCCGAGAGATTGCCATTATCTGACAGTTCAGAAGACTATCGCGATGAGTCCTTCAAAGACCACTTCACCGAAGGCCACCATTGCATGAACCATCAACGCCAACCCCCTTTTCAATGGAGCAGTCTAATCTTCCACCTCATCCTAGCCCTTATCTACGGCGCAGCATTCCTAGCAGCAACGTACCGATCCACAAGCAATATCAACCATCAAGACAGTAAACCTGCACATCTTATCGCATGTAAGCCTATCTCTCCCACCAATCTCAACCCTAACTAGAGTTCCATTAACAGAATTGAACCACACTAGCCCCATTATGGGAAGCCGTACAACTCGAGCGCAAAACCATCAACGCCTCAATCGAGAGCGAAAATCCATTCAAGGGCGCCCCATCTGAAGAACTGGATCACGCATGGCACCAGTTATTCATCAACTCGAATATCCGAGTTACGGCTGAAGATCTAGCGAAGATAAATCGCACGTCCGTCCCGATAAATGATGAGAAGGGGGGGTATTATGCCATTCCGGGTATGTTTAAACCCTATGTGTAGCTCTGATGGATAGGTGTGCCCTGACAGAAATAGATGTATACCACCAGCTGCATTGCCTGGTAAGTCCATTCTACTCTGCCACTTTCATTCCATACATAGCATAGCTAATAATTATAATAACCAGAAATTCCTCCGCCAAGTAGTCTACCACAGCTACTACCACGTCGGAAAACCCACTACCCCGCTTCACATCGGTACATCCCCCATCCTAAATACTCAGTAGATATAGTAACTAACAGCTGCAGAACACTGCATCGACAACCTCCGCCAAAACATCATGTGCAAAGCCGACGTCTCTCTCCTAACCTTCACATGGGACCCGAATGATCGCGCCCCGAAACCCAACTTCGTCATCGAGCACGAATGCGCCAACTGGAACAAGGTGGATAAATGGGCCGAGGAACATCGATTCGATATCTTCGATGAAACTACCCTGATTCATCCGACCCTGGGCCCTTCGTTCCCCGAGGAGGAGTATAAGGCTACGGGGAGGATTCCGGGACATCCGGATTTTCATCCGAATGGGTATCATGGGGATCATGGGGCATAGTAATGGGGTATGTGGAGGGGATATGTTACAGTCTTAATAAAGGAGTGGGAGATTTACTATGCATGGCACGAAATCTAAATATCATTTTGGGTATATACATCTATGATTAGGAGTATTAAGCAGGAATAACACCCTGTGGATGATGAAACGTATTCTTCGGATCCAACTCCTCCTTCAACTCCTGCAACCGGGGTAGATTCGTTCGCCAATACTTCTGCGGCGCATTCTCCATCCTTGGGTCTGGACAGCCCAGATATGCGTGTCCTACGCTCTCTGGCACCGCGCGCGCAAGCACATCATACAGTCCATCGGTGAACTCGTACGTCGTCTCGAATATAGGGCCGAGGGGATTAACCATGAAGAGCTGGACCCAGAAGAGCACGTCTCTGTGAGCGTACGCGGTTGCGTCTTCGGCGACGTCGTTAATCGCTCCGCCTTCCAGACTGAGAGTGACGAACCAGGCTGGCGTGCCGGCGGTGTGGTTGGCGATGTATTCGAAGAACTCGTCAATTCCGGCAGATGGAATCAACGTGTCTTGTCTGAATCCCAGGGACTTGGCATAGAACCAAGTCGGGGTGTTGCCGACTAGCTTGAGGATGGTATCTTCCAGCGCGTGCCCGACCATGCCGAGCCAGTCGGTTAGAACTAGGATGTTGCCTGGATTCTTAGGCGCGAAGTGGTCTTCTAATCCTAAGGCATCGTACTGCTCCTTAGAGCCGAAGAAAAGTCCCTCGAGGATGATGTCCCCGTCGAAAATGACCATGTTGTTGTAGAACTGACGGGTGAGGTTCTTCGCCGAGATGAACGACTGCCAGTCCTTGACGAATTGGGCTTTCTCGGCAGTGCTGCCCAGGTTGAAGGTATACGAGTACTGGACCGCGAGACCCGGGGCCGGCTCGGTGCGAACTTTGAACTCGGTCACGATGCCAAAGTCGGCTGCGGCGCCTTTGACAGCGAAGAATACATCCTGATTCTGAGTATTAGAGGCCCGGACGATGGTCGAGTTGGCCAGCACCACTTCGACTTCTTCGACGTGGTCTAGGGCAAGGCCCCATTGACGCGCGGTAGGGCCGAGTCCGCCGATGGTGAAGTGTCCGCCTGTTTTGATGGTTGGGCAAACGCCGTGCGCCATAGCTCGTTTCCCGTTGTTGTAGAGTTCGATGTCAACGTCATTCAAGGTCGTGCCGGGTCCGATGACTGCTTCGTATGTCTGGTCGTCCATGGAGAATTGGTTGAAGTGTTTCATGTCGACTACTACCGCTCCGTCTGTTCCGCCGAGGCCTGTGTCGAGTACTTGTTAGTGGGAGATGGCCTAGGGGGCTATTTGGCTGAGGGTATGCTACCATAGTTTCCAAAGCTGTGGCCTCCACTGCGTGCCTGCACTTTGTAGTCATAGTCTGAGGCGCATTTGACTATGCCGGCGATTTGTTCTGCTGTCTCCGGGTACGTGATGGCGGCTGGAGTAACCGGGAGGTTGAGGTTGTATTCGTGGACATCGGCAGTCCAAAGAAGCTGGTTTGGGAAAACCGCAAGGGCTGAATTGCCTCCCAGGGCAGATATCAGGCAATCACGCCCTGCTATACTGGTTGTGTTGCCCATGTTGCGAGAGACAGATCTTGGACAGAAGATCAATCGACAAATTGTTCAACAGAGAAAAATCAGGCTGCCATGCTCCTTTTGTTGTGCCGGGAGGTGCCGGCCTGAAGTGGGGTGAGGATCCCATGCCTTGCCAGATGAGATGCACTATTGATCGATGGATACGAACTTCCTTGGTTTGGGTGCAATGTTGAGTCAAAACAGCGATCTCGGCGTCTACTGCCTGTTCGTTGCGCGCCGATCATGCCTCAAACTAATGCAACTTCGATCCGGTCCCCACCAAATCCCCGCCAGACCCAAAATTTGTCTGGTTCTACCCCTGAATTTTTACCTTGTTCATTCAGCTAAGACCAATGGATTGGAAGGAGCTTGAGATGGGACCCATGGCTTGAGAGATTTTAAACTTTGCTTCTCACAATATCTTCACCCGGTTTGTCGCCAGTGAGTCATGTTGTGTTCTTACAGTTTTCTTTCAATTGCGATTGAACAGAAACTCTCCGTCACTACAATAATTCACCGGCAGTAGATGGCCTGATCATAAATAGCATTCATGGCTCGTAAGATGTTTGCATCGAAAAAAAGGCGTTAATATCTGTAGCTTCCCCTTTGGCGACACAGCTAGACATGATCGTTAAATCGCGCTGAACAATGTACTTCAACGCACAGTTGCAGGTACTTCAGATCTACATCTGAAACCTCAAAGCCGGTCCCATCCGCTTCAGCTTCCGGCTCACTGGGTTCGGAGCATTAGTGGTCGTATTGTACGTCGCCAGTGAGTCCAACACCTCCCATTGAATCGTGCCGTTGCCCTCGCGGTAGGTACTCTTGAGTGTGCCCACCGTCTGCAGACTCGGCGTGACGAGAATCTTCCCTGTCGCCACATCCTTGCCGCCAATGACGCGCTCAAACATCTCCAGCGCAAGCAAGGGCTGGTAGAAGGGAACTTCATGGCCACTCTCATACACCCGCACAAAGGCAAACTGCCCTGCCTGGCGCACCTGGCCGTGCGTCACTCCATCCGAGGTGACAATGTTGGTGTAACCTGCACTGCTGAAGTTGGCAGCCTTGACCTGCAGTGACACGGCTTCCCCGCCCAGCCAGTTGCAGTTGAAGTCGGCATCCCCGGCATACATGACCACCGTGACGCCCTGCTTGAGCAGCTTGCCCACATCCTGGATGGTGTTCATGAGTCTCCCGTCGTCACCGGTGGACGAAAAGGCGAGTCCGACAGCGTTGTTGCTCTCTGTGTAGTTGATGTATGCGCCGATGGCGGCCTGCACGGATGCCTTATTCAGGTAGTCGACGTAGAACTCGTAGGGGAACGGGTCGGGAGTGAGTTCGCGGAAGTCGTACTCATCCCGACCGGAGTAGATGTCGTAGATCTCCTCGACCTCGTTGGCGCAAAAGTTGTCGGCCGTACTGCAGACCTCGTCAATGCCTCGGGCGGCGCAGTCGTAAAGCTGGTCGAGGCAGTTTCCGGGGCCGTAGAGGTTGTTGTACATCAGCGAGCTGATGGACTTGTTGAATGGCAGGTAGTCGTATGTGTTACCCGGATATACCTGTGGATGGATTAGTGTCGAAGCAGTAGAAATTACAGATAAAAATCGGTAGGGTACCGTAAAGTTGTAGTAGGCTTGGTATTGAATGATTGGGTCATACCAGCCATTGCCGATCATCACACTGCCCAGTTGAATCTTCTTGGCTCCCGGCTGGAGATGAGCATTCTGCTCCTCGATGTACTCATTGAAAACGGGGCCGTAGTGACCGCCATAACTCTCCGTGGTGAAATGGAAGGTCTCGCGCGAGTACTGGGGAAATGCGCCCATGAAACCCTGCAGGGCGCGATAGAAGTTGGGGGCAGCGTTGTCGGTGGAATTAGCCGTAAGGCTCACGTTCGGGTAGGCGTAGGTGCCACAGGACATGTCCGCGGCATAGTCGGGGCAGACAGGGGAAGGCAGAGCAATAACATTGTCCGTGGAGGAATCTACGTAGCCGGGGACCGGAATGCTGTAGGAGAAGCCAGTCTGCACGGGCTGGTCAATGTAGAGCATGTTGCTGGCGTTGTTCCAAGAGTACGGGTTGTTGTAGACGGAGCCATTGGCGTCAATGCCGCATGGGCCGTGTTCTTGGAACAAGCCGATCATAGAGGAGGAACCAGGACCTAGGAATAGTTAGCAATTGGAACGAAATGATGACCGGGGTGAGACATGCCTCCATTGATCCAGACGGTCAAGGGAGCCTCGGTGGGATCTTGATTGCGCGCCTCGAAGAACCAGAAGAAGATGTGCTCGTGCTCGGCGACATCGAGATAACCTGAGAAACTCTTGACGCTGGGATCGGTCTCGCAAATGCCGGTGGGGACCTGTTTGTAGCGGACGGGGATGTCAAGATATCCCTTGGTGGGAATGAGATCCGTGGGTGGAGACACAAACTGGGCCCTGGAGACGGGCAAAGCAGCCACCAAGGCAGCAGCCCAGAGAGTGTACATGTCGGACAGCAGAGATCAGATGGGGAAGGAAACTCTCAAAGTGAAGGTATTCAGAGCATGCTCTCACCCTTTTATCAAGAAAGTTTGCTATCTCTTATCGGAAAAGAGAGAAGTGTGGAGTAACAATGCTTAGGTGACTGGGGAGATAAGTACCAAGTTGAGCAGACGCGTGACCTGCCGATCGCTGGCAAAGCCGACGGAGTCCGAGTCACCGTTAGCAACAAAAACACCATTCTACATTCTACCATCTTCGATTTATTATCATGACTCCACATTTCTTTTTCGTTCGAGCTTAGCTCTTATGCTAACGGATATATCTTCTTCACACTAACTTATCCACACTTGACGCCTCACAGTCAGGGAATAATTCCATGTCTTGAGCCGTTCATTGCTGAAACCATTCAGTCCACTGACACAGAGTAGATTAGTCGTCTTGTTCTGTGTAATATACATGTTCTGTTCAGCTATGCCTTATGGCATTCATGACTTCAGCTGCCCAGGTTCCACCATCGATTATTTTGGTCCCTCAATCAGCACCTTGATTGAGCCACTACTCGGATCCGACGCCGTCTTAAACGCCTTGGAAGCGTCTTCAAAGGCATAGACATGCGTGATCATCGGGTCCAAATCAATCACTCCGCTGGACATCACTCGGATGGGGCGCGCCCACATGTTGACATAGCGCTGCTGGAACTGCAGATCAATCTCGCGCTCGCTCAGTCGCATGAATGGAAACTGAAGCTTGTCCTTGCCCACGCCGACCACAAACACTTTGCCCCCAAACTTGACACTCTGAATAGCATTGGCGATGGAACTCTCGACTCCCGTGCATTCCAGGGCAACCACGGGCTCGCAATCCTCCCCACCCATCAACTGCACCACCCGAGCTGCGAATTCCTTGTCCGTCTCCTCCGGCCGAACCTGCAGTGTTCGAGCAGCAGGCACGAACTGTTGTGCAAACTGTAGACGCGCCGGGTTAACATCGCTAATCACAATGGGATACGCCCCAGCAGCGCGGCAGCATTGCAGCACCACCAACCCAATTGGCCCTGCGCCACAAATCAACACCGGATCTCCAATCTTGACCCCCGAACGAGTCACTGCGGTGAGTGCGACACTCAGTGGCTCCAGCAAGGCGCCTTTTGGAAATGATAGATCGCCGATCTTATGGCACCAGATGGCGGGATGGTTCACGTAGGTCCGCAAGAGACCATGAGATGGCGGACTGGAGCGGAACTGCAGATTCTTGCACCCATTGTAGCGTCCGGTAAGGCACGGTTCACATGCCTTGCATACAATGTGAGGTTCCACCGCGACGCGATCTCCGACTGCGAGTGTCGTGACGGAAGGGTGGACCTTGACGACAAGGCCTGCAGACTCATGCCCCAATATATGCGCTTGGTTTACCTTCCACGGACCGATCCCGCCATGCTTCCAGAAGTGCACGTCCGAACTTGATCGCTACGATTAGCTATCATCACGGATGATGGGTTTGGACGGCACGAATTACCCGCAAATTCCACTAAACTTGATTGCTACTGTGATTTCTCCCTCTGCTAAGCTTGATCCATCGGTTATGTGATCGAGGGTAGGTTCTGCCTCTTTGATGAAGAGATTATGGTCCGGGTCTGTATAGACCCCTCGGTTTGGAAGCTGCAATTCCATATTGTTTATGGACGTGTCTCTGAATACTTTTTGCGAATTCTGAATCAACTTATCTGGCTTGTGATGATGGTATAGAGTCGTCTTGGGAATATTTAAGCCATACTCATGGATCGATTGCTATATACATCCCCCGACGTATGGGGAAATATACGCGGGGTTGGGAAGAGCGGGGGCGCGCAACCCCACTGCCATGCCGGATGATCGTTAACGGAGATGCTGCAGTTCGCATGATTTACTCCGTCAGGCAATTTGTAGCGGTACAATCTTGGTCCGAATCTCTTCTGTACAAGGGGGGAGACAATAATCAATATTGTGAGGCTATCAAAAGACCCAACAGCATCTATGCTGGAGAAAGGCTTCAATAGAACATACTGTTATGATCTGATAACTACTAGTTAGTAGTATCAAAGATTAATGATCATCATCCTTAACTGATGGAATTGGGGAAAGTTGAGAGATAACGGAATCCGCGGAGACCGATCGTCATCTCTTTACTTTGGATAAGTTCAACTCACCTGCTATTAGCACTTCGCCCACAATGAACATTAACCTCTTCGGTCAAAATGCAAAAATCAGAAGAAGGATTCACCTGGACTGCCAAAGGTGGTTCAGTATGGTATGTAGTAACTTACCTCGACAGAGTGGTTATAGTTACTCGGCTAAGTATACAGTGAAGGATTGGCCACTGCGGCCGTTGTCCCATCCACTCCACCGTCAGGCCTCTCTTTCGGATATGATGTGATTGTTGTCGGTGCGGGGTTTGCCGGTCTCACTGCTGCCCGCGACCTTGCTTTTAGAGGCAAAAGCGTGCTCCTCGTTGAAGCTCGAGATCGCATTGGCGGTCGTTGTTGGACTTCAGAGGTAGGAGACGATACCAAGGTGGAGCTTGGTGGCACATGGGTGCACTGGCAACAACCACATGTATTCAGCGAGCTGCAACGATATGACCTCGCTAATTTTCAGGAAACTGTGGCGTTTCCTGAGAACGGTGAGTCCGTGGTCAAGGAATCGCGGTCTCACCCTGCTAGAGAGCAGGATCCTGCTGAAGGACAAGTCATGCTGGAGCGACTAGAAGAACTAATGGAGAAGTTCTTTGATGTTGATGGGCAAGGCGGGCGCAGTGTAATCCAATTCCCGTTTTGTACGGCTTCGAGTGTCGAACAGAATCCGGACTACCTCGAACTGGATAAACTCAGCCTAGCAGATCGTATTGCGCAGCTCGATGGTTGCAGCCAGAAGGGAAGGTCAATGCTTAGCGCGCATACCGCTTCCTTCTATGGCGTCTCGCCGGAAAAGGTTTCCTTTGCCGAAGTGCTTCATACCCATGCATTATGCAACTTTGATCCTGCCATGATGGAGATAGCCACCATGAAATACAAGATCGCACGAGGCACCACGGCCTTCGCGCGCGCAATCCTTGATGACTACAAGGGAACCCGGATCTTTGGTTCTCCTGTGACATCGATCACTCAGACAGGTGGAGAATTCCCCGATTATCCTGTTACTGTCACCCTGAAAGATGGAAATCAGTTTATGTCCAAATTCGTCATCTCGACAATGCCCATCAACGTGATCTCATCCATCACCTTCGATCCCCCTCTATCTACACTCCAAAGGGAAGCTTTCTCCACCGGCGTTACCCCGGCAAAGTCAGATAAGCTCCTTGTATGCACATCATCCGATCTTAAAAACGGCTTCAATGTTACCTGTGAGGGAGGTGGTATGCCCTATGCAAGCGGCTTTGCAGATGGAAAGCACGGCAACTACACCCTCCTAACTTTGCTTGCCCATCCAGGTAACAATCTGGACCGCTCAGAGGAGAGCATCCGTCTGGTGGAGACTCTTCGACCCACGGGCATACAGGTTGACTCTGCATGTGGCCATCTCTGGTCCGAGGATCCATATGCTGGCGGGGTCATGCCGGTTCGGGGACCTGGATTCTTGCAAAAGTATCATGATGCGATAAGGAGGCCACACGGACAGGTGTATTTCTGTGGGTCGGACTTTGCGGATGGCTGGCGGGGGTTCATCTCAGGTGCCCTTCGAAGACGCCTATCGAGTCACTAGAGACATATTGCGACAGAACTAAAATATGGGGGTTAGTATGTACTTGAGAATTGTATTTGTAGCATCGAACCTCATCTTGAAGCCTCCGGGCATGCTCTCTTTTATGGGTTCTCGGTGATAGATTCTTTCATCCAAGCAGAGACCCACTGCAACGTGTGTTAGTATATATTTAGTTGACAAACAGTCATCGACTAAGGCAGACAAGCGGTGTCATAGACATGAAGATAATGAGGTCACCCTAGTCAAAATGGTAAAAGGCTAACAATTAAGCTTATTTTCTCTCAGGTGGAGGAGATACTAGAAATGAAAGCAGAGGTAAAGTAGCTGTATGCACCTCTGTGCATTCAGCTGCATCGCTATAGATACGGGCAGAGTATCTTACTGTACGAAAGACATGAAGAGTTGAGTAAGTGGGACGCCGAGGTATGTTATTTTTAGTAGTTTCGCGACATCATTGGCTGAATACGTAGGCGGAAGGTACTAATACACCATCTAACCATACGTACCATACATAGTTATCAGCTCCTATGACTGAAATGCACTCATTGCAGGCACCGGCTTCTCCCACGTGATGAGTAATAATACCGAAACATCAGCTCCATCTGGTGCCACTTTCCCAGGACTGGCTCGGTTTGCCGGAAGCGCCGTCACCCGCGATCATACGACGCCCACCACCGAATCTTGGCCGAGGATCACCGCCCGCCTTTCGCCTTCAGGCAGCGCAATTGGAGATGGAGCTCAGTTCAGTTCAATTCACTTTGTCCACAGTCCATGCCTCGCCTTTCCTTTCTCGGTCGCTTGTGATTTGGACTGGCTGGCCACCTACTCTCCCTCGGACCCTTTCTCCCTCTGCTACATCATCATCTTTGAATCATTTGCCGTCGTGGGACAGCATTGAGGGGGTGATCTTTGCAAAGTACATGCGCCCCTCTCTCGGTTTAGCCTCTTTAGCATAACATAGCAAGAAGTCAAAATCTGCTCCGCCGGGACGGAGAGCCACTGATCCAGTCACTGGCCGCGCCCTCAACCGCCCAACGGTTCGATAAGATCTAAAACGTACCTTGCCTGCCCTGCCCTGTCACGGTCGTCTCCGGAAGCCACGACAACCCTGTCAGCGTCAAACCTTCTCTCTCTCTCTCTTCCTACTACCTGCATCGCCTGGACAGATCATCAACCAGGCTGTATTATTGCAAACCAACCCAGTCTCCCATCATCCATCTATCCACAATTACCCTCAATTACTGCTCGTCTGCTTGTCCCTGAGCCAGACTCCACTGTTCATAATCTAGTCTCGTTAGCGCGTCTGGTTGGGGTGGGTGATACCCTCGCCGGTGACTTCAACCCGCAACTAGCCGCATCGCTCCTGACCTTTCTTTCCCCTCAGGTATGCCTGCCTCTTCATAGAACAGTCACCATCACAACTACTTTGTTCGATCGCGCTATCTTGCTCATATCCGTCTCCTGGTCACTAACCTATCACTAAACGCTAGCCGGAATTCACCTCCGTACTACCTGCCGCAGGGCACTGACGCTATCGATTGCGGTCCCGGCCTTGGCCGCTGGACGGAATGGCACTGCCCACCATGGGGAGCGACTTTCAGCTGTTCTCTCCTCTCCAGTCCTCGGACAGAAGAGACTCACAGGCCGACTCCACGACTTTCGCCCAGTCTACAACGGAAGATTCGAGCCAGGATTGGACGCAGTGGATGAGATGGGACGACAAGGGCTTCGCCGATGGAGCAAAGGACGTCTCCCAATCCCCTTTTGATACTACCTTCACCTCACCCAATGCGTCAATTGGCAACACAGATCTCTTTCAAAAGTCCGACTTTTCTCCTGACATCAACCTGGACTGTACCAATATTCCTTTCGATTCCTTACTCGACCAAAATTACGGTGGCGTGTGCCAATCGAAGATCGGATCCATTGGTACCGACCTCCAGTCGGCGCTTTCCGCTACGTCAGGTTCCCCGTTATCCTCGGAAGGAACTGCTCGCAAACGCAAGTCGGGCAGTGATGATGATGGGTCAACCGTGAGTGGAGTTGTCCCGACCGGTAAGAAGATGCCGGCCAAAAAGCGAGCGCACAACGTCATCGAGAAACGCTATCGAGCCAACCTCAATGAGAAGATTGCCGAGTTGAGGGATAGTGTACCCAGTCTCCGAGCGTCGAAGAATGCATCGGGTAGTCTAATGGATGACGACGACGAAGGGGTCACTCCCGCCAACAAGTTGAACAAGGCCTCTATCCTTTCAAAAGCCACCGAGTACATTCGTCACTTGGAGATCCGGAACAAGCGACTTGAGGATGAGAACATGGCCTTGAAGAACCGACTTCGTCAAGCGGAAAAGGCCGTTGATCAATCACTGACCTCCGCAGCATCCGTCTCCTCACCCAGCAACTACACCGTTTCCACAGAGTCTGGCGCGAGCTCATCCCCCAGTGTGTTCTCGCATGTCGAGGATAGTCCTAGTGACCACTCGCCGACCTCTCTATACCCCCCTGAAGGTTTGCTGAAGGTACCCGATGCCTTCAAACGCATGCGAGAGGAATCCACTGCCAAGGATAACGCGTTTTCTCAATCATACATCCAATACCCTAGCAGCAACAACAATGTCTCCTCCCCATGTGGTGGTCGTACCAGGCGCTCATATTACCCCAACAAGTACATGCTTGGTGCCCTTGCTGGTTTAATGATCGTCGAGGGTATGGGCAGCGAAAAGAAAACGGAGTCAACCGCCAAGGGGCTGCTGGCAATGCCGATGAACCTGTTCGGAAACCTGCAAGCTAGCCTCCAGAGCCCCACCGCAGCATATTGGCTTGTAGTGGCTCGAAACTTTTGGTACTCATGGCATGCACGAGCCATCTCGCATTTTCTTATTCTCGCCACCCTTGTCGTCGGCAGTGCATTCATTGTCTTCGTTTACCTCTTCAACGCTACTCCTGGTGAACAGTCCTCTTCGCTGAAGACTTCGTCACCGTCTGATACATCGTCAAATTTCCGACGTCAGGCCTGGCTGACAAGCATACAGCGAGTCGGGGTCCCGCGCCACCGCTTCTTCCACGAGTGGTACGTCGTGACCTCGCGCTGCTTCGAGTACGTCTTGCGATGTCTCCTGGGTTGGAAGCTGTATTCTTCGATTACCGGGGTTACCGAGGAGGACGAAAAGGGACGAGTTAAGACCTGGGATATTGCTATTGACGCACAACTGGCTGGTGGCGACGCTGAAATCAGCAAGAGTCGTCTAGTCCTTACCATCTTTGCGGCAGGTACCCTGCCTAGGAGTCCGATGAGGATGATGCTCAAAGCTCTCCACTGCCGTATTCTGCTTTGGAGAGTTGGGGACCGCGGCTCTTGGAGCTTCGACTTGTCGAATGATGTCGCTCGTTCATTGGCAAGGTATCAATGGGACCTCGCTCGGACCATGCACAAGGCTATGCCGAAAGATCATCCTGATGCCCTGCCTAGCCACCTAGCCGCGTTGTTGCAACTGGACTGCGATGAAGTCATGATTGACAGCATCGTGCAAAGAGCGGCAAACCTCACTTGGAATCGTCCCACGCAAGAAGGCACTGATGATGACCAGGCTCTACTGGATGTGGTGGAAGAAGACCCTGCCATTCAATCTTCCCTGGATGCCCTCGCAGCTTGGTGGTCTAGCCATCTCTTGCAACGGGCGCTGCTCAGATACTTCGAAGCTAGCTCCGGTGGTCCTGACGCGAAGAAGAGTCGCGATCTATTCAAGGCGAAGATCAAACTGGCTTTGGACGTCGCTCCTCAGCCTTCCGCCGCCCATACTCGAGCGTTGGTGATGAAGGCAGTATTCTTCGAGCAAGACCGCGCTGCGAACATCGGAACTGTCCTCGCCGCGTTGCCGAAGGATAAAGGGAAGAGCAAACAGAACCAAGCATCCAACTTTCTTGACTCATCTCTTCCTGTGTCCGTGCGGGAAGAGATTGCGATCTCGGTTCGCTGTGCAATGATTGCGGCTATATTTACGGCTAGGACTACAGGCGACAATTCTCTACCGGCATCCTTCACTATCCAACGAGCTGTCACATGGTTCAATCAGTTGCCGCTTGACCCGGTGGATCTGACGCTTCTCGGGTTCGCGTCTGTGTACCATCTGCTCCATGTCCTCGCCTCTGACACCGACTATCTGTCGTCCTCGGAGTCCTCTTCGCCATCTTCTCCCACCTCGCGCAGTTCCACCCCGTCGTCTTCGCTTTCTTCTGATGAAGAGGAAAATGACAAGCTACGTGTGTCGCAGAAGCCCGAGATTTTGCCGCAATCCATTCCGAATTTGGGTCGTGTGGCATCCGAACTCATGTACTGGGCGCGGAATGCATACAATCCGGCCTTCTACGGTTTCACTTCTCAGCTTGTTAAGGTCATTGAAACCGAATGCACCTCGCTATGCCATAGTGCTGGGGTCGATGTGACCGACTACTCTTGCATTCAGGAGGAGAAGATCAGGTCGAAACAACTGAAAGACAAAAAGAAGAAAAAGTACCCAAGAAGGTCGTGAGCACTCGTCGATTAGACCAATCAAAATAGAGAAGAAAACAAAGACGGATTTTTCGACTTTTGGCGCTTCTGGTCTCGATGAAAGTGACTGCCGCCTGGAGCCCAGCAGTTCCATAATCTCGTGACAAAATTCCCCACCCGGATACAAACTTTCAGAGATATCACGGTTACGTTCCCATTAATGATATGACTAAGTCGGAATCGTCTTCCTTTCACGTGTATTTTTCCATCTTGCTTTACTTCAAAGGCAATTTATTGTTGTGTGTGACTGGGCCGCGCAATCGCTGATTTGCACCCTACCCCATTTCTTGTTGCCCGGTCAAAGGCGTTACTGGATTGTGACACTGGTCTGTTCAATTATCCTCCCTCAGCTTCCGGAATGGAACAGAAATAGATGTTTGAGACCTTTCATCATCTGTCTGTAATTCTTAATAATGTTTTGCGATAATCGTATCCAATGTGGCCCCGGGGCTGAAATCTTTCCTTAAGTGCATATTTGGATTCCAGTCATCATTCATGTATGCATGCGTATCCATGACTGAAGATGGTGCCTGTCTCAGTTGTGTCGCGGTTCCTGTCGCGGATGTCTCATGTTGTCGGGTTTCTCCTGGGCCATGTCTCAGGCCCGTTACTTACCCCTGGCTATGTCTCATGGTCGAGCAGGATCATTTTTGCTTTCGGCCAAAACTTTCAGCATGTGGAATAGACTTTGGCAGTCCCCCGACCACGCGGCGTGCATCCCCTGGTCCCGTGCCTGATCCAGCCTTGTAAGCACATTAAGCTTGCGGGCATTAAGCTAGCAAACTTTCACTGTCAAGGTTCAGACCAGACAGTGCCGATATGCCAGAGATGCATTTCACGACTGAACTGCGCCGCGTCTTCACCTCATTACGTCGCATGTTGCCTGAAAATGGTCGAGAGGCAGATGTTGGATGTAATTCCTAGCAGGTGACAGTTGACCTGGCTAGAACAAAAAATCTCATGGTATGGTGGAAAATATGGTGGCATTGGAATGGTCGATGGGGGCCTCGACAAGCCTCAGTGATGAGCTAATCAGGTACTTTCGGCGGAAGCCCTGAGTGAGTGAGACAGTCCCAAGCTTGCACCGTTGCAACCGGCCCAGGTCGAGCTTCAATGCCCGATGGTTATCGGTCGGGATGCAACCATTATCCCGGGTTCCCCAGGCATTCAAGCGATCATAGATTCCCGTCCCTCCTTGTCAATCGTGCTCTCCATGGGGATCCAGCCAGTCCATGACGTCAGTTCTATTGACTGCGTCGATATGGGAAGGATGGAATTGAACATGTCTCTGTCAAGCATGGCCAGCCACTCAGCATGCAGATGTGTTTTAGATGCATTCGACAACAGAGTCTCTGTTAGTTGCGCGAGTAACGTATTCCTGGATACTCTACTCGGTGCATTAATTGAGCTGCTCAACTCCTCTCATTTTAGGCTGGGAGCCAACACCACCCAGGCCAGAAGCTTACATCACCACCAAGTCATGTATTTGTAAACCATTTAGAAAGACGGGCGAATGCAACAATCTGCTCTCCACAGGATGATGATTGGAGACTATTCGGGTCTGTGGACGCTGCAGCTACATCCACCTTCTTTCCGTTTCCGGCGATGCCATTCCATTGCACGGCAGACCAACAATTGATTGGCCACACGCTGAAGAAAGCTTAACGGGAGCCAAATCTGAAAGACCCGCTTTTCCTTGGCCATTATACTCGAGATCGAAGCTTGCCATGCTGGCTAGAGGAGCTCTTGTGCCTGTTTCCCACTGAGATAGACAATTTCCAGGCACGCTTCCGCGGACCCTCCCAGCCCCCCACTCTTCTAGGTTGCAATCGTCTGATACATGTGGAAGCTGAGATGTAGTGTCTGGATGCGCCAAAATCCTGAGAGCACGACACACTGGAGATCTGCCGGCCCAATCCAAAATGGCCTCTGAAGCCCCGATCCGGTTACATGACGGCATCGAAGAGATACTCGGGAGTCGCTTCGGGACGCCACGATCGGAACCATATGTATAGTAGCCCGACTTGTCATATATGTAGCTGGAGAATACCCTGTTGGTGTGACTCGGTCTCTTCCATTCCCACCTTCTGGAAACGTGCGCCTCCGTTGACCCGACATAGATATCAACACTGAACCTAGCCCGACACTTTTCGCCTACGCAGATAGCCTCAAGGCAAAGACATCATGGGGGTAGATCATCTACAGCCCGGGGAGGCCCGACAGATAGACTACCATCCACCGATGAATGTAGCGTTGGCCACGCCCATGTTCATTCTCGCTGGTGCATTGTTCGTTTTGTTTGTTGGCCGTACGCTAATACGACTTTACCATCGCCGGCGTTTACGCGAAATTCTACGAACCGATAAACAGGGTCGATTTAAACGGAGGAGCACCATCTCGACCAGTCTATACAAGCATGTATTCCATGCGCCACTTCTATCCGTACGCCATAGTCGCTACTTGAAACTCGGCAACAACATCCACATGGGCATCCTTCCGCTGCGGTTTGAAGCAGCTCTGCTAGCCGTCTACATAGCAATCAACATTGTCTTCTTCTTTGTCATGGTTGACTGGTGGAAAGACTGGGACGAAGTGATCTTCGAGTTTCAATATTCGGCAGGTAGTATGGCGGTGCTGAACCTGCCCGGGCTGGTTTTGGCAGCAGGCCGCAATAACCCTTTGGTACCTCTTCTGGGCATCAAGTTCGATTGTTTCAATCTCATGCACCGTTGGGTTGGACGGACCATCATTTTCTCGGCGCTTGTCCATATGATTGCTGCTGTTAGGATGAAAGTGTTCGAAGGTAAGTATGGTTGTGCGATTGGGCGAAGTGGAAAGCTGACGGTCGACAGAGGGCGGCTTGGCCGCGGCCACACTTCTCATCTGGAATACTAAGTTCTTCATCTGCGGCTTGGTTGTATGTTTTATCGCTGCAATAGGCTGAGGCCGATCGCTGATAAATCCGATGAATGCAGGCCATCTTTGCGTTCACAACGATTCTATTCCAGTCCTTGTCGCCAGTCAGACATGCATTCTATGAAGCATTCCTTCACTCCCATATCGCTTTGGCCATTATGGCATTCGTGGGATTATGGTATCACCTGGAAGGCATGTCGCATCAATATGCCATGCTGGTTACAGTGGTCCTCTGGGGCTTCGATGTAAGCATTCTGTCCCTTCAGAGGGATGAGAGACAGTCCATTCCACGTGTCAAATTTCATCGAGTATGGCTAATAGTATGCAGAGAGCAACCCGACTGGCATGTGTTATCTGGCGCAATATTGGCACACGATGCTCCAAGGCTACCGTGGAGATGCTCCCTGGCGATGTGGCGCGCGTGAATGTTACCGTGGCACGGCCATGGAGGTTCAAAGCTGGCCAATATGCGTACCTGTATATGCCATCAGTGGGTTTGTGGACTTCCCATCCATTCTCGGTAGCCTGGACATCGAAAGACGGAACAAGTGTGATTGATAAGGATGCCACCAACTCCTCCAACGACTCCCTCGATCGTGCAGTAGGAGGGTCCCAGGAGACGACAGTATCTTTCCTGGTCAAAGGACGCGATGGACTCACTAGTAAGCTCGTACGAAAGGCGGGCAACTCGCCCGAGCGGACATTCAATGCGATCACCCTTGCAGAAGGGCCATACGGTAAGCCTTCCCATGCATAGCTCAGACAGTATCTGACAAGAACAGGGGGCTTGGAGTCACTTGACTCATATGGATCGGTGCTTCTGGTCGCGGGCGGCATTGGTATCACGCACCCAATCGCCTACCTCCTCGAGATCGTGAACGGGTTCGCATCCCGGTCAACTGCTGTCCGACGAGTGACCCTCGTCTGGGTCGTCCGCAGCTTAGGTGAGTCGACCCGAAGGACTTTGTTCAAGCAGCCATAACTTACCCCTTGTTAGACCACTTGTCCTGGATTCAGCCCTGGATGGTATCCCTCTTTAGCCACCCAGCCCTGCAAGGGCCGAACGTGCCAAAACAGGAATCATACTTTGAATTCCCCGAGCTCGCCCTGTCCATCCAGATCTACCTCAGCACTCGCGACAGCAGCCCCGAAGATTTCTCCCCGGAGTCACCATGGGCCATTTCCGCCCCAACAGGAGTGGCGATAAGTATCAACACCGGCCGGCCATCCTTCCGGGACACTCTGGATGTCGAGATGGCGCACCAGGTCGGCGCAATGGCTGTGAGTGTTTGCGGGCCTGGCGAGATGGGTGACGATGTGCGTCAGGTAGTGAGGGCGAAGCAAGGGAACAAGAAGGTGGACTTTTACGAGGAGACATTTTCATGGTAGTTAACTTACTGACTTTTGTGTTTGCTTACCCTTCACCAAGTCTGATACTTCCATATTCCGGTTTCTTTCTAACTACTGTACCCGAGACTGATACACACATAATATATCCCAATCCAATATTAACCACTAATACCACCATCCCCATCCTACAAACCCTAACCCCATCACATCACAACTTACTCCCCCTAATCAAATGCGCATTAACCGGCGTCAACGCCCTCCCCCTAACCAAAAACCCCTCAATATTCTCCATCGCCAACCTCTCAAACCCAACATGCGTATCCACCGTCCCCCCGGCATTATGACTCATCATCATAACCCTCGAATTGCCCGCCAACCTGGGATGCACAAACGGTTCATTCGCATGAACATCCATGCCCACACCACTCAACCTCCCACTCTCAACCGCCTCCACCAACGCCTCCTCATCCACAAGCCCCCCCCTAGCCACATTTACAAACCGACTCCCCCGCTTCATCTTCCCAAACATCTCCCGATCCATCAACACCCTCCCCGCAAACGGCGTCGCCACAACCACGCAATCCACCCGTCCCAACATCTCCTCTAGACTCTTCACGTACTCTGCCCCGACTTCTTCCTCAACCCGCTGCTCCTTCCGGATAATATCATGGTAGAGAATCTTCATCCCAAACGCAGCGTGCACCTTCCTTGCAATCGTATACCCGATCTGCCCGAGCCCGATGATCCCCAGGACTTGCGTGCTGGGGTTCCGTGCCGTTAGGGGTGAGTTCGTATGTGCATCGAGGAATCGTGTCGAGTTGATGCTGTGCGCTGCGGAATGGGACCATCGCAGGTTCCGGAATACGCTCAGGATGAGGAGGAGGGCCATGTCGGCGACGGATTCGGAGGATGCGGCGGCGCCGTTGCAGTAGAGGATTCCTGTATCATTATCGAATTTGTATTAGTATATCTACTTATACCCGCTGAGGAGATAAGATGGGAAGGGGATAAGGGTATGGGGGAAGGATGGGCATACCATATCTAGCAAAAACATCTACATCCACCCAATCGTAGCCTGCACCCGCCGAAGCAACGATCTTCACCGACGAGGGCAGCAACGAGATCAGTTCCTCGTCCCAGCGACCCATTTCGCCGCCGGTGTTCCAGAAGGGGCGGAAGATGGCGTCGAAGTCGCCCCAGCGGCGCTCTTTTAGGGCTTGTTTGAAGGCATCGCGGGCGCGTTCTTCGGTGCTGGGGCGGATGATTTCGAATTGGGAGGCGAAGCGGGCGTAGATGTCGTGGTTGTATTTGATGGGGTCGCCGATGTGAAGGACTCTGGGTTTGGACATGGTGAAATGTATGGAGTATGAGGTGGGTATGTGGAGAGAGAAAAAAGGGATTGGAAGGCGAATTGGGGAATATAGGTGAGTTCGAAGTGGTTTATTCAGGGCTACTTCTATACTGGCGGTATGTATATACTGGATCTGGATACTTCCCAAAATGGAAACTCAATATCCGTCAATTGCCGTCGGGGCAAAGCCCGATGCAGAAATCCGAGAATTGAATACCCGACTATTCTATTCCTGCAGTGCAACCACCCCCCCGCATACTCAAAGCCTACTCCGTACAGCTCACCCGATCATCGTCGGTATTCGCTCTTCCCCACTGCCAACGTTACCACCGATGCAAGACTCGCACCACCCAAAATGTCAAACATGGCCAGGTCCGCCCGCAGCTCGCGCGCAAACCAATTCCGCAGCTCCACCCCCGCCAGCGAGTCCACTCCGTATTGGTGAATGGGCTTGTCCGTGTCGATCTCGTCCACTGGCGTCGACATCATAATGGAGAGCTTCTCCCGTGTTGCGCGCATGGCGATCGCCTTGGCCTCCTCTGTCGATGACGCCCCCGCAAACAGGGCTGCCAGGTTGGAGGAGTCTTCGGAGTTTCCTCTACTCTCTGTGCTGCCGTCGGTCAGTGATAAATGTCGGAAGAGTGGGCGGTCTAGCCATTCGGCTTTGTTCGTTTTCAGTTTCTGTCTGCTGGGTGTGATGCCCACGACCACTTGGCTTTCCTGCATGGGGATCGGGCCTTGAGTGGGGTCGCAGTACGTGTCTAGTAGGGCGTGTAGATGGGATTCTTGTATTTCGTTAAGGACCGTCTTAGAGAGGAATAGCTCTCGACTCTCGGGGTTCTCTTTGAGGTATCCTGCTGTTAGGAAGAGTCCTAGGTCGAGTGAGACCGCCTTTTCGCCGATTCCGACGCGATATCTCGCTAGTCCGTCCTCGAACGTGTTGCCTGCGGCGTAGCCAGAGTCACTGACTACTCCCATGATACCCGAGACGGAGGACATGAGAACAAAAAAGTCCATGCCTCGTGGGAGGAGCTCGTGGAGGTACCATGATCCCTGGACTTTGGGGGCTGTGGTCTCCTTCCAGGATTGGTAGGGTAGGCTTTCGAAGTTATGAGCCTATACATTGCAGAGAGTTAGTTGTGGTGCGTTGTTTGGGGCAACTTCTTTTGCTGGGGGAGCTTACGCGAACGACCATTGATGCCTGCACACAGCCCTTAATCGGAGGCATCAGCTGGCTGCAGACCTCGAGAACTGTCTTGAGTAGTTCTCTGTTTGTGATATCACATGCAGGAGTAATGACTCGTACGCCTCGCGCGTGCAGCTCTTCAATCAAGCTCCTGGCATGCAGGCTTGCCGGGCCAGAGCGCGAAAGCAGTATCAAATTGCGTGCTCCCCGCTCAACAAGCCAACGAGAAATGCTTCGACCAAGGCCGCCCAGGCCACCAGCAATAACATATGTGGCATCTGGCTTGAATGTGTATGTAGGCTTCGTGTCCAGAACAGTCTGTTTGGTTTAGCATATATTGTTTCTACCTTAATCGCATGACTTACCATCACTTTGTCCGTGTCCCTCATTTCCAACACAGTCTTGCCCGAGTTCTTTCCAGTCTGCATCTGCCTGAAGGCCTGTTCAATATCTGCAATACCTCGGACCTGCAGAGGATGAATAAGGCCTAGTTTGCCTTCTTCGAGTAGGGAGAATACTGTCTCCAAAGCTGCTCTGATTATATGCGGCCTGTCGATCGACATCCCAGCAAGGTCAGTAGCCGTGAAGCTCACGTTTCGCTCAAATTGGTGCATTGGCAGTTTGGAGTTCGACAGGATATCGTTCTTGCCGATCTCCACAAACCGACCGTACGGTGCAATGCATTCCCACGAGGCAATAAGCCCGTCACCTGAAAGCGAATTCAAAACAACATCTACACCTCTGTCGGCAGTCAACCGACGGATACCCTTCGCGAATAGTGTGTTCCGGCTAGAGAAAATATGCTCCGTTGGGATATTATACCGGTCCATCAGAAGCTGCCGCTTCTCTTCAGTCGAAACTGTTGCAAAGACAGTTGCTCCTAGGTATTGGGCAACCAGTATAGCAGCCTGTCCTGTACCGCCTGCCCCAGAGTGAATCAGTATGGATTCTCCTGCTTGAAGCGCTGCTATCTTGGTAAGACTTATCCACGCCGTTGCATAAGCTACAGGGATAGCAGCAGCCGTCGTGAACGGCATCTTCTCGTCCTTGATCCCAACTATGGGCATGTCCTCTCGTAAAATAACATGATTAGCATAGCGGCAGGCATGGAAGGCGACAACTCTATCGCCGGGCCGGAACTTCTGGCATTGATCTCCAACCTGGACAACTTCACCAGCAAATTCTGCCCCGAGGGTATCGCTCTCCAACCTTCCCAGTGCAACAAGCACGTCGCGGAAATTCAAACCAGCGGCTTTGACCTTGATTCGTATGTCCTTTGGGCCAAGTGGCTTTTCCAGGGACCTGTCCTCGATGAAATGCAGCGTGTTCAGGAGACCAGGTGATCCTATCTTCAGTCTCAACGATGGCCCTGAACCATACGGTAGCAGCTCCTCGTGCTGTGGAAGAGCCTTTCTGGCTACCTCTTGGGACAGTGACCTAGCATCTACTAGGCGACTGATGTGAAGTATTCCATCTATTTCCGTGTATTCCGTGTCTGCACCCCTTTCAACATCACCAATGACACACAAGACTAGCTTGCAAATCTGCGCTGCTTTGTGCTCCCTTGAGGAGTGACGCTCCAGACTCAGGTTTGTCAGTCGAGCCCGGTACATCTCCCCACTAAGAGCCCTAAACAGCCCGTCGAGTAGTCGGTACTTGGGATGAGGCTGCCGCCCTCCGCCCTCATCAACCCAGATGAGGCTCTTGGTGGAAGCTACCAGCGCCTGCAAGCTTCCATAATCCGAGCTATTCATGTCATATACAAAAGGGGTTGTCGCTTCCAGAAGGCTGATGTCTAACAAGTTCGCCGATAGCTTTCGCTGTGCGATGTCAGTCATGGATGTTAGGGTGATCTTTGAAATACTAAGCTGCTGGAGCCGATCAGATATTGCCGCAGCCAGATCAGCCTGTGTCTGGTCTTCCGGATTGATGATGATGTTCACTGCCGTGATATCGGTAGGGAGTGGAGCTACGGCTGTTGACACAATCATGCTTCCTTCACGGCAAACATCGGCCTCGTAATCATCGACTACAACATCGCATCCTGAGAAGCCTGTCTCCTTTAGGAGCTCTCCCCACTTCTCGGAACTGATGCAGGGGCCTGTCTGGCGGTATGTTTCCGTACCTACTATGGTCAGTGGGGATCAGGACGCGAGCAAAGAATGACGTACTTCTCCACCATCCATCAAGCAAACCAAAGATAAGATTGAGCCTGAGCGGGTGAAGGTGAGTGATTTCGAACAGTAGAAGCTTTCCACCCCTAGACCCATATCAGTAGGTATTCCTTTCTTAGGTAAAGACAAATTCACGCACTTCTTCAATAGTTTCCGCACATTATTCAAGCTAACAACCAAATCCTTCGTGGCATGTATTACCTAGGAACATTAGCGAGAACCCATACCTGTCCGCACTCTATCTTACCATGAATGCTACGACCATATCATAAGTGCCACACTCAAACCCCTGTATCTCAGGATCCTGTTCTATATCAAGAACTTTGAATCGCATACGCTGGCCTTCTGCTGCAAACATTTCCTGTGCTCCCGGGAAAAAGGAGCTCGAAATATCAGTAAAGTCCCACTGACCGTAACGACGCAGATTTGGGTCCGCTGGAGAGTCCATGCTCAACGCCCTGATGCAGAAGTCAGTCATGGCTCCTGTGCCAGCTCCCACTTCTAGGATTTTCATCCGTGGGTTTTTGTGTCCCAGTGCGCCGATGACCCTATCCAGCCGTGATTTTATTGAGTCGGCGCAAAGCTATATATGTTAACGTGTTAATAATACCAGACCATGTCCATTTAGTTTCAGACTTGCTTACCATTTCGCGATACACATCCGCGAGCAGGTTGTTGCCGAACAGATGGGAAAGCGGATCGTTCACGAAACCAGCCAGATTTCGGCATAAGTTACTCGTTAACTGACCCCTTTTACTGCCACTCTCAATTCGTTTATGTAGCTTGCTGACATAGTCATCATCATGCATGCGATCTAACCATTGTTTGGAGCTGATTTCGGATAAACCCTGATCGAGTGTTCTTTTGACTTCGAGAGCCCAGTCGATGTATTTGTTTAAGTGAGGTGGCATGTTGTCCCTTTCCTCTTCGCGGAACGAGGCTGCATACCTGCTCACGCAGGTCGCTGCAAGAAAGTCAAGCTCAGTGTAGTACTCCACTGGCTCTTTGACCTGAGATTCGTGGACCCCATAAAGGCTCTGGGCCTCTTCACTTGTCAAGAGGTCAATGTCAGGTTTATGTGCTATGTAGTGGCATAGGTTGTCCGTCATGAATTGGTCCGAGACAGGGGTCGTCCCTCCGCCGGCAATGGCCGTCACCTTTAAGCCTTCAAGATTCAGTAGTGCTTTAGAGACTTCCCCATCTACTGCTGTCATTGAGTAACTTTTATATCCTACAACAGATTGACTGAAAGTAGCACAAACCCTGACAGCATCTGCGAATGGATGGCTGAGACCACCTGAGTTGGTCAACCAGAGCTGGTCAATCCGCACAGGTACAGTCACATTGGTCGCACTCTGGCCCATGGTTGATTCCAGTCCGGCTGCCATCTGAATGATGGCGTCCAGTGTTGTAGGATGTATAGTATGAGTCGGGTAAACGCCGGTAGGCTGGAATGTCCGGATGTCTGTGACGAGCGCCTTGCAGTCCGACTCACTGTAACTGAGGCTTTGAATCGCGGCAAATTCAGGCCCGTACTGATATCCACAGCTGTTGAGATGCTTATAGAAAGACTTTGCATCAATGGTCGAAGTACATGAGCGTACCGCACTGTTGTAGGTCTCAAGAAGATGACATTCCCATACTCTTTCTTCCCTAACGTCAGCTTCAAAGCTTGTGTTTCGGCTCTCATACAGAGCTTGGATAGACCCTGTGCTGTTTTCCACCCAGTTCCCATTGTCGTATGCATATATGCGCCATTCAAACCATCCGGTGGCGTCAGACCTCCCCTCTTTCGTGCGTTTGAGGTGAACATTGACTTCGATTCCTTCTGCGTGCGTAGGGATCTGCAGGGCAGTAGAGAATACGGCATCCCGTATATTGAAGCCAGTAAGGAGTCGGTCCGGATCAGCCATTTGCTTGATGGCTTCGATTGCCATGACCAGCATACCAGCACCTGGATATAGAATAGTGCTATTGATCTTATGATCCTGCACCCAGGGGATATCCGAGACGCGGATGATGTTCCTCCAGGTGGCCTCCATTGGGTTTCCATTAGGCTCTGGGGCACCGAGAAGCTCTAGGTAGCCATATTGACGTAATCTGTATCCCTCGCTCAACCGGCTTTCATGCCAGTAAGATGTAGAGTGATTGAAGGGATAGTCAGGCAGATCAACTAGCACACGCGGTCTTCGTCGAGCCTTCGCATCGCCATCACCATTGACCGATGTCAATTTGATCGGAAATCCACTGCAGTGGAGGCGACCAGCAGCTTCCATGGCGCATTCCAGAGCAGAACGGTTGCGTACCAGGAAAGGAACGTATGAAACCTTGTCGCTCTTTCTTAATACACTGACAATATCTCGACACGGCCCCTGCAGTGCACAATGTGGGCCAATTTCTAGGAGATGACCAATCCTGACAGAATGGCGGTGACTTCCATCGATCTTCTTGTATGTCTTGCCAGATTGGGAGCATAGATAGCTTACTGCCTCGTTGAACAACACTGGCGAGACCATGTTGTGGACCCAGTACTCCGGCTCCACTAGCCGCTCACTGGAAGTCAATGTCCCAGTGACGGAGGACACCATGAATGGCCCCCTTTTCTTCCTTTTGCATGGTGACTCCAAATCTCCGAGAGCAGTGAAATATCTGTCAGCTATCTCACACATCTGGAAGGAGTGGTAAGCAACATTAACTGCCAGCTTGCGGGAAAATATGCCGTCCCGACTTAGTAGGTCATGCAGTGCGTCGATCTGCTCCAGCTTCCCGGATATTGTGACACTCTGAGGACTATTTACGCAAGCGACAACGACTTCCAACCTCTCGAACTGGGGCTCAAGTTTGCCTAAGTATTTCTGGGCATTTTCCCTAGACAGACCTACAGCAAGCATAGCTCCTTTCATGCTGCTAGATCTTCCTAATTCTCCTGCTAGGGAACCTCTGAAGTATGCGATCTTTAGCGCAGACCACTTCGTTAACGCCCCGGAAGAGTATCTGCAGTTGCAAGAAGGCTTAGTAGGATGTAATGAGCGTTAAAGCACTAGGGAGGACTTACGCCGCGGCAATCTCACCAGAGGAATGGCCAACCACTGCAGCAGGCGAAATACCCCAGCTTTCAAGAAGATCTACCAGTGCAATTTGTAGTGCCGTGCAAAGTGGCTGGCCATAAGATGGGTCATTCACATTCGAATCCAGCCCTGGTTTCTGTAGTTCCTCTATCATATAAAAGTCAGAGAGATGCAAGATATATCGTCAGTCTACTCACCCAAAATATCCCAAGAACATCCAAGATCTTTGAGATACGCGCCCAATTCGGTAAGGGTCCTTGAGAAAACTTCATAATGACCTATAAGCTCCCGACCCATTGCGTACCATTGAGCGCCTTGCTGTTCAATGTCAGCATGCCATAGAGTCATTTTCTTGAGGATCCTTACGCCAGTGAAGACAAATGCAAGGTGTGGCGAATCAACGCTTTGGGTAGCGGGGGAAAACTGGTTGGTCAGATCGTGTAGAAGTACCCCTGGTTTAGCAACAACGAACGACCTCCAGGCCCAGTGGCTTCGCCTGCCACATAAGGTATGTGCTAAATCCCCCAGGTACTCTTCTGGCTCCTCAACTGATAAACCTGCGAGATACGTGCTCCAGCTCTCTGCAAGACGTTTTATGCCTGCTTGGTCTGCGGCTGACCAGACGAGCAGCTTCGGAACTGTTTTGCAGGAAGTTTTGGGGTCGTTAAACTTGTCTACACAATTAGTACTGTGGTGACTATTCAATTGTCGTATACCATTGATCTGCCCCAGTGCAGGCACTATTACAGTCTGGTAGCCAACACTCTCGGAGCCACTCAGTCGCAGGGAATTGTAAGCATCGTCAAGCACAATATGGCTATTGGCACCACCAAAGCCGAATGAGCTCACAGATGCTCGTCGTAGTCCAGTAGTAGGCCAGACAATGGCGCTTTTTACTATCTACCCTGGCCATTAGCATCAAAGCCATTATTAATGTTGGTACCCTTACGTTCAGCCTCAGATAATCTTCATCAATCTGGGGGTTTGTGTTCTGCAGATTGCTGCTATTCGGTGGAATAACACCCTTCTCTAACACAAGGACTGCTTTTATAAAGCCAGCAATTCCGCTGGCCCCTTCCAAATGGCCGATGTTGGATTTCACAGAACCACTATAATCCAATTAGCCACCTTCATGTTGTTCTCAGCTCTGGTACATACACATATAGGGGCGTTTCCTCTGACCGATATGAGCGAAATGCCGTACCAATAGCTCGAGCCTCGATCGGGTCTCCGATGGGTGTTCCTGGCAGAAGTTAAACAGCTGGTTTGCTTCTACGATGGGTGGGGTGTGTTCTTACCCGTTCCATGTGCTTCAAAATATCTAGTGACCCCCATGTCCAGACCAGCCTTTTGATAGGTATCCCGGATCAAACGAACCTGCGCTTCCTTGCTCGGCTGCAGAATTCCAGGCGTCTTCCCATCCTGATTCGAGCTGGACGATCGAATGACAGCCCTCACGGTGTCTCCATCGGCTATAGCGTCATCAAGCCGCTTGATGACCACAGCACCGACACCTTCTCCTCTGGCATATCCATTGGCTCTCTTATCGAAGCTATAAGAGTGGCTATCTCTCGATAACAGCCCAAGATTATCTAGGCCAATGGTCATCTCTGGAGCCAGGATTATATTACAGCCAATAGCGACGCCCTAGTGATCCCGGATTAGAAATTCTATACTAGACCAATAATCAAGAGGGAAAGGGATTGAAATACCATTGCAGCATCTCCGCCCCATATAGATTGACAGGCCAGATCCACCGCCATCAGACTGCTTGAGCAGGCGGTATCAACAGTCGCGCTAGGACCTAGGAAGTCGTAGAACCAGCTGATGCGATTCGCAATCATATTCCGACCAGTTCCTGCCGTGGCATTCTTAGGCACATTGAGCGGATCCTTAATCTGCAGCATATGGTAATCGCTACAAAAAGAGCCCGCGAAGACGCTGGTCTTGGAGCCTGCAACCTGCTCGATCGGAAGCCCGGCATTCTCTAGCGCACGGTAAACTGTCTCTAACGCAAGGCGCTGTTGAGGATCCATAGCCTTCGCATCGGCATCAGTGATCCCAAAGAAGGGGGCGTCAAAAAAACCAAGGTCCTCCTTCATGAAGTGTGCACCTCGGCATGTGACGCTGTGAAGTCGGCCTCGTTCAGCATCGTGATGGGCATCGATATTCATTCTATTACTGGGAAACTCCGTAGAGACACATCGACCTTCAACCAACATTTTCCAAAACGCTTCCGGGGATGTCGCATCTTCTGGGAATTTCAGCGACATCCCAACGACGGCTAGAGGAGTGAGGAGGTTCCCTTCGGCGGCATTGTGGGCCTTGTTTCCGGAAAAGGTCACCATGATCAAGATATACTAAAGTCGTTTAGATGGACAACAGCCGACAGCGCATGTCTAATGCAATAGGGTATGACTAGGTTTGAGCAACGGAGTGCCTGGTAAGGTAGGCTTTTAAGAGGAAATTATTTAGTAAGCTCTAGATCCTTAAGCTCGGGGTTTACCTACTCAAATGGCCATTTCCCGATTGATATCACAGATCGCCGGGGTGAGCAAGGACAGAAGATGGCTAATGACTATTTAGCTCTCAAGGCGAAGTTATTAGCCCCGCCATCGATGCTCTTGGCCGGAAGCCTGATTGTCAGTGTGCCCGTGAGGTCTGACAAATGGCCGTGCATTCCTGCATAGCCTGAAGACTATTCATCAAAAGCAATATGTTGGTGGAACATTATTGGAACTGGTCAAGTCCTAAATTATGATAGGATTACTAGGTTCATGCAGCTAAGTGTTAGTCTGCAATCTTGCTCACAGAGGAATGTGTGTAACCCTCCGTAGAATGCCAGACACCCAAACCCGCGGGGATAAATGGATGTGCCAGTCCAGTTGCTGAAGGTAAGGACCCTCAACAATAATTTACATTTTCTTAGACCATCCAGAATGCGCATTCTCTGGTAATGTTGCTGTGGAACTTGCTGTCAACATTAGTTCTTTGATGCTGACCTCTCGATAGTCTACATGGGGCGGGTACCAATTCTCGAGTGAGTACTGGCCCTAGATAGCGATATCATTTTCATGCGATCTTTTGGACTAACCGATACTCTTCTTCATCAAAGATATTCGAGATCCAGACGGCTGCCATTCGGTATGAACTGGGCGATAATCACATCTATGATTTTGTTGAAGGAACCGTTCCTTCCAAGATGCAGCCAGGTACCGTAGCCGGAGAACAGACCCCTCGCGAACTAGTCGGCTAAATGCAGGAGGTACAGGTATTGATGTGGTGGCTTGGAAGGATGAACCAGTGTATGCCTACTTCGATGAGCACAACCCCCAAACTGGGTTTGCGGCTTATCACTATTTGGAAGAGTACCTTCTTGAAGAGGGGCCCTATGACGGGGTCATCGCATTCAGCCAAGCAGGCACGATGATCCTCACGTACCTGATTCATCTTGCCAAGCAGGATCCTCGGGCTGAGATGCCATTCAAGTTTGCAATTATCCTTTCGATCACCCATCCCCCTCTTGATTACGAAGCTCTTCAGAAAGGTCGTGTGATGACTGTTGATCTTGAAGCTACCAAAGGCATTATTCCAATTCCAACAGCCCACATTTGGGGCTCACTAGACGAGCCAGCCAGCCGGGTAGCCACGTCAAATAGTGTCTGCAAGGCTGAGGTGAGATGGGTGTATGTTCACGGACGAGGGCACGAAGTTCCCGGCGGAGGGTCAATGGAAGATGTGACCCAAGCTGTCAATATTATTCGCAGGGCAGTTGAGACGGCATCCACTTATTGATGCACCCCAAGGGGGCAGCGCTATGTTGATCTCCACACTATATAGTTAATCGATGGGGACGGGAATGTAGGAGTTCATAACATTTGACAAAGCAACCCTTCATGGTTCTTCGCGTTTGTTCCACACACCACTCAACTACCTTTTAGTTTCTTGATTAGCCACATACCCCGTAGTTCCGCCGGCTGGGGAGCAGCCAAGTATTGCGTATTGCATTGGTGGCTGAACTCGATCAACATAGCTACGAAGATGTTCTTTTCCGTATGAAATTCCCAGAAAAGAAAGCCAGTCCTGCGGATCTCCTCTAGCCCTTCATCGACGAGGTTCGAAGATTAATTGAATTGGGGCCGAAGGTTACAAACGCATCTGACGATAAGTCACACATCCACTATTGATCGCATCAAGACAGATCAGTTTTGGCGTCTCTCTAGTCGATTGAGTGGGGCTCACTTCACTCCGAACTCCGAACCATGGGCAGTTTTGAGTTGCATGGCTCGAGAACCGAGTTGATAGATCTACCAGCAGTGACCCCAAAGCCATTATTGTCAAGGCCCGAAGCTACTCACAAAAACAATCTCAACCATTCGGTAGTTGAGCCTCAGAGTCAGATATCCCGACCGGGATATTTGCACGGGCTTCGACTATGGATTGTAGGGGCCAGGTAAGCGAACGCAATCATTTCTCCGACCAGGATTGGTAGAATGCATCCTAATGCAGATTATCGCGCGATAACTAGTGTCGGGCTGGGTCTCTTCTTAGCCACCGCTGAGATTACAGTCATCAGCACATCGCTTGTCACCATCAGCGAACACCTTGAAGGAGGCGATCAAAGCAGTTGGGTCATCACATCATACCTTCTAACCTACACCGGATTCCTCGCGCCTTGGTCTAAATGTGCGCTTGCTTTTGGTCTCAAGCCAACCTTGTTGAGCAGTCTGCTCCTATTCATTGCTTTTTCCGGGGGCTGTGGTGCCGCCCAAACCATCGACCAACTGTAAGCCGGCTTCGGGGATCCTGATTTGAGGGCATCGAACCTTGTTGCTGACAAAACGAAAGGATTATCTGCCGCACTTTTCAAGGGATCGGTGGCTCCGGACTTTTCGCGCTTGGACTACATACCCTACTGCGCATTGTGCCTCCGAACAGATTTGAGGTTGCCAATGCCGTGGGGTCCTGCGTGCTGACATTCGCCCTTATCTTAGGATCGCTGATCGGAGGTGGCATTAGCAGCTCCAGCTCGTGGCGCTGGGTTTTTCTCTTCAAGTAAGATCATAGCAGACTAGACTCCTTCCTGTTGTGTCGCTCTATTCCTAATCCTTGTCTCTAGCGTGCCTGCGGGAGGATGGGCGTGGATTATGCTCTGCCTGTTCTTTCCGAAGAACTTTCCTCGAAGATTAACAAGTCGTACTGCGCAGAGCAACTTGCATCAATATCTAACCCAGGCGGACCTGTTAGGATATCTGCTCCTTCTGGGATTTTCCCTGCTGCTAGTGGCCGCCTTGGAGGAAGCCAACGTTCGCTATGCCTGGTCATCGGGGATCATTATCGGGTGTTTAACCGGTTCGGGTGTCCTTCTGGCGGCCTTTCTGGCGTGGGAGTGGATCCTCAGTAGCCGGAAGCACGTGCGCATAGAGCCAATGCTCCCATGGCGGTTGTTCAAAAGCAGGGTGGTGTTGGGAATCATCATGTTAGTGGATACTTGCCCTCTCCGCCCCATAATGGTCATCTAGTAGTACGTAGTTCGCTAAACATGGACATGGGAGCTCTGACGGTCGCGCAGTGGCTTCTTCTCAACCGGGCCTGCAATCACTATACTATACATCGAGTTGCCCCAGAGATTTCAAACGGTCAATAACTTCACCCCCATCGAGGCGGGTCTCCGAGTTCTTGCCTTTGGGGTGGGATCCCCTGCGGGGGCATTTTGCTGCAGCGTCCTCGCCGGTCGCTTGAGAACCCCGTTTGTGCATCTGACGCTAGCTGGGTCCGTGCTACAGATAGTGGGGGCCTTTCTGCTGTCTTCCGTGCCTCCCACTGTGAACGCCTGGCCGGGCGAGTATGGATACATGGTTTTGACTGGTCTGGGCACCGGGATATCCATCGCGGCCCTGTATATGGCGGTTCCCTTGGTGGTCAGACATTGTGAACAAGGTCAGTCCGATACAATAAGGGGATCCAGTTCCAATGCTTCACTTTTTCGACCAACTCCAACTGACATCCTTTTAGCCATTGTAATGGGCTTGACCCTCCAGGCACGCATGTTGGGTGCCTCATTAGGCATCGCTACTGTGAATAGCATTTTGACCAATTACGTCAAGGGGCATCTCGCGCCCGCTGAGGCTGCTGCAGACCCGAATCACCTCACGGGATTGCCGATGAGTGTCCAGGAAGCGATCCGGACCGCGTATGCACATGGCTATAATCGTCAGATGTACGCAGTGGGGGCTTGCGGCGTGGTCCAACTGTTCGGGGTTGCACTGATGTGGAAGAAAGACCAAGTCCGCTTCGATCCTCAAGCGAAGACAACTTGGGTGTATGATCACGAGACCGATCAGAACTCTGGAAACTTGAACGGCTCGGTAAGTTAGGTGTTAGTAGTAAAGAAATGGGAATTTCCAAAGAAAGAAAAAAAACAAATAAACAAAAGGATGCAGTATACATGAGATAATTTAATTGCTAGACTGAGTAGTTCATTACTGAAGATTATTTCGCATGCGCCTGTTGCTGTTCGAACATCTATACTCACCATACATTGGTACATTGGCCCACATGTTGCCGAACGCAAGATAATGTATTCAGATAAATTAGGAAAAAATCTATAGCACTTTATATGGAAAAGTGATCATCGAGAGGGAATCGTCGACAGTTGGCGCAGGTTGTTTACTCATCAATCACCGCGGCCTCACGCAGTGCCCATCTCACCAGCTCGGCCATACCGGTAGTCACCTCGTTCGTACGAGGGACTTCGTGTCCTCCGCCATGATTATACATCCTCCTCTTGGTTGCATTACACGCTTGGGATAACTGAATGCCAGCTGACCATCGCGGATCCTTATCACCGTATATATGCACCGTCGGGATGTCGATCTGGACATTTGAAGGCGCAATTTCCTTCCGGATATCCGCTTCAGACGCACTAATCCCCTTCTCCCCCTGCCAACGCATCGAGCCCTGCGACAAGATCGCCGAGGAGTCCGCCTGCGCTGCCAGTGCCTTCCGAGTCACAATGTCCTTGTCCCAGACCTCGGGGGCAATCTTATACCCCACCTTTTCCAACACGCGTAGTGGCACTCCCGCACAGATAAAGATGGCAGCTTTGAAGGGCAAGGGCTGATTTGGCTCTTCGAGCAAATGAAGAAGGGCGGTGGATGATCCGACAGCGCATCCCTGCGAAAACATCATGAGGGCATCGTACGGGCCATTGGTTCTTAGGTAGTTCACGAGCCAGTCGCGACTGTGGAAGACGGCTTCGATATTGTCTTGCTCCCAGAAGGAGTAGTAAGGGGGTGGGTAGAAGAGGTCGATCCCTGGAGCTGGATCGGAGGAGTAAAACCCATCGACAAATTCAAAGTCGATTTGTAGGTCAGATAATCGAGCGCGCAGCGCAGCTAAGGAGAACGAGCCAAGTTAGCTGAGAGGTGACTAAACTGAGGAGTGGTCGTAGAACCAACACGTTTGAGACTTGAAGATGGCACCACTGGTGCCTTTGCCGTGGAGGCAGAGTATCCGGGGCATGATTGCAGGATTTCTTAGAGGCAATACTTGGAGGAGGAGATGTGAGAAGATGAACTCCAAGGAGGAATAACATGCAGCATTGGTAGGAAGACCGCCCCCACTACAGGTGCAGATGCCAGCATAGCAAGTCCCAGTGGGCACCGCGGGCTTTTAAAACAAGGCATGCTGATGCTAAATGCCACCCCTGGTATCGTCGGACCCGGAGTATCTATCTCTGGGAGGTCGGGTTATATGATGTCGGCATCCAAACCGTGTGGGATACAATACATACTATAATCATGAATACAGTCAGTGGCCCCAGAGAAGTGATGATCCCAGGTCCACTGCGGGGGCAATACCAGAGAAGTTACTTTGGACTCTCGTGGCCTGCAATTCGGGCTATCCTTGTCGGAACAGTAGACTGCCAAAGAGCATGCCAGCCATCGGTGTGTAACAGCGATACAACACGGAAGTTATTCGTTGATCCCGCCCCTTGCCTCATATCGTATTCCTCGGCGATGGTTAATCACCGAAACCACGATAGCATCCTCCAAGTGTGTCAAAAGTGAGCCACTACTTGAACTCTTCGGCGAAAAGCCCTCGGTCGCACACACTCCGGCTTTTGAGTCGGCATCCGAAGCAATCCTTCCGGCTGACGGAGTGGTTTAAACAAAGATCAAACAGCGCTCTCGTTGCTAAATCTCGTTAAAAGTAGAGTTCTAAATAATGACAGGTTGGATCAGTACCTGAAATTGCCCATTTTTCGTATCTTAAACTTCCTAGTCAACCTCGTTTGGTAAAGGTGGTAAGTCACTCGCCGGATGTCGATGGGTTATTGTTACTATGCGAGATCGAGGATTCGATGAGAAGATCGGATCATTCAATCTGCAATGTATAAATGATACGAAGCGCAGAGAGCGAGATTCATATGGGACTAGATGAGGATTTCCAAGTGAGGCCATGGAAGCCTTAAATGCACATTCATAGAAAGGAGGCGTACAACTGTTCAGGTTCTTCGGTTGTATAGAATGAAGTGAGTTGAGCAGGGAGAGAGTCCACCAATCACAAGCTGGCCCGCACTCGGCAGGCTCCGCGGCCAAAAATTTCCAAGGCGACCTTGGAAGCTCTTTGGGGTCCAGAGCATCACCTCAAGTCTGCTCATCAAGTTGCGAAATACTACTAACCAGCTATCCCCCCCTTTATCCATTCATTCTTTTCCTATTTGAGTCCTTTCCAACTGTTCCTATACATTGCGCGTCATCATGGTCGGCCCAACCGCAACTCTGACCCCTCTTGCTCGCGCTGATGGCTCGGCTTCCTATCTGTGTCCCTCCACTGGATCCAATATCCTGGGCTCTGTCAATGCCCCCGTCGAGCTTCCCGGACGCCGAGATGCTTTGAAGCCCGAAGAAGCGACCGTGGAAGTATTTGTTAAGCCGGGCACTGCACCTGCTGGTGTGAGCGAACGGTACGTCGAGGGAATCATCAAGGGAGTCCTCGGAAGATTGATCTTGGGACGCGAGAGGGGCTACCCTCGGCGTGGTGTCGTGGTCACGCTAGCCATCGTCGGAGGTGGGAGTGTAGGAAGAGGAGAACCGGTACGTGTTTTATGGACTGGCGAAATTTGGACAACTTCTGTTCAGCTGGCGGCGCTTGGCGGCTAACTCATTCTCTTAACATCTATAACAGTATCTGACTCTTCTGCCCGCGCTACTTCATACCGCCCTTCTTGCCTTGCTATCGGCCGCTGTTCCCCTATCCATGACCTTCTCTGCGACTGTTCTGGCCGTCGATGCATCAGGTGAAATCACCCGGGAGCCGTCGACCCAACAGGCAGCCACCGCCAAATCCCTCCACGCCCTAGCCTTCTCGTCCAAGGGCCATCTGCTGCTGAATGAGAGCTCAGGGGCTTTTGACTTTGAGACGTGGGAGAAGGTCCACCAGCGCGCATCAGCGATCTGTCACGGCACACCGGCTGTTGGCACTGATGGAGACATTGCCATGGTGGAGGATGTAGATGGCCAGCCCCTGGAGGGGATCATGCGCGAGTCCGTTGAGGATCAGGTCCACCGCGACTACGCCTGGAAGATCGATGCTGCTTGATTACCCCGCGGATACCACGGCAGCTAAGTAAATTCAGTCGCGACGGGCGCTTACAACCAGCGAGCGGTCGCTCCCATGAATTGTCGTCCCTTCTATCGCTAGTATTCTTCGGTGGCTTTTACACATACCCCTTGCACACGAAGGAAGCTTTTCAGACAGCACGCGGACCCATGTGCGCGAACGAGACTTTCTGGGCGAGTGTAGAAGGATTGTCATCGACGATATCCTACTGGCTGATGGGCAGGCTAAGAGAAGGACGCAGGGAATGGCAGGGGAGGAATTCGTCGCAGGAACCGACAAGCCCTCTAGCAGGATCACGGCGAGGGACGTGCGTGAAAGGAGCCAACCACCTCCATTAGTTAGATGTCTCGGAAGAGTTACATTCTCAGCGATAAGGCAAAGCGAACCCCCCAGCTCCAGCCACATGGGGGAGTGCTGCAATATACCGGATATTAATAGAAAGTGACCATTCTAGTCCTAGAGAGCTAAAGCTAAGGATGTGTGTGGAGTTGGCCAAAATTCAGGGATCTGTGGGATGAAGACGATTACTAGTGAGTGGAATTGAGTAGTACTAAGTACTGTAGGCCACCCCATCCCTGCGTTCTGCAACGTGTAATAATGGGTCGTAATCTATGAAGACGAGAGAGAGAGAGAGAGAGAGACATCCAGTGAAAAGGAGAGCGACCGAGGCATGCGCCGACGGGCACAGCTGAATGGAATAGAGTAGTAGCTGAAAGAATCTGATGGATCAATCAGATGCCGCAAGTACATTGCACAGTATGATGCTCCCTTGCACCTGGGAAAGGGAAGGGAAGGTTCTTCAATGTGTGTGATATGTGTGATCGGCCTCTTCAGGTAATGGGGGTGGGTGGAACAAGAAAGGGAAGGGATGGGATGGGAGGGATGAATTCAGCCGGTAAATAACTAATCATGTAAATAATCATGACAATACGGGCGAGAGCAGGTGCATACTTTACACCCACTAGACTAACTCCAGTAGGACTGACCATGCATCCTCTCTCCATCTCCATCCCACCCCCCCTAACTACCTTTTTGATTGACTGACTGTACGCTTCACCACGAATTCCCACATTACTTTTTCCGTCAGCCTCGGAAATCACCCACGTCATTTCCGACAGCTACTTACTACTGTCTCTTTCTATTCGGTGCATGTTCCATGGCCTTTTGAAATTTGGGTGAGTTTACTAATTGGGGTAGTAGGGACTTTACGGTACATTCAATGGTTTTTCAGGCCCGCGGAGTGTCTGTTGCGGAGTTAACTACCACCCGCACTGGAATCCCCCCGGCTTCAATGATGACAGTCACCCGCTCTGACTCTCATTATTAAGGATGTGGAAGCCTATCGAAGTTCGACCAGCAGACTAGACTACCGATGCCAGTGGATGCGACCAGAGGAAAGTGTTTAGCCTGACCAATGGTCACGGCCGCCATGAACCTTGAAGTGGATTACACTGGATAAGGCGCCCGCCCAAACCCCGTTACATCCGAGTTCGTTACTCCCCATTATTATTATTATTTTCCCCCCCCGGCGTTTTTCCATTCCGTCTCCAGCATATTCCATCATTACCTATCGAAGCCCATTTTTTCCTAAATTCTCTCTTCTGTGTTCCCGTCTGACAGAACCAACCAGCTCCTGCATCACACAATCTGTCATATTTCTATATCTGTCCATGGCGTCCTCCCCGCTTTACCATGGCTCCATGAACCACCCTTCTCCCTCGTCCGCAGCTGGCCCTCTGCCGTCTTCCTCAACATCATTGCCCTCATCACCACCACCACCACCACCGCCCTCCTCCGCGGCCCCACCACTATCAGTTCCTCCGGTGCGCCCTCCTCCTCCTCATCGCTCGGCCACTGTGGGAGCGTCGCTCCTCCGCGACTATGCCTCGCACATAGATCCCTCTCACACTGCAAACGATATCCACACGGCCGACTCGGCTCCCGGGACTCCCAATCTGGGTCCCAGCACTCTCCAGAAACCCGATCATCATCCTCGTGAGGGCGCCGCTGTTCCCGCTTTCACGACGTCCTTCCTGCCACGCCGGCAGACGGCCTCTCTAGCGGGCCATCATCGGAACGCGTTATCTAACGATTCAATCCCTCGCCAAACCCTTCTCAAAGCTCTCGCATCACGACCATCCATGTGCAATCACCAAAATTCAAATATGCCGCTGGCGGCCTCTTTGGGGCTTCTCAACACGAACCCTACCTCGTCGGAAGAAACGGAGCGCACCTCCAGCAATTCCTCGTCACAGATGCTCTCGGCAGCTCTGTCCAATATTCAGTTAGGCACCTACCTGGACCGTTCTCCTGCGACAGCACGGTTGGTCATGCAATCACCATGCTTCTTCCACCAGCGTTTCGATGACGCCGTAAATATTCAGAAAGTATTGGAAGAGATTGCGGACGACGAGTGGCTATCGCACTCCCGTCTGGTACAGACAGCGACAGGCGTCCGAGAGGTGTCGAAGCAATTGCAGCGAAGACCAATCAAACGCGCTGTCAAGAATGTCATGATTGTCACCAAGGCGCGGGATAACAGTCTGGTGCATCTGACCCGCGAATTGGCGGAGTGGCTTCTCTCCACCCCTCGCTACGGCAACGATCTGGGTGTGAATGTCTACGTAGACGCTAAACTTCGCAACTCACGAAGATTCAATGCCCAGGGGCTTCTGGACAAGGAGCCCCGATTCGAGGAGATGTTACACTACTGGACTCCGGATCTCTGCTGGACAGCCCCTGAGAAATTCGATTTGGTCCTCACATTAGGAGGGGACGGGACCGTGCTTTTCACATCCTGGCTCTTCCAACGCATTGTCCCACCGGTCCTCTGCTTTTCCCTGGGGAGCTTAGGCTTCCTGACGAATTTCGAATTTGAGAATTACAAGTCTCACTTGAATGCAGTTATGGGTGATGTAGGTATGCGAGTGAACCTGCGGATGCGCTTTACTTGTACGGTCTTCCGTAAAGACCGCAGCAAGGGCGCCGAGGCGGGTGCCGTGGAGGAAGGGGAACAGTTCGAGGTGTTGAACGAGCTCGTGATTGATCGCGGGCCGTCACCCTACGTGTCAAACCTTGAACTGTACGCAGACAATGATCTGCTCACCGTGGTGCAAGCGGACGGGTGCATTTTCTCTACTCCTACCGGTACGTGTGACGCGCAAAACAGACTGATTTGATCGCCGACTGACATGTGGTTCCAGGTTCCACGGCATACTCTCTTTCCGCTGGCGGTTCCCTGATTCACCCCTCTATTCCCGGCATTCTTCTGACCCCCATCTGTCCCCATACACTCTCCTTCCGTCCCATGGTTCTCTCCGATACGCTGCTCCTTCGTATTGCCGTTCCTGCTGGGTCCCGGTCGACCGCGTACTGCTCGTTCGATGGGAAGGGTCGTGTGGAACTCCGCCAAGGCGACTATGTTACCGTCGAAGCAAGTCAATACCCCTTCCCGACCGTCGTAGCGGGCAGCGGAGAGTGGTTCCAGAGCGTTCAGCGAGCACTGCGATGGAATACACGGGGTGCCGTTCAAAAGAGCTGGCACAGCTCTTCGGATGCCGGCCTCGAAGCCACCGAGGACGACGAAGACACGGAGTGGGATATCGATACCGATGCCGGGTTAACTGGCACGGACAGTGGCTTGGGGGTCAGTGAGGATGGCGATGCAGGATCTATCAGTCCTCTGAAGCGGCAAATGAGCATGTTCAGCACCTAAGCCGATCATTGGTCCGGGTTACCATCCACCCTTTCTTGTCTACCCCATTCTTCTGGGGTTATGCTTAAGTTTTCTTCTATTGTTCCCGTCTTTTCGGATACACCTTTTTATATTGTTCATTCCACGGGCGACCCTGGTTGGCGCACGCGCATCCTTTTTCTCGTTCCATGGAACAGCGGCACACATACACTTTCGTTTTCTTTATTTGGGATACAGCGACGCCTGATAGACTTTTTTTTGGATAAATGTTTGGTTGCCATAGCGGGCCTTGATTTAGACGCTATATTTCGTTTACTATCTTGGGAAGACACATTCGGGTCCGTGAGACCCCAGCGATGCACAGGCGTTAGACGGTTACATTTGGCACAGTCGTTGCGATGATCGAAATTGAAGAACAGAACACCCGGGATAATGCAATCTCGCACTGGGAATATACAAGCCATCATGACTACCATCTCGTTAATACTCAACCAATCTATATATCATAAAACCATACCAAAATCATCATACCCACAACGACTAATCTATATACACATCACACCATACTACTGTGTAGTAATTACCAATCACAACACTCCGCCAACAACGCCGCCAACTCCTCCAAATACTTTTTATCCTCATCATCGAACCCATTGGGCTCCGCACAATCAATATCGATAATCGCAACAGTCTGCACCACATACACATCAGCCATCCATCTACCTCCACCAGAAATATAAAGAAGATATGTACTCACCTCCCCCTTACTCAAAATCGGCACCACAATCTCACTCCGACTGCTCGCATCGCAAGCAATATGTCCCGGGAAGTTCTCCACATCCGGCACGACGACCGTCTCGCGCTTCTCCGCCGCCGTTCCACACACACCCCGCCCAAAGCGAATCTCCTGGCATGCCGGACGGCCCTGGAATGGACCGAGAAGGAGGACGGGCTTCTTGTTGCTGTCTTCTTCGGAGGGTGCGGCGCCGAGGACGGGGAACTTATCCTGGCGGATGTAGAAACCGGCCCAGTTGACGGAGGAGGAGGGGGCGGGGAGAGCGGCGTAGGCGTGCCAGAGAAGAGAGGCGACGTTGGAGAAGTTGCTGTTTTGGTTGTTAGGCTTGGGTGAGAGTGGGCGCGATAGTTGGGGCTTAGGTTGCGTTCTTACCTGACCTGTTCGTGGTGGGGGGAGTGAGTGGTTAGCTGGTGAAACTGGAAACGGGGAGAATTAGGGGATAGGGGGCAAGGATAGAAGATCGTACCCAGTTACGCTGGTCGTATACCAAACCTCGAGCTTGCTCTAGGACCTGAGTGTAGACTTCGGATTTGGAGCCATTGCCGGCGCCGAAGTAAGAGGAGTCTGCGTGAGGCTGGTGGGGGTGTTAGTGGACATCGCTAGATGATTTTAGGGGATCAATTGCCACAGATGGCAAGCGAGGTTATCAAACTATACCATTGTAATATAGTACTAAGTAGTCTTCGAATTAAGCGATGAAGCGGATTGAGAATGGGGAAATGGGGAGGGGATGGATGACGCGAAAGGAAAGCAAAGCAAAGCAGCGATGCGAAAAATCAAAGTGGGGTTTCCTTCCTCTCTCTCTCCGCACGAGATTCAGCGATCGTCATCCGCCGTCCCCTCATCGCCATTCATCATCCATCCATCCACCCATCCCGGTTTCATAAGTAACAACAATATCCATGAATAATCAAATCACAAACTCAGTCAATCAATCAATCAATGATAAAGTCTCAACCCCTGTCGCGCTGGACCCTTTGCTTGGCTGCAGCTGTGGAGCTTTTTCCCCCATCGCATGCAACTGCTTTTTTGGGTCCAGCTCCGATAAGAAAACTGCCCTTGACTAGCTTCAACTAGCATCAAACTATAATAACTTCCTCGGATCGTCCTGTTCCTCTCCACTATGGGTCCATACTTGCTCAACTGGTCTTTTTGCCTGGCTGTTACACATCATGTATTCTCTCATTGTAGCTGCTTCGCTACTTATTCTCCCAGCCTACGCTAGGGATATCGTCTTCCCTCCTGTCGCAGCCATCCATAACAATCCCTCCTCCCACCAATATCCTCTCACTCACGATGACCCCATTGACATCGTCACCGGTAGCCAATTCTCCGGTCTGACTACCTTCGCCAACCTGCCCTACCTCAATTGCTTCGTGGACGATGAATCAACCACCAACAACAACTATGACATTGCCTTCCTTGGCGCTCCCTTCGACACTGTTAGCCATTCCCTCCTCATTCACATTGCCATCGATCGCAACTAATAGACACACACACACGTAGGGAGTCACAGCTCGCCCTGGAGCTCGATTCGGTCCCAAGGGTATTCGACTCGGCTCTCGTCGTCTCGGCGGATGGAGCATCTACACGGGAGAAAATGCCTTTGCTAGCTGGGCGAAGCTTGTTGACTGCGGTGATGCACCATTAACCTGGTTGGATAATACCGTGGCGTTGAAGCAGCTTGATATGGCACACAAGGTATACAGTATATTGTTCTGAAAACGGTGGTCAAATAATAATAGGGGGACTAGGTCGTCTCGTCTCGTCGTGCCAATTCCACGCATCTCAGCCAAATCCCCCGTATCATTACCCTAGGTGGAGACCATACTACGACCTTGTCGGCTCTGCGGTCGACGTACGAGAATTGGGGTCCTGTTTCTGTGATTCATTTTGACAGTCATATCGGTATGTAAATTTTCCACTCCTCATGTGATATACATGGACAACCCGCTAACATAATATTTTCTTAGATACGTGGGACCCCAAAGTGCTCGGTATGCCAAGTCTTCCCCAACTTCATATATATATCTAACTAACAAATGTTCTATACAGGTGGTGGAGTCTCCCACTATGCGTATGCAAACCATCCCCAATCATCTCATCATACTAACACTTACCCCTATACAGCGGCGTCAACCACGGCACCTTCCTCCACCTCGCCCACGAAGAGGTACGTAACCACACCATCCCTGGCTATCTCTCCCTCCCCCACCCCAACAACAAACTAAGAATCGAGTAGGGCCTAATCCGCAATACCTCCATCCACGTCGGAATCCGCGCCCCCGTAGTCCGCCCCAAAGGCGACATCCGAAACGACCTCCGCTGCGGCTTCGAAATCATCTCCGCCCGTGACCTCGACCGCTTCGGTGTCTCCGGCCTCGTCGAACAAATCAAATCCCGCGTAGGGGACAGCCGAGTCTACATCTCGGTTGATATTGATGTGCTGGACCCGGCTTATGCACCTGGTAAGTCCACTACAGCTTCCCTTTTACTATAATGACACAGAGGGGACAATGAAGAGAAGCTGATGAGATTGTACAGCAACCGGCACTGCGGAACCAGGTGGATTTACGACCCGTGAGCTCCTGACTATTCTTGACGCGCTGCGAGGAATGCCTGTTATCGGGGCCGACGTGGTCGAAGTAGCTCCGATCTATGATACAGCCGGGGAGACGACCACACTTGCGGCAGCGGAGGTGGCTAACTCATTGTTGGCGTTGATGGTTGCGAGGCCGGTTGGGGGTGATGAGTAACCTTTTTCTTTTCCAGGTTACTCGCTATTGTTTATAAGTCATAGTGTGAATATGCATCTAGTGTTCATATAATAAGGTATGTATGTACATAAATGGGTATACTGCGCACATATAGTCTGCACATAATTTCAACATACAAGAGAAGCCATACCAGAGTCGGAAATATTCATCCCCTCTTCTCCATCTCAACTTCTGTCTCCTCGTTCAACTCAACCACTTTCCCCTCCGTAACCCTACTACCACTTCCATCCCACGCCCCCGGCCCCGTGAAGTGCTTTCGTCCCGTCACTACCCACGTCGCTACACTAATCACTCCAATTACTCCAATCGCAGCACTAGTATAGTTCATCGAGTCCTTCGTGACCGGATAAGTCTCTGGGAAGTTGAACGTGATGGACGCGAAAAGCAGAAATAGTAGCCCCAGCACGTTCAGACTGATCGACATTGAGGTGGGGAGGGCGAATGGGCCCGTAAGGGTACGTTTATGGTTGGTTACGTAGCCTAGGAGACGACTTCCGAGGGCCATGGCGTAGGAGAGATCTTTTTCTTGCGTTAGCGATGAATTCCTTTTTGTGAAGGAGGAATATGGGGGAGATGTACAGAATCCCTCAGTGGAAATAGCAATGACGGTCTCGAATCCCGTCGAGGTACCAAAGTCAATTGCATCCAGGGCGAGCTGAACGATCAATGTGAGCAGGACTGCATTGATAGGAACCTGGCGCTTTTTGTCGACTTTGGCGAGGAATTGGCTGAACGGGAGACCGTTGTCGCGGGCGAAGGCGTAGACACAGCGGGAGCCCTCGGCGAGGATGTTGTTCCCTGCGACAATAACGATCACGGCGATCATGCTGGCTAGGAAGCAGGCTGCTACTTTGCTACCGGTGGAGTCGTAGAAGATCTGGATGACGGGGACTCCGGTAGGGGAGTTCTGAGTGGTGGTGATATCACCGATGCAGAAGCAGAGGACTAAAAGGAAAGCAAAGCCGGTGATGGCGCCAAGGACGACGGACATTATGATGGCTTGTGGTGCTTGCTTCGAGGCGGATTTCATCTCCTCGGTCATGTGGGACGGGGCGTCGTAGCAGCACATCCCGAAGCAGGCTTGTAGGATGCCTACGATGGCGGCCATGGCTCGGTCCCAGCCGGTGAAGTTTTGGAACTCGACAAAGACAAATGATGCGGACTGCTTGTGGTCGTTTGTGGCGAGGAGGACGACGACGGTGATGAAGAAGGCGGTGATGTTCCAGATAAGGATGAAACGGGCGATTCGGTTGAGTAGATGAGGACCCCAGATGTTGATGGCAGCAGCGAGGATCGCCACGAGGTAGGCTACTAAGACGGTTTGCCAACGCTGGATTTCGTAGGATGGGAAGACGAGATTCGCCATTCCGAGTACGAATTGTGCGGCAATGGAGTTGTTGGTTGCGCCCATGGCGAGCAGTCCTAGGGGGTTTCTGGTGAGTCTGGCTCTGTATTACAGTGGGGATATTGTTGTTGGGGCCATACCTATCAGCATGAACCATCCGGTTATGTATGATAACTGGCGGGAGATCTTTGGAGGAGCCAAAGCAGCCACCCATGAGTATTGGCCTCCAGCCACCGGATACATCGAACACATTTCAGCCATGGGAATGGCGACGGCTAAGGTGAGAAGGCTGACACCGATGAAACTGAAGACCATAACTGGGGGGCCGCCTGACGTGACGCCAACAATGAAGACACCGCTTAATGCGGTCCATCTTGAGAGAGTCAGCGTGGGCTCTATATCTCCGAGCGAATGACTTACGAGGTGACGACGCTGAAACTGAAGCCGATCATACCCAGGAGGCCAAATGACCGTTTGAGCTCTACGGACGTTAACACAACTCCACACGCCTAATTTGGCTGACATACCCTGCTCATAGCCCAGGTGCTCCAGCCGAACATCCTCTCCTGTTGTAGAAGGGCCCACAGGCTGGATCTCATCTTCTGATATCGCCATTGTTGGGGAAATTTTTGGAATACAAAGACACGTCTACAATTGAGTTCATCGTGGCCGCCGCCACCAGTTGGGGTATTTATTGCCATGCTACAGGAGGGGAATGGGCGCCTCGGACCATGAGCGATAGGGTCATAGATGCATTCTGCAGGCATCAAGGAACCGGGGAAGCGATAGCCGGGGTAGCGATAAGATAAGCCGACAGCGAGCATTGCCAGATCGAGAAGGTCTGCGCGATGGCCGGTGGAGCACTTTCGCCCAGAAAAAGCTGGGGAGACCACAGACGAGACAGACCGAGCAACAGTCTCCAGTCATGTCAATTTGTCATAAGCCATCCTGAGTTGATAAGCTTATCAAATGCAACTGGGATAATGGGCTGTGAGTAATAAGGATTTGTGCCGTGGGGAATTTCGGAATGTCATTGTGTCGATTGGAGGATGTAGTTGAAATTGAAGTTTGTTGCAGGTGGAGATGTTGAGAAAGGAAAGGGAAGGACGACGAGATATGGACATGTGACCCTTCAGCCTCATCCTCTCTTTCGGTCTTTCTGTTGTCTCCCTCTGTCTTTTCTATTGTCTGTCCTGTCCTTCGCTTTCATGCCCCAGACATGTCAACTCACCAGCCCATGAATGGGTCCAGGTTGATCAAAACCAGACCGTTGAAGGTTAGTAATCACTCGACCATGTCTTGTAGTCGCAATTGAAAGTTGATGAAATGCCCAGGTAGAATATTAAGGCAGACTCGAGAGATTGAACTTCATGATGAGCTTCTCACTCTCTGAGGACCGGAGCCCCTCATGATATATTCCGGGCCAGCATGAAAAACTCAAACGATTCTCGCATCCGACGAATCAACGACGCGTCACTTGTGGCCACAAACCTCAGATACACACCTACAGCTAATTAATCGTACCCTATACGAAATACGCAATATACGGCGGCGACATGTCTATATAAGAAGGCCGCGGCATTTCCCATGGTCCCCTGACCCCACACAACCCGCCGAATACGCAAATACGACAAACGGTCCGGTCGGATGTCCCGAACAACAGTATCCGAACCCTTACGCCCTTGCCTATACGCACCCACAGAATGGCCCCTTGAAGCGAAGCGGCTGCCTGCGTTCCAGTGGTCAGACCATGCGGATATGGCTGTCAAGGCCCGGATCCGAACTATAAAGGGAATGGACGTCCCCTGACCATTACCAACAAGAGCATCAAACTGAGAGCCAACTATCACCATGTCCATCAACCTCACTGGAAAAACCTGCCTCGTTACCGGTGGTGCCGGAGGCCTAGGCAAAGCTATCGCTACCCGGTTCTTCGCCGCCGGAGCCAACGTGGTCATCTGCGACGTGAACGAGGAGCGACTTCATCAGACGTCGCTAGATCTTGCCGGACCCAGCGGCGACGCAAGACTCAAAGTCATTAAGACAGACATCACCTCCGCGACAGAGGTGCAAGCCCTTTTCGATGAAATCGTCGCGCAATTCCAGAAACTTGATATCCTCATCAACAATGCCGGAATCATGGATCAGTTCGATGCCGTCGGTGACCTGGACGAGAAGCTGTGGGACAAGGTCATGGCTGTGAACCTGACTGCGCCTTTTCTGTTGAGCAAACTGGCTGTTCGGAATATGCTTGCCCAGGAGGTTGTCAACGGAAGTATCGTCAACATCGTCTCGATTGCTGGAAAGGCGGGTTGGATGGCGGGTATGTTTTCTACCGAATGATTCCCAATGTCTGGATAGATCGACTGACAAGTGAAAGGTGCCGCATATACCGCTAGCAAGCACGGCCTCGTTGGCTTGACCAAAAACACAGCTTCATACTACGGCAACAAGGGCATCCGATGCAATGCGCTGATGATGGGCGGCATGGAGACGAACATCACGGATGCTTTCATGTCCAACATTAACCTGGAAGGAAAGGACAAGGCCGTTGCTCTCATGACTGCTGCTGCGGCACCGATGTGCGATATCAACCGCGTTGCTGAGCTGTGTTTGTCTATCTCTTGTGGTCCTGGGGCGGAGATCATCAACGGGACATGTATCCCGATCGATCATGGAATGTCGGGAGTGTTGGGTTGATTCTGGCTTATATAGATAGATACCCAGCCGACTGTATATTTTCTCTTCAATGTAAATACTTTACACCCACTATCCCTTCCACCTCATTAACACTATAACAAAAATTGTAAACCTCGCCCGGATATGTTCTCCACTCCTTCACAACCCTAACCTCACCCCAACACCCCAGCTGTAATCACCAACTTCCGCACAAGTCGAACTCCACATACAGCCACCACCAAATAGTCTCAAGAACATGGCTGGAATTCCTTTCTGCGTTGTAGGGAAAGCCATCATCTCCAGTAACTTGAGGTGCCACATTATCATTACCAATTGCCAATTCTCGATATGTTATATAGCCTGTTAATGGGCGTTCCGAAAGGCACATTGATCAGCGTGTCTTTCTGATCAAGGTATACTTCCCAATGTGTACCTAGATGAAAGAAGAAAATTCCCCAAAGACATGAATCATTGGCTTACCGGTGGACATAGAAGAGGTACTACTAGTACATACTACTTAGTACTTACTAGTGGGTGGTAACTCTCGGCCAGTCATCACCCGGGTAATGCGCGACCTGCGTCCAATCATGTCTTATTTCAATACATCGAGCAAAGGTCCCTGCAAAGCATAATCCTTGAACAGGGTCGGGGTATACGGGCTACGAGCATTGTGGGCGTCGATTACAAACACAGTATCCCACGCATTAGTCCAGATGTGTCGCGGACGTTCTCCGAGCTATGTTGCTGTAGGTCGGATTCCAAAACTACTATGGATATATTGAGACCTAGTTGGTTTCATCTGCTGTTGAGGAGTCGGGAAATTTCCTAGTGACTTCAATATATTGGTGTTTTTGCCGGGATGGCTTGTCAACGGTTTGGAGCATTGTCCTCAGCATTGACCGAGGCTATGCTATCAGCTCTAGATGATTCACACACCTCGATTGAAAGATATACAAGTGGTAAAGTGATCGTCGTCTTTCTACATGTATGTATACTAGCACGGACGTATAATGTCTGCTCACCACCGCCGCGTATCGTTTGATTGGCTGTGACTCAGTCAAGCTATATTGTCTGAGCGCCATAGTATCCGATTCCAAGCGCAGTGAGCTCGAAGCAAAGCTATCAGGTCTGAAATTGGAGGAGTGATTGGCTGAAGATAGGTGGCTTGAAATGGCCGACGCTGCCCTCGCTCAAAATCAGGGCATCCGGAAGATGTTGGTTCGGGAATGAGAGTGGTGTGCCTACAGCCGAGCTGGTGTCAGGTGTCCCGTAGGTGTGGCTGTTTTAGTTGACGTGCTCATATTTAGGTTCTGACTGTAAGCATCCAGACCAAGACATCCACATCATGCCCGGGCCTTTTCTGGGGGCTATACATGGCCGGACCGTATGCGAATGAGTCAACGAGGCTTTGCGACAATCCACTCAAGTGGATTCATAAGATCCGAATTCATTAGGTCATGGTAAATCGCTCACACAATTCGCCATAGTTCCGGTTCCTGCTCGGGATAGATGCATTACCAGGCTGCATACGCACAGACTCGGCCCTGGCAGCTCCCATGAAAGCTTCTGCACTCACTGTTGGATGCCGCTATGTCGGAGTATATACTAGTGTCGGAGGGACGTTCCCAGCCATGGATCCAGACCACGCTCAGAGACAGGGATGGATTTGGTACCAACGGCTGTTCGTCGACAAGTCGCATCTGGCATCCTTTGCCCAGGACGTTAGGACACCGGCAAGTGTTTCAGTTGCATAAAGACCAGCTTCCTTTTTCAGACCTTTGACGTCAATGCTAGCCAATAAGCTAGTCAGGACATGACTTTAATATCAACAGATGAGAGGGGCGACCGTAGCACGGGATCTGTTGTCTTGGACGCGCACGTTGTCTAGCATAGCCCCCATCCAAACTCGATGCCAAATCCAAGAAAGGCAATAGAAGAGAGGAGGGGAAGGTGTGACGAGCAACAAGTGACAGAGGAGGTGAAGCACCAGCGCGGCCTAGGTAGTCAGCCCTGCAGGGGTTATTCCAGTCACAGTGGATGGCGGGGTTATTGATTGATTGAATCAGCCATTGTGACGCGTGATTGATCTGCATCCCAGTCACCACCACCACCAGTCTCAGGCTGTAACTAAATATGTAGCTGGCTCGAAGGCAACGGACAAATCAGCTCGAGTCGATCTGCCGGGGGGGCAACGTTGCGTCTGACGAAGCCTACCCTCCAGACCCGCGAGCAAATAAATTTTCGTCAGGACATCCTGGTGTAAGATCTATGTTGGTGCCTGCGCCATGGATCGAGGGTTATCCGGCAGGGCGGGACAATGAGCCTTCACGGACCAGACACGAAAATATACGGCAACAGGGATTATTGGGCAAACTGTAAAGACAGATTGGCTAGTAAATGATATTCTGTAGCGCAAATGGAACCCACAAAGATTGTATCGTCACGGCTATTTTCCTGCCTCAGGAACACCGCATTTGCCACTCTGGGAATCGAGTTCCACCCAACTTCATTGGATCCTGCAACGGCCGAAATCACCAAGCGAAAAGGTCAATGCAAAGTAGACCCCAAGTAACCAGGCAGATCCGATCATGAATCCAGACGCGTCGCTGGTAAAATTTTGGGGCGGGGCATTTGGTCGAGCGAGTGTGATGGAGGGGAGACTAGAGGAAGTCGTCTGATCGCTCAGCACGGCGTGAATGACACTCTCGCCCTCTCACATTCTTGGGTGATGGTTTTCAGCCATCTTGAATGGAACTAAGTCGACAAGTGTTGATGCTAAACGGCATGGTGGGTAGACCATCCTAGACCGTCTTATCTAGACCATCTTTGAGATTTCTCGGTTGTTGTGGCCTGGACCGATCGAAGGGGTGGACTGGAAGGATGAAAAAAGTTCCCAGCCCTAGTTTCTGCTCTCCGCAGTTCGAAGGGGGGATGGCCAGGGCGCTCTGTGACACCGGCAGCTGCAGATCGACTGTGCGTAGAGAGTCGTTTGGGTCTGGGGTTACAACGCGCTACTGGATGGATGACTCGCAGCGATAGTATTCTTTCTCCAGCTAGCAGCAATTAGTCCCTGATAGCGTCTCGATAGTGTGGCCATCCCCTCCAGACCGATAGCCAGTCTCCGTTCAGGATTGATTCCCATCAGCTTCGACCAGAAAAAGCCGGGCAACGATGGACTCACTTGGGGGGAGGGGGAGTGTCTCGCTCGGATTCCGTCCAAGCCCAGGCGATCCTGGCTTTGTCCATTATTCTCAAGCGTATTGTTATAGTAGTAGAAGTGTGCTCTGACTCCATTGTGCCTTTGCGATGGTAGCCGGCCGGGTCACCCGAGTTTCCCGCGTGTGGTTACAACAGGTTTCATCGGCTGAACAGGGGTATCAGGCGGAGGGGAAGTGCTGCTGAGGAGCCTCGAGGTGAATATAAACAACCACGGAGTCCATGCCAGAGGAGAGGAGATGATGATATCTGGCGGTCGTCGTTTTTTATGTTGTACAAACTTCATCCTTTGTCCGAATCCATCTGCTTACTATTTCTCCGAGTGTACGGAGGAGTTACCTCTACTTCATCTTTTTTTTTTTCTCGCCTTTTCTTTTCTGGGGCGGCTGATAGGTGAGTGACATCGTTCACTTTCTCGAACGGGGTTACTCATAGCTTGACTAGCAACTGTCCATTCCTCCCTGTTCATCCATTTGCATGACAAGGACCAAGGCATAATTACTTGGGTGTCTCCTACTGGATTCCAAACAGACCTGCCAAGAACGTGCTGATTAAACCATCCACTCGCTGGCATTTACCTGCCTTGGACTCCTTCCTTTAACCTTGCAACGTGACCTGCCTTATAATCATTATTTTTGCTATATTATTGTCATCGTCTGCATTCTTGCCTTGTTTGGCTAGGTTTCATTCCTCGTTTTCATTGCTCAGCGTGACCGCTTTCCCTCCCACTGGCCTGGCGGTAAGTTACTAGTGAGTTACTTACTAGCCCCGATCACGACTAGTGCCCGTCGGTTCCTCAGGAACCAATCACCCCTCCTTCCCGTCGTGGAATACGATAGTCGACCCTCGCCTTGATTGTCTGTGCGGCCTATAGAAACAATACTACTACAGTTTGGAGGGTGTGTGGTGAGAAGGCGGCTGCTTCCATGTGAGTGGATGGATTCTTCTCTTTTTTGTTTCTTTTTGCCTCCCCAGCGTACACTATCACCTCAGATCGTCACCCTCTTACATTTACACTTTTGGCATCTTTTTTTCTTTTTCTTTTCTCTTGTTGCAGCGGAGTGGAGTGGAACCCGGATGAGCGGTAACCATACCGTACCGTACCGTGGAAGCTCCGCTTTGCCCCTCTCTCTCCAGGCTTTGGATCCCGCGTCTCCCGCCATGACGCCATGGGTTCGGCTGCTGTTTGTGACGGTTTTGAGTTTCCCCGCAAGCTGACGATCAAATTAGAATTTCTTAGTTCTGGAGGAGGTAGTGGGCAGAGAAGAAAAAAAGAAATTTGGCTCAGGACAAAGTAGAGTTTGGGATCAAAACAGAGGAGAAAAGGGACAAAAAAAAAAAAAAAAAAAAAAAAAAAAAAGAAGGAAATATAAACTGCAGTACCCAGACTCCCGCAGAACCGAAAGAAAGGAGGCTCATGATTTTTCCCCTGAGTCATTGTATCACGGCG